>NC_135778.1:20723298-20748809 GCF_028453695.1 Augochlora pura | reverse complement strand
ATCATTAAACGGATAAAACAAGTGATACTTTATTAAATAACACACGTACTGGAAGACCAAAGACTTTAACAGTTCGAGAAAGAAATACTGTTATACGTGAAGTGCAAAAAAATCCTGGAATTAGTGCGCCTATGTTAGCTATAATTTGTGACGACATGTTTAATAAGAAGGTTTCTGCTGAAACTTGTCGAAGAATATTGAGAAGTGAAAATTTTCATGGTCGAACACCGAGGAAGAGGCCCTTCATTAGTAAAATTATCAGGACAAAGAGGTTAACATTTGCGAAGGAGTACAGAAATCAAAGTAGTACCTTTTGGAAGAAAGTTTTTTTCTCAGATGAGTTGAAACTTAATATGTTTGAATGTAACGGAAGAGGAGAAGTTTAGAGAAAGCCTAATATAGAACTAGAATTAAAAAATGTACAACCAACTGTAATGCACGGCGGAGGCTCCGCGATGGTGTGGGGATATATGACGGCATCTGGATTGGGCAAACTTGTCTTTAACGATACAATTTTGGATAAGATAGAGTATAAAAATATGCTCAATGAAAATCTGCAGTCAAGTGCGATTAAGCTTGATCTGGAAGATGACTACTATTTTTCTGACAAAATCTGCACTGGTACGAATACTTTTGTGAACTGTTATTACATACTACGAGGAGTAAAATCAATATATTTTTGTTATTAGTTAATCAATTTTGTTATAATTTGCTGTAAATAAACTTTATACATGTGTTCATTGATAATAAAAAGTGTATTGCAAAATATTACATGCATCCCTTGATTTCAACAAATTTCTCTTATAAGCAATGAGGGTACGAATACTTATGGGAATGACTGTACTTCCAAAATAAAAATTATGCTGCATGGCGTTAATTACATTTTCAATGTTCTTGTGCTTTGCTGATGCTAATTAATGGCAAATATAACAGATCAGTAGAACAATTAATTTTCATATCTAAGTAAATAATTCCGTCACCCACATTCGAGGGACGTGGTAGTAAAAATATTAGGAAAGTGCACAAAAGGTAGATAGAAGGTATACAAAAGGTATTATTTAGAGGTGGCGTCGTTATATTTATGAGAAAGAATAGAATAATATTTCGCGTGTACATCTAATCTTCTACTTATAATTAAATACAAGATTTAATCCTTGTACGATTACTTCGCTTTCGATTAGAATTTTACTCGTTGAAATGTATAAGTGTCGAATATTGCGCCGGAGTGATTTTTATCTACGCTGGCTTCAGGCTCCTCACTAACAACTTTACCTCAAACCCTCGCATGCGAAGTAACCTCGAGTGGGATGGAAACAATCCTGGCACAGCACGTCCCAGTAATCAGAGAGTTAAACATCAACAGCATTAATCATGTTACCGAGTAAAAGCACGTTGGGACCATTGAATGATGCTATCGTCATTGTTGATGTTTCGACGAGGTTATCAGCAGCAATGGGAGCTGTATCAGAAACATAGAGGACAATAGAGGCGTTGTTTGACCCAAATTAGGAGACACTTAGTGTCCCAGGGGTCATAGGGAAATGTAGAACATGATGCATACTCTAGCGATTTGCTGCAGAGGTGTAGCACATCACCTGCAGAGGTGTAGCACAGGTGAGAGGACATCTACTAAACACTGCCTCCTGCTGGAGACTCGATACAGATGGTACCAAGCTCCAGAGACTTGCTGCAGATGGCACAGGGCCCTGCAGATCGGATACGGATTCTACAATACCGCAGGGACTTGGTATAAAACTCGCATGATCGATACAGATAAGAGAAACCAGATACAATAAAATGCTATGAATACGATACTTTTGGAGATTACAAACATTTCGAATATTTCAGAAACATCAAACCGAAATCTAAAGATATCGTAAAGCTCCAAGGAATTGTGAAGTCCAGGTTTCTCTAAGGTGTTAAAAGTGTATGGAATATTAAATGCCCTAGATGTTATAAAAATTTCAGGTTTTTAGGATTTCGAGAAATCCAGAGGTCTGAGGAGCCTCAAGAATTTTAAAGACAGTGAAAGTTCCAAAATCTTTGGGTTTCCAGAAGTCTTTTAGGTTCTCAAGAATGCCTAAAAACTTTGGAGGTCTAAAAGTTGTACTGCTCGAAGTCTTGGTAATGGAATTTAGGGGATTCTGAAAGTTCCAAGGCTTCGGGACCCTGGTGAACTTAACAGTTTCAAAATTCTGCGATGATTCAAAGGTTTCAGAAGTCTGTCAGATTTGGAGATCCTCGAATTTTCAGATGTTTTTGAAATCCAAGAGTTTCCAAGGTCATGACAATTTCATTTTCGAATCTTGTATATTGAACCTTTGTGAGTTTACACAGATCGCACACGATCTCTTTTAAGTTCGACGGTGCGAGCATTACGTACACGACCACCTTCTCTTTTCCAAAGACTTCGAAGCGTCTGCAGCATCTAGCACAGTTCACGGTCACCGATTAAGAAGTCGTATGTACCGGTTCCAAGAAACGAAAGAACCGTTTTCTCGTCATCTCACACTTCATAACTTTTTTTCCCCCTCGCTGCGCGAATACTTATCGGAAGCAGAACGTCGGAGCGCTAAAAACCCGACGACTATAATGTTCTTATACGTCCTTGCGCCATGCTCCATTGAAAATATCGCAATTTATCTGTCACCGGAGCAACCATTTGTTCTCTACGTTTGTTTTCTTACGTACTTCTTCTTTCGTCGAAGCTATCCCCGTCGCCGTCGTCGTCGTTGTCGTTGTCGTCGTCGTCGTCGTCGTTTCCGCTCGTATCTTCTCCGAAGGTGTCCGCGTTTCTTGCACGCTCTCTCGACGGATCCCGGCCACCCCTCCTCGATTCTATCTCCGTTCGTTTACCTTCTACTCGATTTTTATAACGATTCGAGTTCGCACTTTTGTGGAATCCATGTTCTCGGACGCGGCTTCGAATCATACTGCATTCCTTCGGAAACGGCGCACAGGATAGCTAATGTAGTCTAAATGCTGCTGGAAGTTTTTTTAGCGAATATTTCGGGCGAATAAATATTTTACACGGTGTCATATGCTATTTTTATTATCGAAGTTCGTTAATTTTTAACAATGACATACGCAGCTTGAAGTGACTATATTCGAAATCAGAAATCGTTTTTGTATTACGGTATGCCAGAAAACATATTAAACCATTGTTCTAAGTTATTCTGAGGCAACAATGCCACAGATAAATGTTCACATAATTCAAATAATAAATCCGCATAAGTAATTGTGTGCGAAGCGTTCAACCGATTTTGTTTAGTTGACATCTTTGCAATTATCCGAGATATCTCTCGATTATGGTTCTATTGTTGGAACTGTATTCGTGTTATCTACTATGTAGTGCAATGAATACTGAACGAGTTTCGCCTCTTACTTCTTGAACTTTAAAAATTTGGTGAGAATTTGCTGCATCACTTGGAACGAGAACGATCACGAGCACAGAATTACGCCGCATAATTTCGACGTAGCAAAGTAACAACCGTATTCTCGCTGGATCCCAGATCTCGAATTCACGTGAATAAACTGACGTCGAATAGTCCGCTCGTAACGGCGCCGCGACGCTGGCTCAGACGTGTTCGCGCGGGAAGCTTGTTTCATTGGTCTCGCAACGACAATAAAGAAACGTCGAATCGAGACGCCGCTGAACGGTCTTTATTCTGAAACTTTATGCCTCTGTCCGTCGCACAATGCTTCAGCACCTCTGGAGAGATAAAAGGTGTCGCTGGCGTTTTACACGCACTTTATCGACTGATAAAGATTGCAGCCGATAAACCGCCGCCGCGGGTTCTCTCGCTGATTTCAGACCAATAGAAGAGGCTTCTGCTCGCGAATCGGCCTCTCCACCCACGGCCGCCATTTCCGTCGACAGATCGTGGCAAAGTGGTTCGCGTGTAGACACTGCGCCTCTCTCTCTCTCTCTCGATAGGGAGTCGGATCTCTCAAGATGGTGCACCTTGGCACTTTGCTGTACGAGACTTTTTCTTCCCCGCCGTTCGGGGAGACATATACGCCAAGCTGTTTCTTTCTGCAGCAACTGTTAGCCCCGACTAGCGTGCCCCCGTTCCATCCACGAGCCAGGATGGAAAAAACGGCTGCGAGCGGAAGAGAAATGGCGACCCAGGGAGTGAGGAGGAGGACGCGGAGGGGTGGAGGACCGACACGAAACAGGGGAGAGTGTCCGCTGAATGTTCCAAGTTTCTTTATTAGATCGGGGTGTCCATTCGTCGGAAGTGGACCAAAATGTTCCCCGGCCCCCTCTCCCGTCCCTCGCGATGCCAGTAACCCCCCCGTTACGTCCCAGCGTTAGGTTTGCATGCCGTGTTTATACCGGGATGCAGAAGCTGAAGTGGCGGCCGGGCCAGGGGTCCGGAAACGTAATATGGACTAAAGATGAAATCTTGAAGAAGTTTCATAGGTTTCTATATCCTGGAGGCAACCAGGGGACGCCGCTCCCTCCTCCTCGTCAAATATTGTTCTGTATCGACGTTCGCCAGCCCGTCGACGGTGACCCAATATTTCTCTCTCTCTCTCCCCCTCTCTCTCTTTCTCCCTCTATGTCCTCGTGCCGATGGGATCGCGGATGCCCCTAACATTTTCGATACAGATACATTCCGGCAACGTGACGCGCCGATAAAATACCGGGAAATTCCGCCCTTCTCCCCCGGCCTAGCATTTTTGAATATTAAGCATCTCCGGAAAAAGAAGTCGCTTCCGGTCGGCCTTCAAAAGTATGCTCGGCATCTGCAAACTTGCGACCAATTGTTTCTCGAACCATCGTGCAGTGGTTTAATCCCGATCGAGATTATCCAATTCCTGAAAACTATAACAAACGCTATTCTCAAATGGAAGTAAAGCTTCGTGAAATAATTTTGAAATTCCTGGAAAGATGAATAGAAAATATTAACATAATAACTAAATTACGGACCTATATGCAACGTATAGATAGTTTAAGATGGTCGTAAAAAACATAAAGTACATGAAAATGTCTCCTTGCTTCTGATAATTGTAATATATTGAAAACAGTACAATAATATTCGTACATACTATTTTCAATTTGAACTATCGATTTTTGTCATAAGTATAGTTATTAGGGTGTCCCCTTAGGGTGTCCCATAAGTTTCTTCCCTTTTTTTTATGCGAAATGAATACACGATATTTGTTGTTTAAGGTGGATTTATTATGTTATATATGAACCATTCTGTTCTATAACCTTCTTCCACCTCTCAGGAAGCCTCATTATGCCTTCTTTCCAAAATTGTTCAAGTTTATTTGCAAAATATTCATCTAGGTGCGTTTTTATTTCGCTTATGGATTTGAAAGATTTACTACGGAGAGAATTTTTTAAGGAGAGGAACAAGTGATAATCTAATGGAGCAAGGTCTGGGGAGCTAGGAGGATGAGGCAGAACGTCCCAATCAAACTATAATCATTTTTACCTTACGACCAACGCAACATGCGGTCTTGCGTTGTCGTGATGGAAAACGACGCCCCGTCGGTTCGCCAATTCTGGCCGTTTTTCTGTTATGGCGGCTTTTTAATTGATCCACTTGATTGCAATATTTATCAGCATTGGTCGTATCACCTTGACGAAGGAGCTCGTAGTGCACTGCACCTTTCCAGTCCCACCAAACGCACAAAAGAACCTTCTTCGGATGAAGTCCAGGCTTCGCAACAGGTGAAGGTCTATTTTCCTTAGACCGACTGCGTTTTCGATGCACAATTGGTTATAAAATCCAAGTCTCGTTTCCAATGACAAGCCTTTTTAAGAAAGGATCTCTTTCATGACGCTGGAGAAGCAAATCGCACGTAGAGACGCGGTTCATAAGGCCGGTCTCCGCCAATAGGTGTGGAACCCAAACTTCATATCGATTCGCATATCCCATCTTGATTAAATGATTATGTACCGTTGTCTTGGGAATATCAGTGGCATCCACTATTTCACGCATACTATATCGCGGATTTTTAGTGAGCACAGTCTTGATAATGTCCGTATCCGTCGTTGCTGGGCGGTCGCTACGGTCCGCATCTTTCAACTCGAAATTGCCAACTCTAAATTTTTTAAATCAATCGTGGATGGTCCTAATAGTCGTAGTACCACTCCCGTAAATGGTGCAAATCTCGTTGGCAGTGTCCTTTGCACTATTGTCTTTTTTAAAGCAATGAAGCATAACATGTCGCAAATGCTTCTTTTGGTTCTCGATATTGAACGGTGCAGAAAAAATTTTAAAAGAGACTTTCTCACCAACGAAACGTACTTTGAAAGAGTTCTGGAACGACTCAAACCGATGCCATAAACGGCTATGAGATAAGCCTGCATATTTATTGGGAGCACAAATTAGTTCGGTCCGTTTTCAAAAGATAGCTCTAACTGTTATGACTGTTTCATAGTAACAACTGATTTCAATTGTTTCTGAGAGATTAGATATCTGCCAATAACATTCAGTTTATATTGCTTCGAGTTTCATTTAATACACCTGTTTTTTACTCTATTGAATATGTCAAGTTTTGTGTTAACTAAGCAGCATTTGCGGGAGATTTTAGTTTTCTGCTTTAATTCGAAGAAAAGTGCAGCTGAAGCACATCGAATGCTTGTTCAAGTCTATGGTGACAATGCTCCAACTGATAAATCATGTAGGGAATGGTTTCGACGCTTTAAGAATGGTGATTTTAGCGTTGAAGACAAGCCTCGCTCTGGGCAGCCAACAAAATTCGAAGACAAACAATTGGAGGCATTACTCGATGAAGATCCGAGTGAAACTCAAGAGGAGCTTGCAGCATCATTGGGAGTTACCCAACAAGCAGTTTCCTACGATTGAAATCCATGGGAATGATTGAAAAGCAAGGCAATTGGGTGCCGTATGGCAATTGGGTACGATCGGAGACATGACAAAGTCATTCTTCTCCATGATACCGCTCGGACTCATGTCGCAAAAGTTGTGAAAAATTATTTGGAAACGCTCAAGTGGGATATTTTACCGCACCCGCCGTACTCGCCGGACATTGCTCCTTCTGATTACTGGTTGTTCCGGCAGATGCAGCACGATTTGGCTGGTCACAGACTCACTTCTTTCGCAGAAATCGAAAATTGACTCGTAACTTGAATCGCCTCAAAAGACGAGGTATTTTTTCGAGATGGAAGTCGAAAATTGCCTGAGAGGTGGGGAAAAGTAGTAAACAGCGATGGACAATACTTTGATTAATCTGTTAATTCGTTTTGTTCTCGAAATAAATGCGTTTTCCACCATAAAAAAACGGACCGAACTAATTTGTACTCCCAATATATAAATACTGCCACTTAGAGTCACTCATAGCGTAGCGCGTAAGAAACTTATGGGACAACCTAATATCATCTCCCCGCAGGTCGTTCCTTTTATTTATATTTAACAGTATGCATTTGAGAATGTAGTAAAGTCTCAAAGATTTGTCACATTTCATCTTTATTAAATTATGTAGTAAATCATTTATACATGGGTTGCCATAAACGTATCTGTGTAATAGAGAACTTTAACATTGGTGATTCTATTGCAGAGTACTACGATAGTCTGATTTAATATTTGTTATTACATCATAACTAAATCATGAATTTCATGTACTGTTATTCCACAATTATGAGCCTTAGGACTTCGACACACGTTTTTCTTTCTTTAATAATTTTTATAAATTCAGATTAATAGATAAATATCCTCAGTTTCTTTTAATCTTGACACTGTCTCAAATTGAACTTACACATTTTTGCCATAAATACATAAAATCTAGGGTCCAACTATAACAGTCTTTAATTTAACGCAGAAGCGATATATCAGCTAGTGCTGTAAATTTCTTTGGAATGAAAATAAACATTCGATAGGTACATGCCGACATTTTTTGATACTATCTGTGCAAATGATATAGTTTATATAAAAACAACGTAACTTGTTAAAAATCATATATCTTTAAGTGAAATTTTGGAAAATGATGTGAAGTAAATTTGTCTTTATTGGAATTATCTCTGTTTGGTAAAAATTAAAATTTAGTTCACTTAGAATGAAAAGAACAAGAATCAATTATTTTCCTAAATATACAAATGACGAATATCCGTCATGCGGGCGAATATGTGTTAATAGTAATTTTAATGACTTCGAAAAGACTAGGTCGACACTGTTACATATTTTTGGTGACACGTTTTTTCTTCGTGTGAATGGACGTAATTGAGTATACTCTTTATACAGTTGACTTTGTCATATGTGAGGAAGATTCCACGTGTTTTCGTTGGCGATATCGACGCTAGGAGAGCACCAGCCTTTTCTTCCCCGATATTTATTTTACCGTAATTCTCTTCCCCCTTCATGCGACGAAAGTGTGAGCGCGCGCGCGCTTGGCTGTTTCGCGGTCTCGTGCAATTTCGCGTATAAGAGGAAATATTTTCGTGTGTTTGGAGAAGTTTAAAGCCACATTATTCTAAAGATCGGAAAAGTACCATTCCTATGCTAACAAGAGCTTCTTCAATTATACTTTGTCCCCGGCCTTCGCGAATTGTTATTTGTCCTCCTCCTTCTCCTCCTTCCACCATCCCTGAAGGCTTGATTTCCCCTACCTCCGTTTTGCATAATCTAATTTCGCCTCCTTACTGGTTTCGAGCGTTTACCTTTATTATAATTAGTTTATTTCTGGCGACGATGTTTACGTGAATATCCAGTGCTATCGGAGAGCACGATTATTATTATTATCATATTATATTATACGCTGTCGTTTACAGGTCGCCATCTTGAATCGCTTGAGAATATGCAAATCGCGACGGCGTCTGCTATCTCAACGTCGCAAGATTGCTTAACTATTTCTGAATTAATCAAGGACTCGAATTAATAAATGAAGGAAAAGATTAATTTTGAACTGAGGCATTTAAAAATGCTTTTAGCGAAACGTTGACGTATCCAATTTGTATGTTGACAAAATAAATTATAAAATGGTCTTCGATGTAGGTTATTTTCAAGGTTTTAAATACGTATGATTAAGCAAATTGCTATTTTTATAAAATCATAAATAGAGAATGAAAATAGACTCTGGATATCTCATAAATACGTTTTTTTTTGGAAATTTCGTTTTTGTAACCTATGCGCGAAAGATTTCGAAACCCTGTGAACGTTCACATGTTCACGGACAGATCGACATCTACCTCGCATTGCTAAAATTGCCCGGGCAATTCTGATCGAACCGGTGCATGAAACTGTCGATCGAACGCGATCCAGGGTGAGAAATGATACCTGGAAGTGTTCATCCACGTGTACGCACATACCGCGCTCATTCTTTTCGTCGCCTATAAAGTCATGACGTTCCAACTGCACGGAACGCTGGAATATACGGTTCTTTTATGGGGGTTTTTATCGCTGTGTAAACTATGCGATATCCTCCCATATCCGTTTCCGCTTTTACGGATGGCCTCGACCTTTTATCCCTCGTAGAATCGAGTTAGCTTTTCCGGTGAAGATGAATTCTGATAAATCGTTCGATTCTTCCGAGATCGTTAAGGAACGCTCTTGATTATATCCCTCCGTTCCTACGTTTTCCGCACCTTCCCTGGAATCACCTTTACTATTTCTTCCAGTACAACGATCGTTTCGAACCAAAAGTATAATCATCGTATTGGGAACCATTATGCGAAATAAATATTGTTTACATCAATTGCAAGACGTTGGGCATAAACGCGATTTTCTTTTTGTCTTAAATAATTTTAACCCTCTGCACTCGAAGCCATTTTAATTGTAAATCCGAAATAATTTTCTTGGCTCGGTAGCATTTCCATTTTATGTAACAAAGTGCACTTTTATGCATACGGAATTGTTTCTTGTGACTCATACCAACAGAGTCAATATTTAACAATTTTTTAAATCTAAAATTTGTTCTTATAAAAATTATCTTGGGACGTGATAGAAAATTTTGTATGGTGCCTCAGAGTCACCAATCGAGTGCAAAGGTTTAATAAATTATAATTAACATGTCAAATATTTTTAGTTTTCTTTAATTATTTCATTCTGTGTTTCACCCGTAGATTGTCCCATAAACGCATTAAATCCGCAATCTAATAATCGTCAACGCAATTAGAAATTCCATTAAACTTTGCTCTCGGTTTCTCTGAATTATCATTTGAAAATCGAGGTGCGAGCGAGTCAACATTCATATTTTCCCCATAGAAAAATACGACAGAAATAACGCTCGTATGATCTTTATTTGCCGTAGAATAAATTACACGGGTGTCTGACACAATTGTTCACTCAACTAAAAACGGATCTTGGTGTTGATACACAAATTCTACATTTACTGTGAATTCCGATAGAGTAAAGAGGTAGGTTAATTACGCAAGACCCCCATTATTTTGTTCAACTTTCATAGTCATTGTACCAACAATAAATCGAACACAAGCCGTGTAAGATTATTTTATTTTAAACATGGTTCGAATGTCAATCAGTGAATGCATAGAGAGAATGTGAAAATGCGCGGGTGAAGATAGCTGAACGTAGATTATTAACCCCTTGCACTATCGCACTTTTCATGCTGTGACAATTAGCACTTATTTGTCCTTAATATTTTTAATGATAGGACCAGACTATTTCGCTTTCTTTTATCGTCTTTATGTACAGTCAGTCCCATAAGTATGCGTACCCTCATTGCTGATAAGAGAAATTTGTTGAAATCAAGGGACGCATGCAAGATTGTGCAATAAACTTTTTATTATAAATGAACACATGTATAAAGTTTATTTATACCAAATTATAACAAAATTGATTACCTAATAACGAAAATATGTTTATTTTACTCCTCGTAGTACGTAATAACAGTCCACAAAAGGATTCGTACCAGTGCAGATTTTGTCAAAAAATCACACATTAGAGTAGCTTCTTTACTTTATATTAATTTTCTAGTATTTAGTGGGCCCACCTTTATGCCTTATTATATCGTTTAATCGATTTGGCATACTTTCTACCAGTTTTAATGTGATATTTGGTTCAATATTATTCCAAACTTCCAAAATTTTGTTTTTTAGCATTTGTTTATTGAAAATTTCATGCTCGTGTAGTTTAAAATTAATCCATAAATTTTCTATAGGATTTGTATCTGGACTCTGAGGAGGTGTATGTAAAAAATGGGAAACGTGGTAAAATATCCACTCACGAACAATCCGAGCAGTATGCTCCGGGTCGTTGTTGTGTTGAAAATAGTAGTCATCTTCCAGATCAAGCTTCATCGCACTTGAGTGCAGATTTTCTTCGAGTATATTTTTATACTTTATCTTATCCAAAATTCCATCGATAAAGACAAGTTTGCACACTTTGGATGCCGCCATACAGCCCCACACCATCGCGGAGCCTCCGCCTTGCATTAAAGTTGGTTGTACATTTTTTAATTCTAGCTCTGTATTAGGCTTTCTCTAAACTTTTCCTCTTCCGTCACATTCAAATATATTAAATGTCGACTCATCTGAGAAAAAAACTTTCTTCCAAAAGGTACTACTTTGATTTCTGTACTCCTTCGCAAATACTAAACTCTTTGTCCTGTTAATTTGACTAATGAAGGGCTTCTTCCTTGGTGTTCGACCATGAAAATTTTCACTTCTCAATATTCCTCGACAGGATTCAGCAGAAACCTTCTTATTGAACATGTCAACACACATTGTAGCTAACTTAGGCGCACTAATTCCAGGATTTTCTTTGCACTTCACGTATAACAATATTTCTTTCCCGAACTGTTAAAATCTTTGGTCTTCCAGTACGTGTGTTATTTAACAAAGTATCACTTGTTTTATCCGTTTAATGATGAACTGAATCGTCGATTTACTTCTGTCTACTATTTTTGCTACCTCAACATAACTTTTGTCTTCTTGGTGTAATTTAAAAATTATTTTACGCTCTTCTAGAGTAGTCTCGGACTTCTTTCGACTCATTTCTGATTATTGATGTTATTCTGACAAAGTTTCGAACTAGACTACTTTGTTGGCATTCACCCAACCGACTGTCAACTGTGGAAATTATTTTCGATGTGAAATGACGGTGTAACATAACAAAATCGAGACTCTGCTAAGAATGGTACGAATACTTTTGTGGACTGTTATTACATACTACGAGGAGTAAAATCAATATATTTTTGTTATTAGTTAATCAATTTTGTTATAATTTGGTATAAATAAACTTTATACATGTGTTCATTGATAAGAAAAAGTTTATTGATAAATTTTACATGCATCCCTTGATTTCAACAGATTTCTCTTATAAGCAATGAGGGTACGAATACTTATGGGACTGACTGTATGTACTTTTGTTTCTAGACTTTGATAAGAGAAGAAATTATATATTTATATTTATATTAACTTATATAGAAGAATATTTAGTAGACCTTCCATGAAATTTGTATCACGTGTCTGACTCATTATTTTAGCGTAAGGGGTTAATTGTATATTTAGTGTTGAAAAAGCAATGTAATTAGTTCATTAAATATTTGTGATTGTTACAGGAGTAGTTATTTAGTTAGCGCTACAATAAATTGGACGAAAGTACGTGGCGAACATCGAATGGAATTTCTATTGACAGACTCGGCAAAAGTATAATACCGCGTCGAGTTTAACCGCGGTGTAACAGTCAATAATTGGTCAATTGACTGCCGGAATCTCAATTACGATTGAGGGCGGGGGGTAGACCGCGGTTTTACGACTTTTGCCAGCGTCGGTGTAGAAACCGGCCCATTAAATTGACCGTAGAAACAGATAGATCAGGTTGAATATTCCCCGGCGTGCCGCTCGTGGAAATGAAGTTCGAGTCACGGGATGAAGTCGGTGGTGGAACAAGGGGATACTCGCATCCCCTCGACCTCTCGCCGACGCTTCTGCGGCTAACAGTTGCCGCGAACTTTGATAATCTATATCGCTTACAGGCCGTGTCCCGACATCCGGCCACCTCGACAGAAAAGTTCGAAATTCGGAGGCCTTTGTTCCTTTCGATTTCTTCATTCCCCTTTCTTCTCCGTTCCCTTCTGTCGCTGGAAATCAGCTGCAATTGCAATCCGCCGCGAGTTCGACATCCCATATTTCCTGATTCAAGCTACAATGGGTCAGACAAGTGCTGACAACTTTTTGATTGCATTACTTGGTCGAGAAAGATGGCATTAAACTGCAGACTTTATGTTTTTGAAAAGCATAAATAGGAGAAACAGAAAACAGAGAAGGACATTTTTATATCATTACAAATTTGTTAAAATCGATTCTGATTGTACTTCAGTTTGTTTCAATTGAGGTTTTATTTCGTGTAAAAGTTATTTCATATAAAAATCCGTAGCTTGAATATTATTTGTTACAGTATTGTTTTTTTTTTCAATTTGAAGCATCTTAAATTATGTTGAATAGACTTGGGCACCTTCATATTTTATAACGAATCTGGATGTTAATTTTGAAAGTGGCCTAACTCCATTCTCGACAAGAAAACGCATATTATTCACTTAATAATTGGGACTATTTGAATAGGAACTATAAATTGAACATTCTTAGATACACTTAAGCAGTATGACTCATTAAATATCTCGAATATCGCAAACCCTTAAATATCTCGATTTGAAGATAAATAGAGTTAGGCCACTTTCAAAATAAACGGCTCATATATTGTAGTTTTTTATCACTGAATATTCTTCACTAATCCAGACCTGTCCACTATCCTTTGTCTAGAAAGATTCTGTATGTCGTTTAATCTGATCTGTTAACATGCCGCTATTTTCTCCAATATACCATCTATCATTGCAACCCTTCTTCGTCAATACAATCCGATATAGAAGAGCAGCTTCTAAAAGGTGCATTCCCGAGGTATCTTAACGTACTTGCCTTTACGCATTTGATCAAGTGTGCATCAGCTCCGTGATTTTTCCTCTCGAAGAAACATCGTAACCGATGCAGCGGGCCACTCGAATACGAACCGGCTTGATTTCAAACATTCGTGAACCGCTTTCACGTGCCCGCTGCCGGCTTCCGTCTGATTTCTGAACTCTTCCTCCGATATTTCCGGTCGGGGCTCGTTACCATTATTATTCGATACATGACTCCGCCTCGGAATAATGCAGTACCACTCTCGGGACCCGGCGCGGCGTAACTAGTTTGACGTGTTCGATTTTGTTCCGTCGCATCGGCTTTTATAAACTGCGCTTTTCCAACGTATACGCTTTCCCCTGTTTTGCGAACTCCGACGAGTCAATTACCATAGTCGATACTCTGCGGATCTGTATGCAAAATAAAAATTGTTGGCATCGGTTAGTGGGAACACGGGTTAAATAAAAATGTATTTCTCTCTGTTGAAGATTTTCTGCCTGTGGCGCGTTTCTTCTCCAAAATCATGGCTAAAGAATTGTTGATTCAATTTTGCACGGTAGTGTAATGTGATAACTTTTCTGGGTCATTATTTAGAAAAAATATTGGTAGATTTCTTTTAGAAAATTGCAGTATTAGCGAGTATTTAATTTTAATTGATGTTAGTTTCGTGTTTGATTTTAATTTTAATTGAATTTAAATTGAGATTGAAACAACGCATATTGTGTTTCTATAATTCTTCCATCCAGCAGCTTTTTTAATGCACTGCGATAGACAACCATACTACGTTCATCGTGAAATCTGCCCGAAAATTTTATCCGTTTTTTAGCTTTCACAGTATTAGACTGAAGTAATAAATGTGATTTCTGTGTCACGACGTTTTTGACACTGCAAATATACATGGTCAGTTACTACGGCGTTCCGTCTTGGTGATATTTTTGCTTTCATCTCTCAGCTCGAAAAATACGATTTGCCGTAACATCTTTTATCACTGTTTCCCGCAAAGGTAACGTCTGTGAACGCGTTACCTTTCATCTCCGATGAGTAGAATGGAACATGAAAGGGCGCGTGCGCCGCGATAAGGGCTTGATAATGAATGGAAACTCGATTTTAATTTAGCTTCGATGCCAGCTCACCAGGCACGTCGTTTCAACATATTTATGCAGGTCAGCGTCAGCTGCGAGCCCACTGGCACACGGTGAAAAATGTCCTCGATAAAGTACCGCGGCTTAGCACGCTCGGAAATAATTGTAGCCTGTAGTACACGAGCCTCTCGATGTGCCTTTATCCGTATTTCCGGCGGGATATTACCAACTATTATCGCTATATCAATCTCCTTCCCTGTCTTTCTCCCACCGGTTGTTACATTAAACTTCGTGTAATACGTAACGCCGGTTCGGAACGGGTTTGATAGCTACAAATAGACTGCGGTTCTTATGCGAGTTATAGGTATAGTCCCATCTTGCGCGTTATAGTTATATTCTGTATAAAGTCACTATGCACCCGTTCCTTTTTTACGCGACAAATTACAACAGTGTTTACATGGTGTTATTCATGCGCGATATCTGTTTACGCGATCCGAATTTACACAGTCAGTAAATCTTTGCAGAGCTCTTGAATTAAAAATTTAGAAAGTGCCATTATAGACACCTTTTTTCATATATAGATCTTTTTCTCAGCACTTTCTTTTGCTAAATTTTCATAAATTTGATGATGTTTGCAGCAAAATTTCACGAATTATGTAGAAATTTGAAGCCTCTTTAAAGGACCGGAACAAAATGCTTCTATAGACATTGATTTGAACCTCTAACGAGGCTCCAAATTTCTACATAATTCGTTAAATGTTGCTGCAAATATCATCAAATTTATAGTGCTGAGAAAAGAATCACCCGAAATGATTTACATTGACTATAAAAATGAAGTCGAACTTTCGAATATTTCAAACAATAAAAATCATGATTTTGTGAGAATTAAAGAAAAGAAAGGTCGATTGTTTTAAATTACAGTAGCGACAGTGGTACTGAATAAAATTCACTTCCATTTTCTAAAATATTATTATTTTGCCAAGTTAGATAATTTCTACAACTTACGCATTTCTATCTGTAAAACTGGCGAATTCCTAAAAATTATTTTACCTTTTATTTTTAATATTTTTTCTATCGTCTTTGCAGACTTTATTTATGTGATTCTTGATAAAACAGATTTAACTCTGCACTTGAACACAGTTTCGTTAAAAAATCAAAGTTTACGTTTCATGTAAGTCATTGTTAGTGCACTTTCTGTATATGTAATTGAGTTTTGCGATTCGTGCAACAGTTTTTTTAAACATAAACAAATAGGATAATGGAAAGATTGTATTGGATCGTGATATAGCAAGTTTCGATTAACCGCTCGAATGAAGGTCTCATGAAATTTTTATTTTAATTTCTATATTTCACGAAACGTGTAAGAATAATTTTTTTAAAGGCAAATCTTCAAGCAAAGCATTGGATAGCAATCTTGTCGAAATTTCCTTCTTAACTCGTACATAATTTTAACCATATAGAAATTGTTGCTTATGTATATTACTATTACTTATGTATAGTAACTTACCTATGTATACAAAATAATAATTCATTGATACTTTGCATACTTTATAAAGTAGAACAATACTTGTACCATGAAATGCAGTGCTCAGATGCATACTATAAATGATCGAAATGCAATCTTCCCGCAGATCGTACATTTTCAATTTAAACATGTCACAGAAGGTACTCGAAATAATCTTCGAGGTTTTTAAAGGTAATTGAATAATTAATCCCACCATCCAGTTCAACTAAAACGGTTGTACATTTTTCACTTGCCTTTGAAAACTGGTCGATTATTCCATCGGATCGCGTGCACTTTACCCGGATCCCGCGTTTTATCACTAAAATGGTCCTGCCCCGGTATTCGAGTATCAACGGCTATAAGAAACACGACTTATCCGGGGGCCGGCATGTCCGAAATTTCAATACGATCGTGAAATGGCCCGTGAACGTGCCATCGACTGCAATGCAGGCCGGGCGTATGCGCGCGGCCGAATGATGAATTTCGGTGGTCTTTTTGACGGATACGTTCTGCGATTGAATCGTATGCGAACGGGATATCGAGGACGGTCAATCTTATTTCTATCCGCAAGGATGCCTTTCTTTCTCCGTATTCGGAAGGTAATGCTGGTCGCGTATACATATACTATCTGCGGAACGGAGCCGAGAGACCAGAGAGCGGCGAGCTACAGGGGGCGAGAGATCGAGGGGCCATTCTGGAATCATGCTAGATATCGTCGTCCAATCGTATTCATCCTGCTCGCTTATCTTATTCTGCTCTGTCCCATCCTAGCCGGTACCGGGCTCTATCCAACATTCATCGAGCGCGCGTAATAGGTATCCCCGCTCCGTTGTTCCGCTCGTTTCTCGTCGCCACCGCCGCCGGATATTTCTGTTTCGATGGACAAAAATATCCATGTATGTATAATCCGGCGCTGACGGGTGTCCGCAATCATGCCCAAATATTTGGGACTTGCTGCGGGCTCAAATTATTGAAGGATTTTCATAGAAACACGAATCGGGAAACGTAGTTTTCAAGGATCCAACGGTATCTCCGGAAAGCAACAAATTCAGGATTCTGATTTACAAGCGCTCGTATAAAGATTTGTCGTATAATTGAGCTGTTTTTTTTCAATTTTAATAAATCTAGCAATACTGGTAACTGATCGCATGGTGGTGTAATTTACTTGTGTTTCTAAGGGTTGTCATGTTTTACAGGCTTTGCGGAAATTAAATAATGTTTATGTAATATATCATATGTAAATATTAAAATAGCTAGCTCGATGTTTTTGGAAAATGTACTTAGGCCACTTTCGAAATAAACGGCTCAGTAATTCGTGTTAGATCGTAAAGTTCAATGTACTGTCCCTTGCTGGAAAAATGGCACGATGTCAGTCGAGAGGGAAGGGGATATCCCGTTTATCCTGTTCTGCGAGGGCGTTAACATAGGTGAGTTTGTGGGAATCGGTCTTACACTTTTCTCTGTGCCATCTTTTCAGTAAGAGACAGTATACTCATTCTTGTTACAAGGAGAAATGTATAGTTTTCAATTCACGTACGATCTTCATAGTATAATAATAAAGAATTATTCACTCTTACACGGAAATTTTTGGAAATCATTTGACTCATTGTCACCGTGCTTCATGTTGCAATTTATTATACAATTTGTATTATTTTCAGCTACTTTATTAGCACCAAAAAAAAAGTAACAGCAAAATATTGGTCTCTTTTTATTATATTGGGAGTACAAATTAGTTCGCTCCGTTTTTTGTGGTGAGAAATGCATTTATTTTGAGAACAAAATGAATTAACAGGTTAATCAAAATATTGTCCATCGCTGTTTACTACTTTTTCCCACCTCTCAGGCAATTTTCGAATTCCATCTCGAAAAAATATCTCGTCTTTTGAGGCGATCCAAGTTACAAGCCAATTTTCGATTTCTACGAAAGAAGTGAATCTGTGACTTGCCAAATCGTGCTGCATCCGTCGGAACAACCAGTAATCAGAAGGAGCAATGTCCAGCGAGCACGACGGGTGCGGTAAAATATCCCACTTGAGCGTTTCCAAATAATTTTTCATAACTTTTGCGACATGAGGCTGAGCATTCTGCAGAAGAATGACTTTGTCATATCCCTGATCGTATTCCGGTCGTTTTTGTCGTAATGCACGGCTCAAACGAATGAATTGCAGTCTATACCGATTGCCCGTAATGGAATCGCCAGGTTGTACCAGCTCATAGTATACAACACCCTTTTGATCCCACCAGATACACAGCAGGACCTTTGAACCATGAATATTCGGTGTTGAGGTTGATGTTGAGGTCGATGGCAATGATTGACCTGGCATAGCGTAGTATTTTTTCTTCTTGGGGTTATCGTAGAATATCCATTTCTCATCCCCAGTCACAATCCGATGGAAAAAAACTCTTACTTTGTTGCCTTTGAATCAGCTGCTCGCAAGTGAAAAATCGCCTTTCAATGTCTCTCTGTTTCAGTTCATACTTCACCCAATTGCCTTGCTTGTGAATCATTCTCATGGATGTCAATCGTACGGAAACTGCTTGTTAGGTAACTCCCAATGATTCTGCAAGCTCCTCTTGTGTTTGACTCGGATCTTTATCGAGTAATGACTCCAATTGATTGCCTTCAAATTTTTTTGGCTGTCCAGAGCGAGGCTTGTCTTCTTAAAACATCGAAACCATTCCCTACATGATTTATCAGTTGGAGCATTGTCACTATAGACTTGAACAAGCATTCGATGTGTTTCAGCTGCACTTTTCTTCCAATTAAAGCAGAAAACTAAAATCTCCCGGAAATGCTGCTTAGTTAAAACGAAACTTGACATATTCAACCGAGTAAAAAACAAGTGTATTAAATGAAACTCAAAACAATATAAACTGAATGTTATTAGCAGATACCTAACCTCTCAGAAACAATTGAAATCAGTTGTTACTATGAAACAGTCATAACAGCCAGAGCTATCTTTTGTAAACGGACCGAACTAATTTGTGCTCCTAATACTTTGTCAGAAGGAAGGAATTTTCTAGTTAATTATGTGATTTTTGTCGTTTTCATCTACTTTGTTCAAATCAAAGAGGAAATATTGGAAAATGTTTGTCTCTGTCAATGTTTGCTCTTTATGCTACAAAGATGGTATACATTTTTGTCTCGGTTATGTGATTTCCAACCTTTCCAGTTATTTTATTCATACCTAAAAGAATATAATTGTAAAATATAAAATATTAGGTAGGGTATAAAATTTTCAAGTTAATTATGTGATATTCGCAATTGCCTGCTACTTTTTCTCAAACTCATGAACGCAAAGATTTAATTCATAATGTGTTGTAGAATGTTCCTTGTGCATTCGATTTATTTTATTATATATTTTATAACTGTTACAAAATATACTATAAAGTTTGTTAAACATCCATCTTTTAATCTTCTTTTAAATATTTACGTATTAATAGCGTCACTGATGTATATGTTAATCTCTTAACGCCTGCAACAAATGACATAATTATTAACAATAATATATACAATTTTATTACTAATGTATTCATATGACAATAAAGTTATGTTAGTGTTATAAAATTAATGTCACAATGTTAAAGTTATAAAGATTGTAACGATATTTTCATATCGACGTACGAAAAATACAGATCTGCATTTTGCCGTCGTTAAGAAGTTAAGTAAAATTGTACTGATGAGTCACATGTGAACTATAAATCTACGTGTAAAAATGACGTGTATTGAGTTTAAGAATCGGAGCGAAATTGTGCAGTTATCAAGCATCAAATTGCAGATTGTCTTTCCATCAAAACCGGGAAATTCACACAAACTAAACCCGATAGAAAGATACCAGAGGATGAGTGGATCACTAGATTCTACGCGATAAGGGACGCCAGTCGCGCGACGGATTTTGCCATAAATAGAGACGCATGAATGATGGAATTGCTTGAACGACGAACCGATAAATCCGTAAACGCAGAAATTGCGCGAGGTGCTTTGACGCTTTACACTCGTTCTTTACGTCCAATGGACGGAATTTATAGTCGACCTCCTCTTTCCATCTATTCAAACTGCTTCCGTAACATTCGTCGGTTTACTGCATGTACCGGCGAATGATCGGCGATTGTTCGTAAGGCACGGGGCTTGTTGCGCGACAGACTATGTTTCGTGACGAGTGCGCAAGGATCTCCTAAGTCCTCTTCTACGCTTATGCTAAGTCATCGCGCGGGTTTTACAGGTTACATAAACTCCTCGCTCCCTCTCGTTGCATCCTCGGATGATCTTCAAAGAAACCCTTCGCGTTCGAAAACAGGAAATTCTGTACCCAGAACATTTCCTAAGCCGTCTATAAATCATGTTACATCGCATCGAAGGGCCAAAGCCTGTAAATCAAGCAAGGGTCTGTTTGAAGGGAAGGTCCTTTTTATTAGATCGTAACACGAGTCCGTTCAGTTTTTGCTACTTAATTGCATAATAATATTAACTTATTGGCAACTTCGCGCCGTCAAGTGTTTTATGTAATTCTAAAGTTCGGATCTCGGTGATTATTATTTTTTACCGTTGTTTATAAAAGTTTTCAAATGCATTTCGCCTCTTTACTATGACAAAAGAAAAAATGCGCCGAAAAATTCGTGGCATATACGTACCTCGCTCTGTGACGACAGATGCTGCACAGATTAAAGTCTTCATTAACAATAATCATCGCAAAACAACATGCGATACGGTAGAAATGTTAAATATATCCATCACGATGGTTTCGAGACATGTTTGTGATGTCGGACTGATAAATACGCGTCGAATTTATGTTTTAACTTAATATAATGTAAAATTCATAATTTCTCTGCGATTTTCTAATAATTTCATGAATTTGTTTGAAGTTTGAGTATTACGAATTGAGTACAATCGGTAAAATGGTAGCGTGAAACGAGAACGAGTGAAATGTCTGTGAGACTTTCTTGCATCTACCTGTTTTCAGGGAGCTAAAATCGGGCGAAACCATCGAGTTTCATTACCAGAGTGCTAATTAACCGTCAATAGGAAAAGAAATCCTCGATGTACTCGACGAGGAAAAGTAATTTCCGTAGAATAATAATTTTCTTGGCTCCGGTGATCGTTTCCGCTTGAACCGAAAGGTGTTCCGATCGCAAAAGAGGGTGCACTTCGGAAAGGGAAGCGTGCTCGTTTATTGGCGGCTCTTTTGAACCTTTTCAGCGTGGCAAGTGACTGCGGGCCACGTTCCGTAGATTCTTAGCGCGCCTCTACGCGGGCAAATTAATTCGCAATTACGGGGGCATTCGTTAATTTTGCGTGTTCCTAGCAAAGGTAACGCTCGAGATGGCGAAAGTCCGGGCAGCCGGAAAAGCGGCCGGAAACTCAACGAGCAATGGTTACGCGGCAGTGTTCGTGATTAAATTGTGATTAAATTTCTTGCGTAATAACGGCGGGGCTATGTTAATTGGTTCGGTACGCATTAATTTCGGCCTATTCAATTTCGTTTCGCCTGTTCCTCTCTCTTTCTCTTCGAACACTCCAATTTCCTTGTGAAGGATCGCGCGGCCCAGCGACGCGTGCCTGATCCGAAAAGCCCGGTAATATTTAATTTTAATGGTCGCACCTAGCGCAGGCCAGCTGATATACGGCCGTGTCGCGCGGTGGACGCGTGTGCGCGCCAGCGACATTATATACAGTCGCCTTTGATCGAGTTTATTTGGCCAGAAGCCAGTATTTGGCCCCCCTGTGCGCCCGGGCCCTATTCACCACCACCGGTCGGACGCCGCTGCCATTTTCGAACAATCGCTCACGATCCACCCTCGCCCCCTCTCCTTATTTCACATCTACATGCACGTACGGCTCGCTCTCCCCTCCCGCCGCAAGTATAATTCCGTTCTTTCGGTACGTAGCCGCGTATTATTCGGTTATTTTGTTGTCCGCACACGTCGAGAACGGTCGACCCATTCCTAGCATGTGTGTCTCTGTTCGGCGAGCAGGCACGGACCGCGGAATTGGAAGGACAGCGAGCAACCTGCCTCCAGAGCACACATCCCAACGGGACACGCGGCAGAATAAGAAAAATCGGTCCGCGCCCTCCCTTTGCTCCTTACAGGCCACCAACCACGCCGACCCCTCGGCCGCTGTTCGGATAATAGGGGGGGGACCCGGCTCAAAAGTAACGGCCGCCGGAAGCTGTAAATAATTCAAAATCTTCGGCTGTTGTCGCAGGTTTTCGATATGGTAATTTCGGACATAACCTGACAATTCTGATTAAATTCCAAAAACGTTTGACGCTTGTGCTTACCATGCGCATTTGCAGTTAGAAATTGGAAAGGTTTACAAAAGAATCGTTTCAAACTGTTATACATCGGTTCTGTGTGAAATTGTTACAAATAGACTGCGGATATTTATGCGATTCTTGATTTTCATAGATCATTCGGTAAGCTATAATGAGGAACAAACTCGTTTCATCAACTAGAAAATTTCTTATAACGAAGGTAAGGTAATTATGTTATTAATGTCTAATAGTTATTTAGGAATTCTACAATTGCTATAAGGTATATCAAACTGGTACTTTTCGTTTCTTGGTTTCGGTTATAGGTTTCAGTTATATTTACATTTTACATCATAAATACATTATATTGATTATCTACTGCATACCTGCAGATATTCTATATGTAAATCCTATAGTTAAGTCAAGAATGTATGCGGTATGGTTACATCTTTGTAATACCTTGTATTATTGACAATCAGCTAAAATAACAGAACAGATATATAATATTTTATAACCCTTACAAGACTTCTCCGGTTGTCCATAACTGTTTCAAAAATAGAAATCGACGTCGCAACTGTCTTCAACTCCTGGTTATAATTATTCTGGAGTACAGAGTCCCATTTTGAAATTCTTGAGTAGTTTCGTTACATCGGATACATGGAAGCTCTAAAGATAAGGTTGCTTTGCTCAAAAATTTAATAAAAAATGAGAACCACAGCAAATTCAAAAATGTAAATCTTATCTTCACACAAACGTCTTTAAAATCGGAATATAATCTTCGTTTGTTGTTTTATTTTGATTTTGAATGAATTTCGCGCCCTCTTAACCTCTTGAACTACGACTCCTTTCACGCTACGTTGATAAGTACTTATTTATCATTAATATTTTCCTTAATAGGACCAGTTAATTTTTGTTATTTTTTGTATTGTCATCATTTACTTCCTTTACTACTCTTACCTATTTACTACTCTTTAACCCCTTGCCGTGTCATTTTCTTTAGAAGTTATATGATTAGAATTCCTTCGATCGCACTAATTTCTTAAATGAAAAAGGAAACTTTATATGTATTGTGCGCTTATATTTTCTTGAATGTTTAAATATTGGTAACGAGAGAATAAAATTTTATTCCTACCTAAAGGAACGGGTGAATATTCACATCTAATAGTTTATTACTAGAAATCTCCGTCATGAGTCTGACTCGTTAAAGTACGACAAGGGGTTAAGAAAGGATCCCTTTCATATCGCTGGGGAAGCAAATCGCACGTAGAGACGCGGTTTATAAGACCGGTCACCGTCAATAGGTGTGGAACTTAAACTTCATATCGATTCGCATACCCCATCTTGATTAAATGATTATGTACCGTTGTCTTGGGAATATCAGTGGCATCCACTATCTCACGCACACTATATCGCGGATTTTCAATGAGCACAGTCTTGATAATGTCTGTATTCGTCGTTGCTGGGCGGCCGCTGCGGTCTTCATCTTTCAACTCGAAATTGCCAACTCTAAATTTTTTAAACCAATCGCGGATGGTCCTAATAGTCGTAGTACCACTCCCGTAAATGGTGCAAATCTCGTTGGCAGTGTCCTTTGCACTATTGTCTTTTTTAAAGCAATGAAGCATAACATGTCGCAAATGCTTCTTTTGGCTTTCCATATTGAAGGGTGCAGAAAAAATTTTAAAAGAGATTTTGTCACCAACGAAACGTACTTTGCAAGAGCTCCGGGACGACTGCAACCGATGCCATAAACGGTTAAGACATAAGCCGGCATGTTTATATGAATACAGCCACTTAGAGTCACTCTTAGCGTGGCGCGGAAGAATCTTATGGGACAACCTAATACATAGAATCTTTATCACGAGTTTGTTTCGTTATTACATTTCAAGGGATTATGTACGATGCACTATTTAGTCTCATGAATATTTTTTAGTATGTACAAGATTGTGACCATTATAATGTTACAATAATAATAACGTTACAATAATGTAACGAAGGTATTATAACATTTAATTTACAGGACAGACGAAGTCGATGTCTGTATTGTATTCTGAGGATCTAATTAATTACTACTGATCCATACACTACTTAACTGTTTTCTCAAAATAACAAACGTTGCAAACGAAGAAATTAAAGTAAAAAAACAATGTTTTCGAATTATGTAAGTCACTTTTAACTTATTTACGTGGGAAATAGTTTAAAGTACAATAAAATCGTAACATAAAATTATAGATTAACTGTGTAGAGCAAGCGAAAGGCACTCTTTACTTCAGATTGAAAGAAGTCTAAAATAAAAATATTGAAACTCTGCAGACTTGTTTCAATTTGTTAAATTTTAACTGGAGAAAGATGACTTGAGATTTTGTCATTATTGTCCAAGGGGTTAATCTTCCATTTTCCACACTTGGTGTGTTCTTTAAAAGAAGACATAAATTAATGTGTCGTTGTAATGGTTTCAATGCTGCCACGGGAATCTGTTAGATTCGAAACAAAATGATTCTCGAAGCAGAATTTTCATATTATGCGGTAGTTAAAGTCAAGAAAGGATCTCCTTATATTTCGCTGCTGCGAAGAAAATGAAAACATAACTCTTCTGAAAAACGCCTCGGTCGAGGTGCTTCCCGCGGCCTGTTTCAAGTATTGGCCAAGCAGCAGAATAGGAATTGGTCGATATGGTCCGCGAAGATTTGTAGGATATAGGTACGACGACTGAATAACGGCAATGTAAGTTTCCTCGTTCCGACTGGAAAAATATTATTCGGCGGATAACTCTTTTATCGTTCCCTGAAAAATTCCTAGGCGACCGTCCTCCGCTGTGATTCGATTGTCTCTTTTCACCCCCCCCC
>NC_135778.1:20546579-20723198 GCF_028453695.1 Augochlora pura | reverse complement strand
CCCCCCCCCCCCCCCCCCCCCCCCCCCCCCGGTTCGAAAAGAGAACGCTCGCGCGAGGTCTCCTATACGATAGAATAGGTGGGAGAAAAAGAGAGGCAATTTAAGGGGTGGAATGTAGGGAGGGATGAAATACGATGAACGGGCACGAGCGGTAAGAGCACTTCCTTCGTGGACCTATGAAAACATAGTTTTCTCTGCACTACTACCCAGCCCGCGCACACATACGGCCCTCTTGTATACGATGTACGGGATATCCATTAATATCGCCAGAACCAGCACGTTTGCTTTAATACCTCGCCACGGGCAGTTCTGACTCACTTAATGTTATTTCTATTGAGACATCGTGCGAGGGAATGTTGGGGAAGAGCGCCGGAGGAACGATTTCGGTAACTAACAATACCAAACACTCGGGCACGTTGCTTTAGGATACCTATGATAGCTTTGGAACTCTTCTTTTGCATCACTTTATTATTTCATTGCGAAAGAAAGTTTATACAGCAGGAATAAGTTTGCTAAATCAATCGGTCGAGTTGAACGAGAATAAATGTTCAGAATATGTTCTTTAGTTTAAACATGTGAAAATAATACTTAGTTTGTGTTTTATAATTATTACATACAAATAAGAGTTTACGGAACAAATCTAGAGTAAAAATTCAGAATTTGATCGTTAGATTTATTTAATAGAAGAAGAATTAGTTCAGACGAAATTATAACTTTTTAAATGTAAATACTTTAATCCAGTATTTGAGTACAATTTTTCTTGTGCTTGTTACAACTTGCGTAAGTCACATTCTCCTCAATGTGAGGAAGAAAGACTGTTATTGTTTACTGGTATCTATACTTAACATAATTTAGAGTTAAGTTACACTAACTTTATAAGTTAGTTTACTTGTATATTTTTAACTATGTATATGTAATACTTATGCAAGTAGAGGAAGCACTTCATTCAACCATTCACTAAGGTAAATAGTATATACACACACTAGCATAAACAAAAACTAGAGAAACAGCTATAAAATAATTAAAATAATTCGCAGAAAACCCATTCGAAACACGCTATCGATATAGCAAACTTGCTAATATCGATTCCCAGGAGACTACTGTCTCCGTTTTGCACTTAATCTACGTCATCCGGCCGTATAAGTCAGCTTCCTTTAAAGGAAGAGCAAAGCCAATCCCCAAGGGAGGGTACCCTTCGATAGTCAAACAAATTTTCATAAGGTAGAAATGATCGGTTAGTTCAATCTGGCGTCTCGTCTCGTCTCGTCTCGCAGCGTCGCGAGCGCGCGGGGTTGAGAACGGCTCCGTGCGGGGGTGGATCGTCGAGCCCAGAGAGATCCGATAAACCTCTTGCAATAGCACGAAGGCAGCGACAACAAGCTGATATCTACGGATTACGGACACACTGTATATACTTTATCCGTGCTTCCTATATACTTATACGTATTCACGGCCGTAGGAACGTGCTACACGGGCATACGCCGCGAGTATATACGACGTCCGGAATGTACTCAGGCTAGACGTACACTACCGTCCATAAGTATCCGGACACCTACCGAGCCCGTATTAACACCAGGAAGACCGGACTTGCGAAGATAGTAGATCTCAACGTTTTTATTCTAGGATTATTATTACTGCGAAAACGATTTTGTCAGAATTTATTGCGTTCAGACAATTTTTTCGGATAATAATACCTTCACCGTTTCAAGTTTCTCATATTACGCAATTTACCAAATTAATTTTGTGGCGACTATTATAGAAGTCGAGATGTGATTACGTGGAAAGCACGTAATCACGCAATGGAAAGCACTGTGTTCTAACACAGGAAATAATTATTTTTAAACGATTAAATGATGTCCTTTCGTTTTTGGTAAAAATATTGTTAAATAGAAATGATTGAAAGGTGTCGGTTTACATGTTTGGTAGAAACAGTGTGAAAAACTAGTTCGCATTTGAAAATGTTATTTTTGGTTTAATTGTGGCTAGTACTTTGTGTATAACTATGGCCACTGTAGGTCCTCAAATTCAACTTGAAACTGTTCTAACCGGACATTTTGTAGCAATTTTATCAATCAGATTACTGGTAACGTTGTGTGACAGATTAAATTTTAGTTGGCCTTTCAGAATGTAAAGATTATAATCCTTAAACTGCCGACACGATAATATTAGTGATTCCATATGGAGTACCGTATATTAGACTTCATCTGACTCGATTTGTGAGAAAAAATATTCAGGAAACCTAATACATTATTAGGTGGTGTATACTACACCATAATTAATATTTTTTATTAAATATTTTTCTCGTTAATTAACGCATTCGCATCGGGAAAAGAGAATTCTCGTTTTACAAAGAAAAACGTTGTCGTCGGGAAACGAGAATTCTCGTTCATCTATATGTTAAAATATCTTCACATTGCTAAAAGTTAAGTATTAAAAAACTATCCCGATGCGAATATCTTAAGTCAAATGAAAGACAACGACTTGTTCTCCAAAATTCGGTACAGTGATTCCATATGGCATCATATCGGCAGCCGGAAGGTTAATCAAATTACTGAAATTTGGAGGGAATTTTTGGGATTGATTTTTGACTTTTAACGTGTTAACACGTTCGTCGCCGACAATTAGACACTAAAATTCCCACATAATTAAAGCAATTTAATTAATTAAAATAAAACTAAAAAGTTCACATTTATCATAGGGGATGACATTAGAACTCTTTCGCATTCAAAAAATCATAGTCGAATTCATTTTGCTCGAATATATTGCAATAAAAATAAATTTTCGAAACTGGTCAGAAATTAGTGTCACTCAGATATGGGTGACGCGGCGACGAACGTGTTAATAACGTTAAAATTCGCACCCTCTTTCTCTCTCTTTCCCCCCCCCCCCCCCCCTCTCTCTCTCTCTCACTCTCTGGTAAACTAAGAAAGGAGGCTGTGTTTATAAGACGTTTGCTCACATGTGCGGCACGTAAGTGTCCAAATACTTTTGGACGATAGTGTAGGACTCTTTCCCAACGCACACAAGCACGCGATTCTCTTTCGTATCCTGTATCTTTAGCCAAGACGGGGGCCGGGGCGGGGCGGGAGAGAAGGAAGAGAGCATTGAGGAGTTATGAGACGACGGCCATCTTTAGGTATCCTTCCTTCCTATCCCGCTTCCTTCCTTCCTTCTTTTCTTACGGTCGTCCAAAGAAGCCCCGGGGCTTCCAAGAGAAAACGAGGTCGTACCCACGGAGTCCTTGCGCCATAACATTCTCTATCGTTGAGAGCCATACATCATCATCGTGTTCAACGAGAACCGGGCACCTCTAAGTGCCTCGAATCGACCTTCGTGCCTCGGTCCTTTTATGCCGGATTCATCCTAGCTTTATCGCGGACCCCGTTCTTCGCTCCGGCTCATCCTCGGCTACCTCACCCGGCCTCCTCTTCGAACACCACCTAGACCACACCTTAGTGCTCACCTTCGCTGAAAAGAGTCTCCACGGTGCGGTACTTTCTCGTTCCCCGATTTTCGGTGTCCGGCGCAGCGATGCGTTTACGTGGCCTCTTCTGGGACCATTCGGCCACCCTTATGAATCGTAAATCTGGATTTACGCGCGATCACCGAGACTTCAGACTGCTGAGACATAATTGCGTCCTTTGTATTCGGAGGAGGGCAAAAGTGACACAATTCAATGTATTATGATTGATAGTTGGTGATACGGGGTTATGATTTTTTTTTGGGTAGATTAGCAGAAGAATTGTTAGATTTTTTTCAAATATTTTTTAAATAAATAATATTACTTAAAAAGTTTATTATAAACAAAGTAAAAATTATAATTAATGAATTAAATGTAAATTTGAATTAGAAATTTGTATTAAATAGTAGTTAATTTAGTGCCACAATCAGCGGTTAAACTATTGCTATAAATTAATTTTTATAATATTAAAGATTAAATTAATAATATTTAGATCTTTTAAGACGTTAGATCTTTTATATAAAAGTTTATTATGTTAGAAAAATGTTGGTTGAGCTAATATATAACACGGTGTGAAAATTGCGGGAGTCCTTTTACAACATGATAGTCTTTTAACATGGCATACGACATAAACAGGACGTTAAAAGAAGAACCAAGCAAATGGTAATTTCAGAACTTTTCAATTTTATGAAAATGTTCAGTATGTATTTGTTTCTGTTATACGAAATCATTAAAGATATTTTAAATTAATTTTTTATATTTATACTGCTATGAAATTTCTCTTAATATATAACAGCGCAAACGGATATCATGATTTTGATATCACACGGAACAGATTTTCCTGATTTGTATTAGTTCTAAATTCCGTTTTACATAGTATCGATACAACACATGGGTCTATCCTCTTATAAGAATATAGTTGTATATTTAATCTATAAACACTTTCCATTTCAGAAGCATGATTCACAATACACTGAACATTCTTACGCAAATATGAGCCAATTGTAAAAAAGCGGAAACGAAATAAAAATGTATTGTTTCTTTAATTATTTTACAGGGTCTGACTTACTTCTGAAGATACAGTAAAATTACGATGATCAAAGGACCATTAATTAGCGATATGTACATAGGTGTTGTTATTCATGCACAATGTTAGATTAAATCTTGACTGATTGAGACAGTAATTTGTGTTGAGCGTGGCTCGATTTAGCCGGAATTGTTTGCATGACAAACAATTCGGAATTTGGTATAAAATTGTACAGCGTATTCTCGTGTTACTTGTTGATTCGATGGCGCATCTGGTACGCACAGATCTGTGGTTTAATGACAAGTCTGCGCAAGCTATCTGTTCCACGGTTCCTCAGAGGAACGTCTGCGTCAATTGTCAATCGTGTCAGTCACGAGACACCGGATCGATTTTCCGTTTCGCTGTGCGCTAGGCAGAGTTTCACGTAAGTGCTCGAAACGCGATATCATTGACGATTACAGGAATCGGCGGTTACAATTGACTCGGTCTGGCGAGAAGTATTGTTACGGTGTCCGGTAACGCGCGAAATCGGCGTCGCGCTAATTGATACCAACGGCTGAATACCGTACAATGTCGTAGTCGGTCGCTTTTATTCGACCGCGATTAACCGATTGTTGGGATCGGCTGCCAGAATCATTTGTACGTTACGATTAATAAGGTTTTTGTAATACGGAAAACCGTGGCGTCGTGTACAATTAACTGAGTTCATTAGCGCCGGTATGCTTTGGTTCCCGGAGGCGTATGTTATTGATAGTTACGCGGTCCTCCGCGCCGTTGATTAATACAGGTGCACAAAAGCACTCGGTGTACGCCGGATTCCTCAGTGTTTAACCGCGTGCAATATTAATCGCGATATACTGTGCTGACGGGGCCGCAGGGTGGTTCTGCTCCTAGACAAGAATAGGTCAGAAACGATGGATGAACTATATATATATATTATATCCATATATATGATATGTGTATATATCGATATTACAACACCTGCAAATTTACTGGTTTCAATAACGCCGTTAGAGGTATTATCTTTGAAGTGTCTGTAAAGACAAAGGAATTAAACGGATCCTTTGGGCGCAGATTAAATACCAAGACTCCGTTCCTAGTGCTTAATTTGTTCGGACACCTTAACGAGATTTTAATTTGTCGAGGCATCGCCAGGATCCCGCTTTGTGTTTCTTGTAAGCTCGGTATTAATACTGTGCTGGGCGTTGACGGAAAAGACGGAAAGAAACTGAAGAAATTAAAACACTCTAGGAGAACTGTACGCTCAGCATCTCGATAAAGAAATTAAATCTATTACCAATTAATTATATGAAATGATATAATGATCTTCTTTAACTTAAATACATCACCCGAAATAAAAGGTATTGATTCGTAACAACGAAACTTTTAGATAAATGCGTTTAAAGGAAAATCTAAGTTTTCGAAATCTGAAATAATCTTAATCAAATATCAGCTTTGAAATTTTATGCTTGCGGAAGTCCTGTTTTTTATTGGCATAATACAGAGTCGGGAACCTTTTTAACATTCTTATAAAATGAAATATTTTAAAAAAGGGAACGTCTTTCTGCACGATCTAATATAATTACGCATCAGCATTTAGATAAGGGACATATACATAATTACTAAATTACATAATTGAGCTGCTTATTTTGAAAGTGGCCTAACTCCATTTGTCAATTTTTTCCGGTTGCCATGGTTACATGTACAACTTCATGTAATTTATCAGTAAAGCATTTCAGGTTGCTTATATTCCGAGCAAATACGATCATTCTTGACATATAAGTTTTCAGAGATAGTTCAATAATTGGACCGTGTAGTTTGAAAGTGGCCTAACTCCATTTACACTGAAATCAAGATAATATATTTACTATTAACACATTAAAGGCGGGGGATCTTGACGAAAGTATCCTAGGTAACGCTTCAAACCACAAAACATACTAAATACAAATGTAGTGCCCATGGATTGCGCAATGAGGTTGCAAACCGTATTAATACGACTCCCGCCTTTAAGCTACAGTCGAGATAAATCATAGTTCTACGACTCCCGCCTTTAATGTGTTAATAATGTCTGAAGGCAATGATGAAGGCAATTTTAATTAATTAGTATTTAACAAGTTAACCTCAGTTTTTGGACAATGGCGTTAGTTGAATAACCAGTACGTTTAATTAATATAAAACTTAAAATTTAATATTAAATTTCAGAAATTATTTCACCCATGGAGAAGAACAGAACAAGACCATTTAGTTCAGATAGTGAAGAAGAAATAGTAACTAATGATTTAAAAAAAAAATTCGAAAAAGAAACAGAATAATAGAACAATATTCGTCTTCCAAGCTTATCTTTTTCTTTTTATTTCTGTCTAAACTTTGGAAAATAATGTGGAAATCATAGATCATGAATTTTTAATATCAGGACATTCGTTTTTACCAAATGATAATTTTTTCATGGTAGAAATGTCATTGAAAAAAAATAATTTACTGTTCGTTCCCCAAGATTATTACAAGATTATTAAAAAGTGTCGGAAAGGTAATAACTTTATTGTAAATGAAATGAGACAAGAAGATTTTGTATCAACAAAATTATTAGAAGACGCAATTTTTAAAAGGGTAAAGAATTCTGATGGAGAATCAATAAACTGGTTGAAAATATGTTGGATGCGTTTTGTTAAAAATAAACCGTATAAAATTCTCTATAAGACATCAATGAATGAGAATGAAAATTTTAAAGTCCTGGATTTATTACCTATTGGAATATTACGTAGCACCCACAATTCGATATTTGTGCATGGGCAAAAACAAATCAATGTTCTGAGAAGCGATGGAAATTAAGATAGGAAAATATACACCTCGTATAATTGCTTGGCCTTGTGAGGCACAAGCATAACAGTCGCTGAAAGCATCTGCACAGAAAAGAGCTTCCTCAAGCGCCGTAGAATAAAGTTTCTTTTATTTAAAACTATACCCTAGTTTAAATGTATTTAAACACCCATTTCCAATATTACCACGTCGGGATAAACCAAGAAAGTTCGAAAATATTGTATTGACACCACTGTATAAAAATATCAGACAAATTACAACAGCAAAATTCAAGGACATAATCGACCTATTACGATATACATATATCACCGGAACATCATGATTTCATCAAATCCCTTCCACACACACAAAATGTAGATTAGTTGTAAATTGTTTTGTAATAAGTTTATGTTTTTTATGTTTTGTACGTTATGTAGATAAAAAATGTTTCGAATTGCATAAATTAAGTTTCCGAAGTGTTTTAAAGATATGTAAAATAAATTAAGTATTGTTTTTTTTCAATTTGAAGCATCTTAAATTATGTTGAATGGACTTGGGCACCTTCAAATTTTACAATGAATCTGGATGTTAATTTTGAAAGTGGCCTAACTCCATTCTTGATAAGAAAACGCATATTATTCACTTAATAATTGGGACTATTTGAATAGGAACTATAAATTGAACATCCTGAGATACACTTAAGCAGCATGACTTATTAGTATCCTATATGTATATTTTTAAATTCATTGAAACACAAACCCTGAAGTATCTCGATTTGAAGATAAATGGAGTTAGGCCACTTTCAAAATAAACCGCTCAATTCTGCAATTTATAGAATGACGAATTTATACGCAGAACAAGAATCGTCTGAATTTGCAGCAATATACGGAGCAGCATTTGTTTAATTTCCTATTAATGTTAATGAGTTGTACAGAATCCAATGATACTCTTACATTTCTGAAATGTATACCTCGTTTTGTTGAGCACAACGAACATAATTGAGCTGCCATCGAGGATAGCATTCGGCGATAATTGAGGATCATATGCTGGACGCGCGACGCATCCACTGGAAGCAAAAGAATGTCTAAGATCAATTAAAAGCCAATTAGAAGTTAGCGCGGCCGTAAATCTCCGCTCCGGGGCAGCATACAAGAATGTGCGGTTGAACGGACGGAATCCAAACATTTCATAGAGGAGCCGGTGACATAATCGTGTTCCGACCCCGGAGTGGCCGAGAGGTCGGGAATTGGCATTTCCATTTTAACACGTACGTTACCGAGAATGGAAGGGTGGCTCCTCACCATGGAATTTTAATCAGCGTCAATTACTCGCAGGAGTGGCACGTCCTCCTTACGCCGCACTTTCCTCGTGGCTATGCGATGCGATGCACAGACAGAATTGAATTTTCCCGCCCTTTCCCGTCCCGCCGTCTCGCCAGCGATTTCTTATCGTGTGCGATGACCTGCTCCGTATACCTATGCCAAGATCCTCGCCCGCTGAATCGAGACAGTTTAATTGGTGAGAAAGGCGACGAACACGCCTGCAAAAACCATCGTTGTCATTCTACGACATCGTTCCTTTTGCGGGCGCTTTGGACGATTCCTAATTAGCGAAGCAATTTAGATCTGATTCAAGGAGACTGTTGTTTGCCTTAAATGAAGCTGTCTTTCTCGAAATTATTTTTGAAAATGGAATTGTAATCCAGCATCCACTTGAACTGAATTTACCATGCGACATTCAAAAGTGCATACTTTGTTCAATTTTTGGACTCGTTCACACAATAGTTACGTTTTCGCCTGAACCATCACTTTTATAAATTGTCATTAAAATTTGTTATAAATTATTTCTGAAACTAACACTAAAAGACAAGAGTTTATTAAATATGTTTTTGAACGGAATATAACGAAATCTGTCATAACACTTCTATTATTACATTATCAGAATACTACAAAGAAATTGTTCAATCGAATAATCCAGTAATTGCGGTGAAACTATGGCATAACGTGTATTCTACGGTAAAAATACGCCCAGATAAAACTGCGAGAAACTTTCCGTGGATTAAAATTTGTTTATTTTATTTTGTTGCACACAGTCACCGCGTAAATGTAATAAATTGGAGTTCGTAGCCAATAACATTTCACACCTCGTACACAAGGGTCCTTCGTGCATTTCTTCGGTAATCGAAGCCAAATTGCGCGAACGTCAGTGTAATCTACTAATTGAACCGGTCGAATTAGCGAAATTTTAAATTAATCTAATTAGCCGTTCAATTACCGGGCCGCGATGCGATTACGGTAATCGAATTACGCTGGCCCGTATAATTAGTGTGCACCAATCGAGTTGCGTGCGGCCTGCGACCTGTCGAACGATGAACGCACCCTCTAATCCGTCGCCCTTATCTATCAAACAGGATCCCTCGCGATCCCAATCTATCTAAGAGATAAATAACTACGATAAAACTGTTCCCACTTATCGTCCCCCTCCTCCCCCCCCCCCCCCCCCCCTTCTCACGATAATTCCGAATCAACCTGAAGCCGACGTGCTAACTGACACGGAAGAAATTGCTCGCACTCATCACCGTCATTCATTACAAATCCCTTCCGTTCAAATTATGCTACGGTTCCGCGACTTCGGCACCGGTCATTATTATCGCGGGCCATTATCGTGATAAGACCAGTTACGAGACATTTCGAAACTGGGAAATGCGTTAGAGGAAATTGGATTCAAATACTTTACAGGAAATGAAAATCTTAGCAATCGAAATGTCGTGTCTTAATTCTTATTGATTACTTTCTCTTTACTAATCACTGCATTTCACTGATCAATACTTATTTTCGATTACTCACATTACGTCTATCAGCGACGTAATTGCACGGTATGTAAGAACTGATGAGTCGTTCTTCAACTGTTCCGAATACTAAGTAAATTATGTCTAATAATAATAACCCGAAACATTATATTGGTCAGTGCTATTATTATATGATACGTAAGATGAGGTGGGCTATTTTTTAAGAGTTCTAAATGGTGTGTTTGGTATGTGTAAGAATTATACGATGCAACAAGTTCTGAGATAAACGACAGGGAAGTCTTCGAATTGTAACGAGTAATTGTTCAATCGTTCAACACTTTTTTTAGAATCGATATCTATACTGAATTATGAATGAGTGCCTTATTTTAATGGCAGGGCATCAGCAGCAATTGTGGGTTTGTACATATTTTAGACAAACTAAAATGATAGATTAGCTTTATGTTGAACAATGAAAATGCATGTAATAAAATTCGAATGTTCAAAAGGTACTTCAAAAGAACTCCTATATTTCACAATTGATGCAGAAATGTTCTATTTTGTGTAAGCATAGTTTATTATTTTTCTTTAGTTTACTATTATTTTACTTTAGTTTATTACTACTTTACTTTTGTTTACTATTACCAGCATTGCTTTAGTATTTAATACGACTGAATTCTAAAAATTTGTACCATAAGCTACAGAAAATAGTTTGACTAACTGTTCCACTACCAATCGTTGCACTTCCACGTGGACTTATCTTACCATCGGTTCTATTTAATTATCCAGTATCACAGAAAAATGTGAATGAACGAGCACTAGAACAAAGTTCAATAAATCCCATCGGTACATGGGAAACAGTGAAACGGATACCGATATCAGTCGCGAAACATCCGAAACGAAAATGGCAGAATGAATGAGGAGATCTGTGCAATTACTTCGCCGCGGCGAAAAGCCGAGGTTGTCAGCGGGACTGACTTTCTTATTCCGGTTTTGGCGGTCGTTGGGGGAAACTTAGCCCGCGTTGTCGGGTATATGCATAGATAACAAGTGCATTATGCCACATAAAATCCGAGATGCATAATGTATCCGGGTGTATCTGTGTCAGCTACCAGCACGTAAACTTATCCGCGCGTGTTCGCACATAGCCTCGGTTTGTTGTGCGCTACCGTCCGCCGCTCTTCTCGTCCTAGCCCTTTCCCTATACTGGCAGGTCCGCATACATTTACGATATACGTGTGTACACAGGCCTTGACGGTGAAAGCACACACCCTCCAGCCCAGATATAATACATAGTCGCTCTTTTACCAGTCTTACCTCGCCTTATTTTCGTGGACGTATCGCCTCCTCCTTCTTCGTCTCCTTCTCCTTCTCTCCTTCTCCCCTTTTCTCCTTCTCCCTCCGTTTCTCGTGTCTCCTTGCTCCGGCGTCTTCGTTTTGCCCAACAGATTACCCAGCCTTCGAAAGTACGTCGTACATAAAATATGATGTTCAAAAAATAGATGGTCCTTTATCCACCGTGTAGAAGGATTTTCGTATCAGTGCTCCTATTTCCCTGGCAGGATTTACTGTTTATTACGATTACTGCGACGCACGTACAAATACATACAAAGAGCTCCGCCAAAAGATGAATTTACTGCGTTGCTGTACTATACTCATGGAGAATATTCGGAGCAAATCCGCTTCATGTCGGGATATATGTTCGTTTAATTCGTTTGATCCCATTTGTTCGTCTTGTTGCTGGAAATTGCGCTGCTTGAATCGAATGTAATTTAAGGGTCAGGTGACAAGAATAGAATGCCGTCGACCTTAATTACATGCTTTGCTTATTGCATGTTAGACGAAGGTTCAAAGTGAACATTGTCCAAGTCAATTATAGGAGACAGAAATATTTTCGATATTAGATTTTTGTTGTAATTTATTATAATAGTCTTGTATATATAGACTAAATGATTATACACTCCCAAAGAAAAAGATAGCACACGCGTGCTATCTTTAATTTCTCGCGTTATAATTATGGTACAAGAAATGTGCCAATGATACACAAAGACTACTACAATAGTAGACTACTACAATAGTAGACTACAATAATAAAAATACCCAAATGAATACAGACAAAATGCGTGGTTCTCAATTACTTCTATCATTCTTTTTACTAAGGCTTTATACAGTACTTTAATCGAATATTGTGATAAATTTTTCCATTCACCTTTAATACTGATTTTTAAGTCATTTAAATTTTCAAATTGTCTACCTTCTGCGCAGACAGCTCATGATAATAATCCCCAATAATTCTCAATGATATTTAAGTTCGAGGAGCACGCCGGCCATTCCAAAACAGGAATTATCTCTATTGAAAAATATTCATGAATAATTTTTGCCGCGTGTACGGCAGCATTATCTTGCTGGAACACATATTTTGGAAATGCAATACATTGGGCATACTTATCAATTTGGTTTTTTATTAATCTTAAATAACTTGTACTGTTCATTTTTCCTTGTACAAGATTAATATCCGTTTTTTCTTCGTAACCTATGCCGCCCCAAATCATTATTCCACCTCCTTTCATTTGTCGTCTAATTCTTGTTAATTGTCCTTTTCGAATGTCATGATAATAGTATGCACTATTATATGAACCATCCAGACAAAACCGTTTTTCATCTGCAAAGATTATATTCCTCCAGGTTTCCCTCCAGTGTATATGTTTCTTCGCAAATTCAAGGCATGCTTCCTTATGCTTCTTTGTTAATCACGGCTTGGCTTTTATTTTCGATCGGTTCATAATATTACTCGTTTGCAGCACACGTCGAACATTTTGAATATTAGTTTGAACATCAGCTTCGCAAGCAATTTCTCTTGCAGTAGCACGAGAATTAGATGCAGCACAAAGTATATCACTGTTGTGTCACGGTGCGATAGGGGTGCTGGAATTCCAGTACTTTTCCTTTTACCGTAGTTATCCACATCTTTTAATACATTCTATACAGCTTTTCTGCTTCGACCAATTTCTTTCGCAATTTCTGTAATCGTTACATTCCGTTTGCTTAAAATAAGATTCGCGTTTATGTCACTGTTAGATAATCTTTTACCACGGCCCATCATAAAATGCGACAGATACAAATATCAAGAAACACTGAACATCGACTGGCCACTTTAACTTCCTTAAACCTCGCGACATATTGAAGAAAATCAAAATAAACCTTGAGTGTGCTATCATTTTGTCTCTGTCTACTTGCGTGCTTCCATTCTTCCTAAGATAGCACGCGTGTGTTATCTTTTTCTTTGGGAGTGTTGTACGATATGGGAAAGTCGGATGTGGTAAAGGAGAAAAAATTGGTATCAATTGGTTTATTACGTATTCCGCTAATTACAAATTCTTTTTTAAGGTTCTGCAATATGTATACATTCTTACGTGTTTAGTTATAGTTATAGTTGCGAGTCTCTTAACAGGTTTTTTAATGCATTAAAAAATATTTACTGGACGGAACTGGAAACAAAATTTTTAAAACTGATATTTTAACTAAAAGATTTCTCTTGATTACGTTCAGCAGTATTAAAGCATGACTTCTACCATCGTTATATTTTCTTGATTTATTAAAATATTAAGGTATCAAAATATTAATTCATTTGCTTCTCACTATGTTAACTTATTCATTGTTGATGACAGAAGCGTTAATAGTTCTGATGTAATTGCATTATTTTATTGTGTATGCATTCAAAAACAAAACTGAAAATTCGATTACAAGAAGAATCGAATAATATTAATTTGCAAGTTTTGAAAGAAAAGTTGTATCAAACATGTCTAAATATTTGAGACAGGTGAGTCATCACATAAAATATCCAACAAAGTATTGAATTTTATAGCTAGTAGCGCTTGCCAGTACGGAGCAAAATTGCAAGACAATATAACAGTGCCAGATTATGAGAACGAACGTTTTACGCTAAAAACAAATTTTCTCAAGGATAAGTACTATTTTTCTCTTTGTAATAGTTCTTTTTTATGTAATACTGTTATAAAGAGACTACGAATAATTTACAATTTTCTTAAACAATGTTCCGTAAGAATATAGAAGCTGACAATAAGTAATATCGAATATATGTATATGTTACAATTCTGCATCTGTTAAACCTTAGCATACGAAGCCAATTGAACTGTAACTCTGAAGTAATTATCCAGGCTTACAGTATTTTCATTCTATGTAACAAAATGCACTTCTATGCATACGAAATTGATTCTTGTAACACATACCAATAGTTTCACTATTTCATAATTTTTTAAATCTAATCTTTATTGGTATAAAAATGATCTCAGAACGTGATAGAACAATTCTAGCGGTGCCTCGGTATCACCACTCGTGTGCAAATGGTTAATATACCATCTGGTTTAAAGCATTAATAAATAAGTAAATAAATAAAATATTGAATATTTAAGTGAAATACTGTATTGACAATATTTATAACATATGCTTTCATCAAGTCAATAATCGGCCTAGCACGATACTAGGGATAAAGCGAAACAACATAAAACAGTTGATCCGAACAACACCGGGATTCGTCTCTCGGCAGAAATAAACAAATAGCGAATGGTCAGCGACGGCGTACCGTCTCGGATCCCGAAAACCACAGGATCGGCATCGAGCACGCAGCTCGTTATACTTTCAGGACTTGTTCAACTCGGGAACAACGATTCGAAGCGAAACATTCCTCCGGATATCGCCAGCCAACCAAGTTCCGAGCACGTTCGGAAGGAAACTACTTTCATCCGGCGAGTGTCTCCCACTCGAGACCTATCCATGCGTCGCGCTAATTGTTATTGTTATCCTTATTGCGCTCATAACGCGGAACCGATATAAAGACACGGCCGCTGTGTTTCCCCTGGGTCCTCATCGGTGAGCAAGATCTTGGTGAAACAAGTTTAATAGCGATTGAAGGCAGTCACGAGGGTAGAAGAAATTTCCAGCGCGGAAACGGTCCCATATTCAGGGAAATTTCAAAGGGAGGACTTCCGCGGCAAAAACTGTGCATCGAGAATCATAACTCTTCCGAGATAATTAGTTTAGATTTGTTGTTCCGGAACGTCCGTTGGTAGCCCGAGTTGGGCGAAAGGTAATCTGATTCATAATTGACGATTATAACTAAGTGGTTGATATAACTAATTTAAGATAGTTTATAATAACTTATTGTAACGAATTTATGATAATTTATTAGGAGTATAAATAAGTTCCCGCCGTTTCACAAATAATAGTGCCACGAGTATGTTATGGTTGAAATTGTCTGTTGTAAAATGTTATATCATTAGGTTGGACATCTGGCAACAACATAACCTTAAAATATTAGCGATTTTGTATCAGCATCATATATCTTTTTTCGTGCGAAAATGTCGAGTTTTGAGCCAAATAAGCGTCATTTGCGGGAGCTTTTGATTGACTCCTCTAATTTGAAGAAATCTGCAGCCGAGGCGCATCGATTGCTTGTAGAAGCACATGTTGAGGCTGCCTTAAGTGAGAGAAATTGTCGTGAGAGGTTTCACAAGTTTAAAAATGGTGAATTTGACGTCGAAGACAAAGAACATAGCGGAAGGCCAAAAGTGTACGAAGACACGGAATTGGAAACATTATTAGATGCAGATTCGTGCCAAACGCTAGAAGTACTTGCACCTGCATTAAAAGTGACTCAACCAGCAATTTCACATTGCTTAAAATCATTGGGAATGATTCAAAAAGAAGGAAATTGTGTTCCATATGAACTGAAGCTGAGAAAGGTGGAACGCCGATTTTTCACATGTGAAATGCTGCTTGCAGACATAAACGAAAGGGTTTTTTGCATCGTATAGTCACTGGTGATGAAAAATGGATCCACCACGATAACCCAAAGAAGAAGAAATCATGGGGACCACCTGGCTATGCTTCAACATCGACAGCCAAGCCGAACACTCATGGAAAAAAGCCCATGTTGTGTATTTGGTGGGACCAGCTTGGTGTCGTGTATTATGAATTTTTCAAACCGAATGAAACCATTGCTGGGGCTCTCTACCGAACGCAATTGATGAGATTGTGCAGCGTACTCAAGGAAAAACGTGCCCACTACTACTCCAGACACGACAAAGATATTCTTCTGCATGATAATGCTCGTCCACATGTTGCGGCGCCGGTCAAAACCTACCTGGAAACACTCAATTGGGAAGTTTTACCCCACCCGCCGTATTCACCAGCATTGCTTCTTCTGATTACTACCTGTTTCGATCGATGACGCATGGCCTGTCTGAGTAACACTTCACATCATATGAAGATACAAAAAATTGGGTCAATTTGTAGATCGCTTCAAAAGATGAAGCATTCTTCCAACGCGGTATCCGTATGCTCCCAGAAATGTGCGAAAAAGTAGTTGCTAGCGATAGACAATACTTCGAATAAGACATTAGGTATTGTTCTTTCACAATAAATGCCTAATTTTTGATAAAAAACGGCGGAAACTTATTTATACTCCTAACATAATAATTTGTTATAACCGATTTATAATAATTTATAATAACTTGTTATAACCTATGTGTAATTATTTATAATAACTTGTTATAGTTAATGTATAATAAAATAACAGTTTATTATTGATCAGATTGTTGAAAACTAGCAACAGTAAAGTAATTTATTTAAGGTGATTATAATAGAACTGAGATCTAATACAATGTTACCTTAACGTTTGTTAAAAGATTCGTTATTTTGTATCCACAATGATATAATAGCTGAGCTGTTTTTCTACTAACTCATATATTTGAACAAAATTCTAACATAATTGGATAATGATATCTCAAAAGTAAGTTGTAAAAGTATAATGTCAGATTTGGTGAAAGATATATCAAACGTGCAACGAATGAGCGTTAATCAAATCGATTAAATATTCATAAAATACCATCTGCAAATATTTAAGCGTTTAAATGTTAATCTATTGTACTATAAAATAAGACAGACTTCTAATGACGATATTATACATTATAAAATTCATAAAAATTTTTGAGTTAATAAAGAAGTTGAAGGTAATTCTAGTTCAAGAATTTGTATATAACTTAATAATTATGAATCTTATTCAATTCTTCCAATTCGAACGAAAATTTCGTTTTTCTATTACCAAAAACTAGAAATAAAAATAACCTTGACATACAAGAAACAAAATTCGTCTGGTTCTATCAGGGAAAGTATTAACCCTTTACAGTCGGAGCCATTTTAACTGGAAATCCAAAATATTTCTTCAGATTTACAGTGTTTCCATTTTATTGTATAACCTTCAGCATTTTATACATTATAAAATTGAATTTTATGACTTATGTAACAGATAATAGCTCTTAACGATTTTTTAAATGTTAGTAAATTTGATAAAGTTTATTTCAAAAGCGTGTCGCGATCATTTTTAGAGGCGCCTGAGGGTCGCCATTCGACCGCAAAGTGTTAATAACAAATAACTGCCAATCAATATAGCATAGTACATGGAGTTAATGTCAATACGGCACGTTAAACCTTACTTTCTTTATATAATACAAGAAATGTACATTCATTGAGGATGTTTTGTTTCGAATCCGGAGTCGCTGAACGCAATATCCTAAAAGTGTACGCATCAATGCGAACGTGCTATCGGATTAGATTAAAAAATGCGACGACGGAAACTGATTCAAAGGAGACACCGGTTCGAACATCCTGCGCAACGGGGTAAACAAGAAATCATTATTCAGCAGGATGAATCCTGCGGACGTATCCTGCACACGTATGAATTTGTACCTGGGAAGTAGTACGTACAGATCAGTAGTTACGGGGGATTGACAAATGGCATCGTCAGCACCTCCGTTTCCACCGGGAACAGAATCAGAACCCATTCTTCGGCCGGGTCCATTCTCTTTCCCTTTCATGTGCACGCTGGGCAGGTCGTAGGGACTCGAGCGAAAAGGACCGGGAGGGTAGGGGGGTAGGGGTCGGAGGGTGTAATGTTCGGAGCTGGTAAAAGCGAACGAAAAAATCCACCCCGGAGATTCAATAGTCTAACCATACGAGCTTTCGGCCCATGACAATAGGAGAGAAATTCCGTTGACCCGGCCATAATTTTCCGACGGAAAAAAGGAACAATACCGGCGTCGTCTGACAATTGTCTACCGGTGTTAACGCTTTGCTCGACTCGCCCCGACAATTTTTCCGCGGCTCGTGTATCGGAAATCGTGGCACGGTTGTGCGGATCCCAACCATTACCGATAGATCGATAGCGCCGGTAACCTTGGTTTGTCCTTGCGCACTATTTCGTTGGATTTCCGCTTTCCTATGTCACCGATTACAATTTATCGTCGGAAATCATTTTTACATTGGATGACATGTTTTTTGGAAAAAGATTCCTCAATTTTTTCAACACTCAAAATAAATGGGAATATAGTAAAACTCCGTTTGTGCGAACATTGATTAATTATCTCCAATAGTTCCCAATATAATCCAAATATAATATAATTCCAAATATGATCCTGTATCATTATATCAGATGTATGAATTGTTAGAAACTGCACATAAATGGATCCGATGGACCCCATCGTACGAGTGTTATTGCTCTGCGCATCTTTATGGGAAATAACGATTGTATACATTGATTACAAAAAGCTGGAGTAAAATAGAAATTGATTTTCTTTCTTAATCCGAAACTACACGCGTGAAATTTTGAAACAGAAGTACCCACGTGGAATGCTCATCGAGCTCCAGTAAATAGTGAAATTTATAAATAATAATACATGAATATTTATGTACTTTATATGTCTTTTTCTTTACACGTTCGTCGCCGCGCAATCATATCTGGGTGACAGGTATGTTTCTGTGGAGGCCCCGTCAGCGAAATATGGGTGACGCTCTTCTTGTTCAAGTTAAATAGGATTTTACTTATTTTATTTATGGAAAACCCATTTGTAACAGAGAAATTTAATGGAATAAGTACTACTTACTATTACATTATTATATTACACACTATTATATTTATTATACATTAATTTATATTTAATATATAAAGTGTAACGTTATCTTACACGTTCCGACTATTGGATTTGGACTCCGTAACAAACTCGACCGATTCACAGTGGACGATGAACATGTTATAAGTATAATTTGATAGTATAATATAATATAATTAATACGACACAAATATGAGAGGGACATAAGGCTATTCAATGGAAGAAATCCTATGGATACCTACTTGGTTAACCCCTTGATCTATTAGGTCTTTCATAGCTACGTCGATTACGATTATTTCGTCCTTAATTATTTCCTTGATGTCGTGAGATGATTTTAGTGTCCCGATCGTCCTCGTTTGCTTTCAATCCCATAGTTCGATGACAGGTGATTTAAATTTTCTTTCGATTTAATAGAAATGATTGGCAGCTATATTTATCGAATCGTGCACGCAACGTTCGTCACGAGCCTGACTAACGTTATTACAGCGCAAGAGGTTAACAAGTTTAATAGGTCGACAGTGGCATAACAATGTTTTCAAATGCTTCCGATGGTTTTACGGTGCCGTGTTTCATGAATTTATTTCTGTTACAAATGCAGTCTACTTTTTAACTACCACGCACGCAGAGTTTCGATTTACCTGTCCGCAGGTAATATTCTCAGCAGTCGATTCGCGCCTCGAGCGCTGATGTCCCCACACAATTCTTGATTTCGTATCGTTTAGACAAGAATTGCGTTTGGACAATCATAGCCTGAGACATTCAATTCCCCGAGGGTGTTCGGCGTTAGCATCCAGGAGAGATTGCTTCGTTCGGCGAGATTCCCCGGTCGTAATCCGGCGTCCTTAAGCGTCGCGCGTCCTCCCGGTGAAAACGGCTGCGCACGAAAGAGCGTGCGCCGTTGTATATTTATTTTAGATTAGTCCCCGTTGAACCAGTTTCCCTCGGCGAACAGCTACTTACCCAACCTGGCGAGGGAAAGCCCATTACTCCGGAGAAATCTGCGCGGAGCGGTTGATCGCGTGCGTTCCCGCCGCTTCCCTAGAAATCAGACCGCGATATGCAAAGAAGGGTCCGCGATTCGAATTATTGTGGAAACGAGCCGCCATTATCTTGTTACCATCCTATTCAGCTATCTTGATACACTTACACAGCGCGCAGCGTTTCTTCCTTTATTTTCGCAGGAAAAGTTATCCCGGCCAGGCTCGAAATTTCGCCGATTCCCTTTGATCAGCGTCGCCAGAAAAGACCTAAGTCGAAACTTGGGGGCTCGTTTGAAAACTGCGCTCCGCGGAACTCTATCGGTGTACGTCGAGGATCTCCGGGATAGGTAATTGCATTACTCCGTCTTGCTCAATCTTGATCAATCAACTGCTATTCAGAGCAAATTAAGGGAGGAGGAAAGGCTGCGTCAAAGGACCCGCGGCTCCCGCCGCGCGCCGCCTTCTTCCATTTTCCTCCGACCCCATTTCCCCCCCCCCCCCCCGTTTTCTTTTTCATTTTGCATTTCAATGCAGCCGAGCGATGTTCAATCACACGCGCATTCTTTCCCGTTATTATGCGCTCGCGGCCCGGCCGCTGTACCCCGGCAATTTGTGACAATGTTACCCTAATTAATCATCGCGTGATTGCACGGTTCGATAGGGAATCGCGAGACTCCGCCGCGACGCCGTTCCGACGCTATCCCTCCCAATTAAATTTCCATTAAAAAGTTAATACCCGGACGAAAGCTGGCCGTGTTCGGGATCATTTCCAACCGGGCTGTTTCTCTTCCGGTGTAATACCGTCCTTTGTATTCATGGCCGACCACACGAGGAACCTAACGACGCGACGCGGAACGCGGCAAACTGTGCACGAAGAAACGCCCCCGCGCCCGAGATAACTCGTCGATAATGAAAAAACTGTGGCGCGGTCGGGAAACCGTGATGCCGATGAATGGGGTAGAACCGATTACCCTCGACGAGCCTCTTTTCCGGCTCGTGCCGATTCGCCGAGGAGAAAATTTGCGGTAATTTGGTCCTACTCGTGATTCATTCCCGTTCGCTCGTCTGGTCACTCACGGTCCTTTCGGACAGATTGAGACACATTGTCGCGATGCCGCTTGCTCGCCGGTACTCCACTTCTTTTGATGGCATTATAAGTGTGGGACGGTGGAAATATTGGATTGAATTTTTTAATTTCGCGACAATCACCTCGTGCTTTTTAGCGAAATGTATGAACACGAGCATGTCAATTCTGTGGGATATACAGTGGTGGACAAAAGTGTCAAGATAGCCTCTAAAATGTAATAATTTTGTTGGAACTTGACGCAACGATTCGAATTTTTTCTAGATGCTAGAGGAACTATTTTATTATACATCCGCTAACATTTACTTTAACCTCTTCAAGGATTCTGACACATGTATGCACGTTTAGTTTTTTTAAGGTTATGACTATTCTATGTGCAAAGAAAATATAAATTAGTTAAAGAACTATTCATTACGGAATGCTTCAACGGTACCAAAAAACCTCATCAAATAAAATAAATTGAATGAAAAATTTATCCCTGAATAGGTTAAATTAAATTCACTTTAATTTAAGAATGTAAAAACTCCGGGTTTTTAACTCTTCTGTCCGAGCCAATAGGGAATATCTAAAAAGATTTTGAGTCTGCGGATTTTATGCATTTATATTACAAATGAGTACACCGAATACAAACCAATAAATACACTAAAAGAATTTAAAAATATTGTGATATCACTTTTAACACGTTGAAATTATTAATCAAGAGATTGAAATCAATGTCTATGTAGCTCCAGTATTTTGTAATTAATCCACAGAATTTTTATTTCTGCTGAAATCCACAATCTAATAATACGTATATTGAAAATTTTATCGAAAACTTTCTAGAGATTTTGCATCTTTCATTGCCTGTAGCTCGACTCTGTGTTAACTATCGCGTTTTACCTTTTTACGACTCCAAGTAATGGTACAAGTGACAAAGATTCGAACCATTTATTCCAATTTTATAAAAGTTATTGCATTTTGAAGGATGTACAAATACTTTTGCCCCTACTGTAGCATTGTCTATTTAAGATGTATGTTTTTCATTCAATTCGTAAGTCAATTTCGTATTATTCAGAATGCTCGTGTTTGACTTGTCTGGTTTCAAGTAACCCTCATTCCACGTGTCTAATCATAGGGCAACGTAACTTCACTTGTATAATCAGGACATTTCACTGAATCGTCACTCATTTCAACACATACATGTTTTACAGTAACCTCGTTTTACAACAACTATAAGCATATATTTTAGTTTTTGTTTGGACAACTACTATCATTGTTTTTGTCCGATCAAAGGCAATCTTCGTTCCAGTTAATTTCTGGATAAATTCCAGTTAACCATAATTCACTTAGTACACTCAAAAAGCAGTTTTTAGTTTCGTTCACCGGAGAATTGCTTATAGCCATAACTCGTCCGGTCGTCCGCGCAGTATCTTCACTTGCCAGCCACTTATTCCACCCATTCAGTGACCGAAGGCGATGTCCATTCAGCCTGTCCTCGTTTCACTTGTCCGAGCAAGAACTGACCCATTCCACTTGCTTGACCGAAGACTGCTTTCGCTTCTCCGGTCAGCGATCCAGCACCCGACTAGTCTGACCAAAGTGCCTATTCCATTTGGTTCACCAGCGACTATTCACGTTCCATTTGTCAAACCGCAGACTATATTCCAGACCTATTGCCAAGAATCAGCTGTATTTCACGTCTCACCAGATTTAGTCTTCCTACACTGCTTGTCTGATTACACACTGCACTCGTTCCACTTGCTTTTAGCAGTTATTTCTCTCTTTCATTCGATGCTGTTGCAATTACCATTTTACTCTAATGTAACACCCCTTTGATACGAGTATCTGCTTTAAGTTATGTCATTCTGCAATTGGTATCTCAATGTGAAGGAATAATAATAATAATTATTAGTGACAGTGATTTTATGTATACGAATACCTGATTTGATCAATGTTTACAGATATTGGAATTCAAAGATTAGGAATTTTGTGGCGGAAACAATCTATAATTTATAGTGAAATGTTAAACAAAGGAAAGAACTCTAGGAAAAATTAACGTTTTTACCAATTTCAATAAAGAGGATCCCAATAGAAATTTTCTCCCGAGTCTAATAATTTTGATGCAAATAACGTAGATTTTCTCAAGTTCTATTAATCCCATCACTACTTTAAATTCCATCTACTCATATTTATAACGAATGTATAAAATCCGCAAATTATATTTATGCGCGACAGCACATAAGTCTTTAGATCCAAAATGCATAGAATGTTTCAGAGATGTCACTTCCTTGCTGATGTACCGCAACTGTATTTCCGTCGATTGTGAAATAAAAACAATCTGTAACGCGTTCATAATTATCCTCCATCCACGAATTTATCAAACTAGTTAGAAAGAAGAGGGGAACTCGCACGATGAAATCGAAACTGACCCCACAGATCGGCACGGGCGTTTAATTCGCCGATAAACATCCGCGTGCAAGGAGCACCTGTGAAAATGGCCACCGACAAAGGCACGGTAAATAGACGTATAGATGGGCAGGGTAGACGCGCGACTGGTGTGGTCGAATGATTAGGTTAGCCGCTCCGGATGTAACTTCGTTACCCCGCAAATGAACAGACAAAACCGATCCGCCCTTCCTCCGTCTTCCAACGTCCACCTCTTCAGCATATCCGGCACACGGGCAGCACGCTTTATCCCGATCAAAGACGACGCTGCAGGCAGAGAACCGTAGTTACCTCCGTTCAATCAATTTCGCTCGATCGTTCCCGCTGTTTCTCGGTCGGCGACGACGGAGCAGGCTGCGAGAACGTTCGATAGTTCCGGCGACGAAGTCTCTCCTGGGATCGTGGTTTCGTAGCCAGCAGGGGAACGATACGCATGATAAATAGTCCCTCGCCTCGCCTCGACAGTGGCTTGACGAGTGTCAATTCGGATCGCTCGATCGCTCCTCGACGCCCAGCGACGTCGAACACGGGACCGTTTAATCCCGGGATTCACGGCCATGGAAGACGATTCGCGTGGAAATTGGGCTGGGTCCATCGAAAAGTTCCTGCTCCTCCGCTGATGGCGCGGCATCGTGGCTTATCCTGGACAAATCTGATACGAGAGTGCCGGATCTTGGACAGAAGATTGCTTCTGATATCGTCTTTGGTCGGTGTTCGTTGATTTTGGAGAGGATCTAGTCTCCATGTTCGAAGCTTTATCTTTGATTCTTGTATAAATCGATCTTCCAGTATCTTCGTTTAAACGAAGTTCTTACAATCTGTGTTATTGCAGTGACTTGTAATTACGACTACAAATACGTTCCATTGTGAATAACTATGTGGCTCAAGTGTCCTCTTAAAATATCGTTGAAAATTCTTGTACTGGCTCGCAATGAATTCACCAGGTCGGTTGCTATTCTAATGTATTAATCCTTGAGTCCGGCCATACGATGTCCTTATTCCACTGAGCATGTCTCGAAGACGGATCAGTATATGAAAAAGATGAAAGTAATATGTGCCAACTTTCATCATTGTCACGTTCCTCCGTACTGCAACTTATCAAGCGGTTACTGTGTTGTATTCCTATAATATTCTAAAGAGTGTCCTTTTAACATCTTATTCCTAAAAAGTGCAGATGTCTTGCGTTTCACATCGTATGTAAGAAAAAGATGTACATAATAGATATTAGCCACCGTTAACAATCAAATGGGCTAGTCCTCGGTTCCATCAACACAAATCAGCATCAGGCACAGAGAAGAACATGAAACTTCCACTCGAATGAACTTCCACTTAAATCGAATGTACTGCGAACCATCGAGCGCAGTGTCTCCGTTGATCCAGGATCGAAGAGTCGCGATCGCGCCGCGTTCCCGTGTCCGAGCGCGGATCTTGAAAGGCTGCATCAGTGATCCAGTTTCAATAATTCACGGTTGGATCGGTGAATGGTCACGTCGGAGCGATGTGTGCCGGCCGGAGTGTGAGGATCTTCTATTCTCTGCGGTGAAAAAGAAGAAAGCTGGCTGGGTGGTGGAGGTCCGCCACGTGAACTGGCGGAGGTTGGCGAATACGGAAGGAGAGAATCTGAAGAGAGAGAGAGAGAGAGAGCGAGCCGGTTGAAGATAGAGAGAGAGAGAGAGAGGGAGGGAGAGAAAGCTGAACTTTTGCGACATCGAGAGGGTGGGCGAAGATGACGATGGGGATGATGGAGGTTGGGAGGGTAGGGGGCCGAGCGAGGGAGAGCCGGCTGGAGAGAGCGAGACCGAAATAGGAAGGAGTACGGTGGAAGACTGTCGTGGCATTGATCGGCCACGCCACGGGATTCCTGGCCCGGCCTCTTCAGCATCCGATAGGTCTTCCCCGAGTTTTGGGAGCTGAATAGGACGCTGCCGGAGACGGGAGTCGCAGTCAGGAGCGAAACACCCGCCGCGGGATCCTATGAAATCGTATTTGCCGGCCGCTCGATAATGGAAAACGATTCCTCGGGACTCTCGGCAGTCCGAAAGAGAATATCAATGCCAGTCGTCGGCGTTTCTTCAAAGCGGCTCTCGTGTTTTCTCACGATAATCGGATCGTTCTGCTCGCGCACAACGGCTGAGAACAGGGGGCCGACGAAGGAGATGGAGGGAGGGAGGGAGGGGGAGGGGGGTGACGTAGCGATGCGGGGCGCGTTTCCAGGCCATAGACGATTCCTTGATCCATCACGGCGATCTCTTGCGTCCGATATCGTCGAGCGTATCTCGGGTGGAAGTGACGTCGTTTGCGGCCCTTCTTGAAATTCCGCTTGAACTCGTTGCGACATTCACGGTAACGAGGGAGCGACATCTTCGGGGTATAAAGGGGGCTGCTGCTATCCGCCCCCCCCCCCCCCCCCACACACACACATACCGAGGAGGGAGGGGACGCGGCGCGAACGGGGTGAACGAGGAACAAAGCGAGAGAGTCTGGCGGAACGCGGGGGAGGGCTGAAGGAAGCGGAAGAAAAGAGCGTCGGGGATCGTTTCTGGTCGATTTTTCAGGAAGAGCCGGAGAAACGTCGGCTGTTCTGTGAGACGTCTTGTAACCGGAAGTGAGAACGTTGCGGTGACTCCGGCGAGCCGCGGAATGCCGGCTGGGGAGGCCGGGAGGACGAGGACAGCCGCAGAGGCGAGAAGAAAGAGTGACAGACGGACGGAGAACCGAGTTGCTGCTTCTGCTGCTGCTCCTTCTGCTTCTGCTTCTGCCGTCGCTGCTGCCGCTACTGCCGCTGATGGCTGTCTGAAAAACGAAGGAGATGAGGGAATTGAAGCGTGCCTGGCACTCCGCCGTCCGGAAGGGGAACACTTTATAATTGAAAAGCTTCGCTTAAATGGAAACGTTTCTCTCTTTATGCCGCCTGCTGTCACCGGGATGAGCACCCGACTGTCCCGAATGGGCCGGATAAACGAATTTATTAAGAACATGCTGCGGCATCCACCGGCAACGATCTTATTTTTGTGGATCGTTTAACGATGATTCGATCCGCGTTCGTGTCGTCTAGGCGCCTCTGAGCTTCCAATTGATTCATTCCACTTGTCTGACCACAGGTCGCACTCATACTACTTGTACGGGTTCGGGTACAATGTTTGAATTGTCAAGTAGCATTGTCTCTAAGCCACGTTCACGAACTAACCGAAGGTAAAATTTGCCGAAGTTTTCATCGACCATAGGAAAATTCTTTGCTTTGCCGATTGTCCAATAGACGATGATTAAAAGTGCACGTACGTAGACCTCCATCAATTGTTCTAAATTAAAATAAAAATTAAATCGTCTTGCGATTTCTTTCACAGCCACGATGTTCTAGAATTCATGTTTATGTTCAAGATTCACAGCTCTTTAATTTTGTCGGTGGAAGGGTTCCCTTAGTTTTCATTGATGTAGTGTGTTTTTATCGAAAGTGTTACATGTATTAGAATTATTCAATAGTTCAAACTATTCGGGGAACCGGGGGTGTCTGGCTAACGAAACAACTAGATACTGTGTTGTGTTAATTGCCTTAATTATTTTATTACTTTGAAAGTAATATAATATTGGGCAATTATGCAGAAAAAGGTACATTGATTTCGATAATCTTAAAATATGTTGGAAAGGTTATCATTTTGAATAACTTTCTCTTGTATAAGTTACTATCGCTCGGTTTTTGTTCCTGTGATAATTGCAAATAACTTGTGACACTAATCCAATCGAATTCTGTCTTCATTTTACTGCAGAGAACCATAATAATTAGTTACATTATCATCATTACTTTAACATAGATAATTACGTAGAGTGAAGGAAAACTTATATCTATTATATACTTGGATTTATTCTGATGGCTAAATATTGAGGACAATCAGGCAAAATTTCCTTCCTTAGCACACATATGAGATTCTGTTTTCAGATTGCATCAAGGACGAAGTTTCAAGCATATCGAAATGGTTCTGTACTGTCTGCTATTGATATATTAAGTACCATTTAATTAAACACCATTCCAGACTCGATTAGCTATCATTTATTATCCATGGTTTTTCAGCAAGTTAACAAGAAGCGGTCACGGTCGAAATTTATTTTGGTGAAACCAGACTGGAAATCATTTGTGTCACGTTCGAGCGTTTGTCTGAATGGGCATTATTTATGAAGATAATGTTTAAATTTCATCGGAGGAAACGTTGTGTATAGATATTAAAAACAAGAAATATAATTTTCTGTATTTATCAAAGCATGTTCCCCGGGATTACATCAGATTCGCGGGGGTATGTACAAAGGTGTCGCAGAAATGCGCGCGCTAAAATCGAAATCTAATATATAATATTAAAATCCTATTTGTTTCTAATTTTGTTTCTATGTAGCGTCCACATCAACATAAAGAAGCGCCGTGACAAGCCGGAGTGACCGTGTTAAAATAACATTTACGGAAATTTAATTCCCTATATAAAATGAAATGAATTTAACCGCGGCGAAGAATTTGACCCACGACCTTTGGAATTGTGGTTCTATACGTTACCCAAATAAATATCCCAGTATCGCAGAATTTGTTTCTCGTTTTTGGCATCTATACACAACGGACGGTCCGATGAAATTCAAATAAATAATACTCGAAAAAAAGTTTCATTGAAATCGGTGACCCGAACACCGTGACCTCTCTTTTGTAAGATTCGTTTCTCCGATTCCGAAATCGGCATGTCCAGCGAGAACGTACTCCGTCGACATTCCACGAAGACTCAATCAACTCGGTCACCTTGTTTTTCTTGTCTCCCCCAGTCCAAGTCGATGGATTCTTTCATCGATGCAGTATCACCGACTTCCTATCAAAGAGCCCCGGCTTTTATCTGGATTTCTTATCGTCATCAAGCCGCGATTCATCATCGTTCTTTGTATGGGGTGACTCCGGTCCGAGTCAACTACCCTCTCTCTCTCTCTCTCTCTTTCTCTCTGCACCCTCCGATCCATCGAACGCGAGTTTCTTGTTCTGCCATTCTGCTCGTATTACCGGTCGATTCTCGGCGATTGCTTCTGATCGGGTACAAACGATCCGTTCTCTGGGAAACGAGGAACGAAAAGTGTAACGTTCTCCTCTTTACGACCTCCCTTATCGGCCGTTGCTGCCTCTGATTGGTTTACGATGAACCTGAATCGATTCATTGGGTTTAATCTGTGATTTTCACTGAAGTTCACCGGAAATCGTGTTCGGGCGGCAGATCTATTATTTAGACTTTAATCGACCGCTTGTCATGGGAGAAATATTTTATGACCTCTCGAGCGGTGTTTTGTGTAACAAGTGTTATTGCAATAATAAATAATTGTAATTGTATCTATTATTTTACTTTGATTACCTGTTATTACCACGTGTTTCTATTTATTGTGGCATTTGTACGTGCAGGCGGAGTAGTACGAAACGGTAACACATTCTAGTTATGCTTCGTTATTTTATGTTTACAGTACGATATTCCACTAGTGAGTTTTAGATTATTCCCACGGGTACACTATATTGTACTATATACTTTTGCATATAGTAGTAATTTCATGCACAAAAGAACCGTGAAGTAAATATTAATGTACAAGGAATGTATGAGATTGAATTAAGATCAAAAAGAATATGAATAAAACATTTGTAAAAATGACATTAGTAAAAGTTTCACCTGTTCCATTTGACTTTTAAAAAGTTCGTTTTATCTGGACATTAACCTTCCCTTTGCACTCAAAGGCATTTTAACTCTAAATCTAAAATAACTTTTCTGGTTTACAGTATTTCCATTTCATGTGACAAAATGTATTTTATACATATAAAATTGATTCTTGTCACTCACACCAACAGTTTTACTGTTAAGAATTTTTTCAATCGAAACTTTGTTAGTATCCAAATTACTCTGGAATGTAATAGTATAATTTTAGTGGTGCCTCAGAGCAACCGTTCGATCGCAAAGGGTTAAATGTCGTAAATCGTAACGAGAAATTAATTTCTGATTATTTTCTGCATTGCGATTATTTTCTGGAGCCATTGGTGCCGACTGATGACATTCGCGAGGAAAAAATCGTGCACGGCAGGGCACGACGCACGCCGAAACGGAGGAGAACAGACTTTTACGAGAGAGCTTGAATGGGTCGTTCGGCAGACGGTATTTTCGACTGTTGAAATTGAAAAACGTAGGCGTACACGGCTCGTGCCAGCTTGGCTCCGGTTTACCTTATGCGCGGCCAAACTGTTGACCCCGTAAATTGCGAGTTATTGCTTTTATGAGTCTGGAGGATCGAACGAGACTGTGAACGAGGGAGGGCGGGGAGGGTACAGGCTCCTAATACGGCCGGGTGATAAAAATCGCGTAGGTTTCTCTCTCTCTCTCTCTCTCTCTCTCTCTCTCTCTCTCTCTCTCTCCCCTTTCCATGTGAAACACATACTCGGGAGCTGCTCGTGCTCGCGCCTCGCTCAGGAAGTGGCCATCAATTTGTTTCGTATTACAAACCGCTCAAGAATATCGTCCTCCTCTATGATAGCGGCGCCCGGTCGATGAAATTGGAAACTGTATCAAGCTTCTATACTAGCTGCGATACTATCTCCCATTAGATTCGAATTTGCATCGGATTATCCTATAAACGAGGCGGCTTTTAATACGCTGTTTGTGGCAACACGTTGTCCCAAGATTTGCCGATTTATTGTCAATTTCGTCGAGACTATTTTCTAAGATTTATTGAATTGTTATTTGTCTATTTCTTAGATAGAATTTCCGTTCGAAAAAGTGATCGTAATCGTCTTCCTGAGATTTAATTAGAAGTTTATTTCATTCAATAATTTTAACGAGTTGATAGGGACGAAATGCTATTTTGATATCATTCAGTTGTGTTTGCTATTTCACAGTCAATCTACTCTGGAAAATTAATCCTTTGCACTCGAGGGGCGACTCTGAGGCACCACTAAAATTATTCTATCACGTTCTAAGATAATTTTCATACTAACAATATTTAGATTTAAACAATTATTAAATAGTGAAACTGTTGGTTTGGGTCATAAGAATCAATTTCGTATGCATACAAATGCATTTTGTCGCATAGAATGGAAATATTATGAGCCAGGAAAATTTGCAGTTAAAATGACTTCGTGTGCAAAGGGTTAATAGTATTTAACGCACTGACATATTAGTTAGAATTACAGAGAATCATTTGCGACATCGTTTATTACAGATCTATAATTAGCAATATTTTATCCGTTTCAACATCGAAACGTGAAAAAAGCTTGTCCCTCGGCATTTTTATAAAGCCCGATGCATAATTCCAAATTTTTTGTCACTGATGTAAACGTTATTGTCAACGAATAAATCAATTTTACAAGGCCCCTGGCTTAATAAACGCTTCAGTAAACTGAAGTGCTCATTTGTTCAACTGAAGAGTTAATTTAAATACAGATGTTATTCTGCAGTCAAATTCGAGCACTTTAAGTATGAATAAATAAGTGTACGAATTGAACGCGTGGAATATATGTATACGATCATTTGTTTGACTTGATTATCGAATTTGGCTCTCTGAAAGTCCGAGTATCGTTGGGTCGACAAATGAACAAACGATCACGAAAATAATTACGAAAATCAGTGATTTCCATGCAGGATCGTTACAGTCGGTGGATTATTATTGCAATCCGTGTGCGGAGAGTTAGTATGTATTCGGCGCGACATTACCGGACGGAACGCGAAAATTACACATGTACAGAAGCGCTTAATAAAATCAAGCGTTTAGTTATTGCTTGTACCGGTCGCGGCTCGCGTTAATTTCATGCATAAATATTATCAAGACTTTATTACCGGCCGATTTTCATACCAACAACGACCGAGTTAACGGCATTAAATCGTTGACGTCTCGTGCTTTGCGGCCGCGACGCGTGTCGTTATTGCGCGCCGCGTTTGTGTGCGAAACGGTGATTTGCGATCGACAAATTCCGGCCAGCTAATTCTGCTTACGAAATCCCGATTTTGGAACCGGCTGCGTTACACGGCGTCGATACACGCATCTGCAAATTTACATTTTGCAGCCAACAATCGGAAAATTTAGGTAAAATAGAGTTCCGATTGTTTGTATCAACACTTTTAACGCATTAATCCTCGAAACGAGAGTTATATTATTTGGTGTTCAAACAGGTTCAATAGACAGTTATCCTGTTTACTATTCAATGTTACATTTTGCAACTCGATATACGAACAAATACCTGTGTACTATGTCTGTATACTTATATTTAGCCGCTTTATAAATATCGACGCTTCGATTTAATATTTTTTATATTTTACCAATTTAACAAACATAATAACTAAACTGTAAAATAAAATTAATGTTATTATTATTTTTTATTAATAAACGGACCGTAGTCCTTTTACGTGAAATTATACATGAAAAAAAAGCAAACATAATATACACAACGACGAAGGGACGTGTTTATAGACGCATTATTAAAGAAAAATAGCGCTAATCTATAATCATTCGTAATTGTCTTCTGAATGATAGTAAAGATCCATAAAAAAGATCTATGCGATTATAGAGGGTATTTGAGTTAGTAAGAATACGGTAGATTGGATTAAATAATTCCTATGAAGATTTAGATATATGTGTATAAAAACCTGCAGTTGATCTCAATACACGTCCTGGCACATATAAATTAATTTGCATAAGAAGATAATGTTTCAAGCTTGACAGTGTTTAATATCATGGAGTAATTGTGATCAAAAATTGTTATAGGGTCATTTAGTTTATACGCGCAAAATCTGAGGAAGTGCTGTACTCTCTCGATCACGATTTCGTGATTAGCGCTTTTCGGGGACCATGTAATTGAAGCGTATTCAAGTAAGGGACGAACGAGGGTAATATATAGTAATCTTATAGTATAAATTGAGTGAAACTCAGAGGAAAAACGTAGAATGAAACCGAGAGTTCGGGAAGCTGAGTTAACAATATAAGAAATATGACTGGAAGAGTTAAGGGTAGAAGAGAAGTGAATTCCTAGGTTTTTAACGTCTGTTACTGAAGACAGAATACAGTTGTCGAGGCAGTAAGGATATATGAAAGGTTCAGAACGACGGGAGGACCTCATAACATGGCATTTTTTGATATTGAGATCGATGCCGTTCCAGCGACATATTAATATATTGAAAATTCGTTCTCTCTGCTTGAATACCGTTGTTTGTACAGTCCTGCAAATTTCTTTTTCATTTCTGCAACGAGAGTGATAAGATAAGTAAAGTTAAAAAAAAAACGATATCGACTTCTTGGTAAGCAATGTAACGGGTGTAACATTAAAGTATTACTAAATTTTCGATGATCACATTGGATTAGGCTGATAAGTCTTAACACTCAATTTTTCACTTTCCAAAATAAACAACATCGATCGATCGTATACGAAGTCTCTGTAGCTTCTACTACTTTGGCTCGATTTTTAATTACCCTCCATATTTCCAGGAGCTATAGATGTTCGAATAAATAAACGGAAGCACGGAAACATCGGCGAGCATACTAATATTATACAATGATCGAGCACGATGAGACAGGGGAATTATCATAGCACATTTGCAGCGACGTTCCGACCAAACACGATCACCGGTCAACAAAGATCGTTTGACGCGCCGTTTGTTAGTAAATATCAGCGGGAAACGGATATTTACTGGGGACAAAGGTCGAGATTACACGGCGCGTCTAAAGTGGGTGGTGTGAATGTTGGTTGCGAAAGGGTAGGCCGCGGGGGGTTGATTTGTGTGACAGATCGGGGCCAACGAGATCGCGGCAGCCACAACGTCGATATATTTCGTTTCCTACTCCATCGGTTGTACCAACTGTTTTCCAATAACGGCCAGCCAGCCGTGTATCCGTGTACGGTGGCTCGGTTCGCTACCTATATGCGCATATTCATGCGCTTTTCCATACACATGCCCATCGAGGAGCAGACGCGGCTATAACCCAAGGCAGTTGTAACGGTTTATCGCCGGGTCGGGTTGGACAAAAGCTTCGGAACTTTGGAATTCAAGCCCCCTTTCCTTCGTCGGTGCCCCCTCGGGGGACACCGGTTACGTTTCGATCAAATTTTCAGCCGACCCGACGCCGTCCCGTGCTCGCAACAGGTTGAAACAGTTGCAAATGCGATAAGAATCCGGTTGACGGTCGACCACCCGGCAGAATCGAGTCCAGGATTCGTTTCGAGAGTCATCGATGGATTCCTCCGGGTCCTGTTTGCATGTTTTACCAATGCCTGGTCGGGTGATAGCGGAAATGCTTGTTTCGAGAGACAGTGGGCTGCGAAAATCGACGTCTCGTAGCAAAACTATTCGGATACTGTGTTTTCGATTTTCGACAAATCTGCGACGTTTTAATTGTTGGAATTTTGTCAGGGAGAGTAGCGCCACAATGATACTGAATTTCCTGAAAAGCTTCTACTTTCGTAATTTATTAATCATTTCTCTCTAGAATGATTTTGAACTGTATAGTCGGTTAAAAGATCACGCAGATTAATTTTCTAGTTTCTGCACAAGCGGAGTACTTCGAGAAAGCTGTGCCATCATTTAAACGAATTCTTTAACCAATTAGTCGTTTTTGACGAGTATATTCGTCATGAAGGGGCAATATTTTGTGTTGTAATCAATATACTCAATGTGAGTAAAAGGTAGTTATTATTTGTTTGTTTAGTGCATTGTATTAAAATTGCAATTTTAGTGCAAGCTAGGACATATTTTTCAGGTAATTTACTTGCATGGTTTGAAAGTTATCTATGTGATAGGTCCTTCAGAGTCAAGTTTGACCGTCAATTGTCTGAACCTACGTACATTACATCGGGAGTACCCCAAGGATCTATTCTCGGACCACTGTTCTTCATCATATTTATTGATGATCTAACAAAAAGTTTTCGTTCCTGTAAAACTCTACTCTTTGCAAATGATTTGAACATTTTCCGTACGGTACGTACTCTAAATGATGCTATAAGCATACAGGATGACATTAACAGACTTCAAGAATGGTGCAATATAGACATGATGAAATTGAATGTCTTTAAATGACACTCCCTAAAATTCACAAGGAACAGAAATTTAATAGAGTTCTCCTATTACATGGGTGATACACCTTTAATGAACCGAAATACAGTTTGCGATCTTGGAATTCACTCCTCCCACACTCTTTCCATCGCCGATCACTTCTTCCATCTCACAAACTCAGCATCTCTGGGATTCATAATTAGACACTCTACAGATTTCAAAAATCCGACTACCCTAAAAATTCTTTACTCATCGCTAGTTCTCCCCCATCTTCGATATGGCTCACAAATATGGAATCCTCACCAACAGTGTTGTATCGATAAGTTGGAAACAATTCAGCACAAATTCTTAAGATTCGCTTCATTTAAAATTGGAACACCCATACCTTATCATTCACACCATTATGAACCTATCCTTAATACCATGAACATGAGTACACTCAAACAAAAAAGAACTTTAGTCGACATTCTTTTCATTTTTAAAATTATTAACCAAATAATCGATTGTCCATCCATTCTAGAACTAATGAAACTAAAGGTTCCTGCTAAAGCAATACGGTCAAAAGAATTATTTCACGTAGATAACTTTAAAACCAATTTAGAATCTCAGAATTTTATAACCAGAGCATTAAGAACTGCAAATAAACTTAATAAAAAAATCGACTTCTTTGGCAATTCATTGAGCCAATTTACAAATGCAGCAACTCTAGCCATTAAAATACACCCTCTGTAATTACTTCGTGATACACTCTTATATTATAATTTTTAATTTATATTTTTTATATGTATTCCTATGTATATATATACAATCTCTATGTAACACAAAAGGGTCTTACTAGCCCGTTAATAAATAATAATAATAATAATAATAATAGTGCGAATAACGTACTATTGGAAAGAGTTCGAAATTACTGTTTGCAAAGATGCAACAATTTAGCCGTTAACTCGTTAACATTTCGTACCAATAAAGACTTTTAAAAAGTACCGAGCTGCCATTTGATATACAATCATCACACTGTATGCCGCAATTGGCTGTCCTGGTTTTGTTAATAGTATGCGTTACGTTGCGTCGGTAAGTTCAACGGCGAACAGTTCGCGAAATGCGAAAAGATATCAATTAAGATGGGATTTGTCCGGGAAGAAGGAGGTAATTTGCAAAGTGTGTTGAAGCACGATCGGCGGCCTGGAGGACGAACAAGGAAATCAAGGGAACGAGCCCTCGCCGAGAACCTCGACGACAGCCTTGACACTGGAGCGAGGCTTGCGGGGGTGGAAAATCGGGTCCGACGACGACGGACTTCCGTATTTTCGCTAGAAATCTTACAAGCCTGCAGGGAAACGTTCTTGTTACTGCAGCACGCCGGCCGACAATAAGCAATTACGTAACGCCCGTCGACAGAGCATTATTCATTCCCTCCGAGCTCTCGAATTCCTCGCTCTTCGTTCCTCGTAATTTATGGCGACAAGTATTCCGAAGTGGTGTACACTTCTTTTTCGTCTCTCTCCCTCCCTCTCCCCCCCTCTCTCTCTCTCTCTCTCATAAATGAAAGAAAAATTTAAATTAGATGTACCGATCGATGCTCGGGGTCATTATCTCACTTATCCTCTGAAATAGAAAACTTCGAATTCCAATGCAACAGTTTTACCAAAGTTTTTTTTACTTGAGAGTCTTAAAGATATTAAATCCTTGAAAATAATAGAATACTATTTTTATTTCTATTTCTCCTTCTTCTTTTATTTTTATTTTCATTTTTAAAAGAAACGAAGTGTTGCACTGACACTGGCGCTTGGAACGAGGTACTGCGCTGTTTCAATTTAACCCCAGAGTGCCGGCAATGGTATATTGTTGTCGACTAAATTTGTAAAAAATACGAACGACGATATATCGTTGCGCAAGTGATGGCAATTGATTGCGTGTTTTAAAAACAAGTCTTTCCAAAACCGCATCAAACTGTATCAACTTACATTGGCAATCAGCACTAAAAGGATTAAGTGTAAATGTTGTTGCTATAAATGCTGTTATGTGTTGCTCGGAAATTCCTTTATATTGTAGAGAACTGTGACGATTTTCTCATGAACCATGTCACGGCGTAACAACAGCGAAACACCATGCCGTTAGAAATAATTTGTATATCAGGTAAAAAGGTATATCTGACGAACCACGCGGCACGCCGACGCTCACGCGAACCCCGGGAAAAACCTAGGCCTTGGGCCCAACCATGCGACCCTTCCTCGGCTGCACGTAGATAAAATTGCAGAATAATGCTAAGCACTGATTGGTGCGCTCTTGGGCCACCAAATTAGTATAAAAGGTGCGACCAAAATAAAAAACAACCACTCAATTAACTACAACAGTACAAAACAGAACCGTTGTCTCTTGGAGAATTACCTCGCTTGTCCAACATTTATATTAAAGCAATTTATATTTTACTTGACTGATTCCCTTAAATATTCACTTGCGATTAATTTCCCATCGTGAAGTCGAGCGATATCGGGAAGTATCTTTCAATTAAGTTGCCTTGGAGTAACTCAAATTTCGCTCGCGCCGAAACAAACCAATACTTTTCACGCCTAATCAAGTTACACCGAATCTAGTTATACCAAACATTTAATCGCTATTGGATGTATCCGAAAAGTTCGGCACTATTGTTCAGCACGGATAGCAATTTACAAACTCTGAGTCTAAATGGATCCAGGTTTTGCCGTTCGAGTGTTAATAAAAAAGTGTAATTAATTTAGCATCCCGTAACGATCGCAGAGAAACACGCGACTTTTAAAACGGCAACCAATAAAAGTTTTTCGGCTGCTGGGGAATCGGGCATTACGAATGCAACGTCTACCCCTGCGATAGGCCATACGATTTTTCGCTCGGACAACGAGCGGACCGCGTTATTGAGGGTAGGAATGCAATCACCTGTAATTTCTCACAACGCTCTCTGCTCTCTGGGGGGAAATTCGATCGATAGGGGCAATGTGTTTACGCCACCATGCCGCGTCTGATGCACCCGATGCGATTCTCGTTAAACCCGCGTGTCCCTACTGGCAGCTCGGCGAGTTCTGCATGCGAACCTGCCGGAATCAGGCACGGTGCAGCTATGTTTCATGCTCGTAATGCCACAAATTCACATTAGCGCATGCGACACTGGCATTCTGAACCGGCTAATTTATTTTCGTCGCGGCAGTAAAGCCGCCGTCGACGATGCTTTCCGATTTTTCGCCGTCGAAATATCGCCGCCGTGATATGCTTACCGGATTACCATAATCGTTCCGATCTATTGCTCCATCGGTTACGATCTTATTCCCTTCGCGATGGATTTTTCCAATAACAATAATTCCTTTCTTTCACGACAAATGCTATTGGTTTGCTGAAATAGTCGTTCTTACGCTTCGTGCCCCGCAAATCACTTTTCTAATCAATTCTATGGACAAGAAGATTATTTTAAGACAAACGGATTAATCAATACACCATTTTAAAGTGATGCTACTGCAATCATGAATGTAAGTAACTAGATTTATTGGATTTGTAATTATAAATCTAATTTGTAATTATAAGTATATCTTGTAATATAATTTATTCTTTAATATTATAATTCTAATTCTAATTCCAATTCTAATTCCAGTCCTAAATTGTAATTATAATTCATAATTCCAACTCTAATTCCAGTTTTAACTTGTAATTATAATTTGAAATTCCGATCCTAATTCAAATCCTAAATTAGTTTCTGATCAAATAGTACAATTCACATTTTTGAAGATTTGGGAACAACAGAAGATTAATTATAATTTGTGTTCTTTCATCTTATAATATTTTACAAAAAGAAGAAAGATTTAATGTCTTTAGCATAAACAATAGGTTTACACAAGAGAGAACAGTAGGTTCTCTAGTAGACAATACGAAAAATTGAATATTTTTGGGGAAAGTAAAAAGACTGGATGTTCTTTTAAAGATTAAAATGGCTATTCTCAACAATGATTCGCCTTATGTTCCGACTTTGAATCTCATTATTACTGAAAGTATTACGGAAAAAGGGAGGAATCGTTTAGATTACGAAGCGTTGTCGTTTCAAGTTGCAGAATTTTCCTGTGGGAATAATTTCCTCCGTGAATCGGACAATCGGTCGAGTTCTAGTTTTAATGACATCGTTATCGACCAATCGAGAATCGGCCACATCTCGTTTTACGTCACGGTTTTCTCCGTTTTTCCGTAGAAAATCAATTGTGCTAGGCGCTCGCTCTTCCGCAGAGATGGAAGAAAGGAGAAAGGCTATGGTAAACGAATGGGGGGAAGGTGGAGTATGTGTGCGAAAGTATTTTACACTGTTGGCCGGAGTATTACAGACCGTGTAGACTCACGTGGAAGCCATATTCATAGGTGTTCAATATTGGTGAAGCTTTTGGCGCGCCCATGCCGTTTTTAATGAAATACGAAAGCTTTGTAAAGACGTTGATCGTTTTTCTATTTCGTTCTGTGTATTGTTCGTTTCTCTATGACGATCCTTTATAAAAGATACGGTCCGCTCTTTCGAATCGTGTAAATCGTATTTCGACATCGTTGTTGGATAAATTTTAGTTGAAGTTGCAAAATTATTCATTTGCATTTCAAACTATTCAGCTCAATCATATTTATATTTTTAATCTGAAATATTAACTCGAATATTTCATATAAATTAAATATTTGATAGATATACAAACTTGACACGAAAGATCGAAACATTTTAGTTTCAGATTTATCATATCAATCAAATCGTAATAATATCGCATATTAACCAAATCGCAAACATGAGCCAGATTGTTAAGAACATTTGTGTATTTTTATTATTTTTAGAGACGTTAGAATAAAAATGTATACATCAGTATTTTCGAAATGAAATTTTGTGGATTTGAGCCAGGTGCAATGTAGCTCGCAGTAGCGCCTGAATAAACACAGTAGTTTAAAGTTCCTCGGGGCATTAAGGGTTAAATTAACGAGGCTGTTAAAACACCGTGAATCTCGTCCATTTGCTCTGTCATTATTCTAATTATTCCACACAAAATTTATAAACGACGAGACTGGGCCTTTTATTCCCCATTTTGTCGGTTCCCTGATTATTTGCGGAATTAAAACGAATCGTTAGAATTACATTTACTAACGGTTTTATGAGAAGACTCGTAAAAGTATAAATGAGCTAACCGTGTTAGTCAACATTCACATTGCCGTATCGTGTTTCACTGTGTTTCATATGATAAACGAGTAGAAATCTCAGCAGTACACGCACATAATTCATGCGGCACTTTCACGCTATCATTATTCTCGCTCCACTGCACGATTTTGAGGCACAATTTTAATCAGAATTTTCTAATAACTATTTCATTTTTACATATTTTTCCATGTAAAATTACAATATCAAAATTTTTTTGATTAATTTCATCAGTATTATTTAAATTGGCATTCGTCGCGTACCAAGATTTAGGATCTCAAAACTGGAAAATATGTTGTCATAATTCAAACAGAATAACTTTTTGATTATTCGACTAAATAATCAGTATTTTTTAAAAACGTTCGATTCATTAGTACTTCATACAATGGGTAAACAAAATTTGCAATGGTGACAATTAGTATTATTATCTCGGTAATTGATATGCGTGTCGAAAATTTCATCGAAATATTAAGTACGCATACTAAAATTTTAGTACGCATGTAGAATACCAAGATCTGCAATAAGCATTTTTTAAATTCTTATCATTTCAACCAATTTTTGTGAATGATTTTTTCCTTGTTACTTAATAAACTTAAGTTAGCTTAATATATCAAAAAATTCGATGCATCTGGTGCGATTTTAAAATAGTTTTTCTGTTATAATAATATCAGCGTATTTATATATATATTTATCAATATGCAACAAGTACTATTAAACAGTTTCTGACGAGTATCTTCGTCATAACACAAAGCGTTGCGATTAGTTCACGACTAGTATAGTTGACAAAAATAGCTCAAAGAATGTATGCTTTGATATTCTTCATTAAATTATATACTTTATAAAAATGTTGAAGGAAATTAAACACACAGAGTGTAATTATAGTAATTTACACATCTTCAAAGAGACTGCGATAGCTAACTGACTAAATACAGCGTATAATAACACTGAATCATGCTCGGACCCACCGGAGAAGTTTCTCCATTCGCTCGTCTCTCAAAATCATTTCCTGAAACGCCTCTGGCAACAAGTTCGCGGAAAAAACGCCATACTCTCGCGCAATTTACTACCCTCGCCCGAACGAAAATGTTAATAGCGCAGCTGCTCTAAACGTCAGTGAAGCGTTTCGAGTCCGCGAGGCCGTCGGTAACGAACGAATAGAAATCACGTCGGTGTACGCCCACAATTCGCGCAGCCCCGAAACGAGCTCGCTCTAACTGCCGCTGCTCGCAGTATAATTGACTGTTTCGAAGTTATCGTGGCTCACGCGAAACGCGGTGGTACAGTGCTCGTGACCGCCGGTCAAGCATCGTTACGACTGTTTAGCCGCTTATTGAGCGAGCGAGGCGTTTAGGGGCTCGACGTTTACGCTCGGCCGTGCCGCGGCCGTGGCGAGCTCGTTGCGGCGGACATCGAATCCCGTTGCTTTGTCCACTGTCAGAAACTGATACCGAAGTCGGAGGGGAAGCTCCCCTGGTTCGACGTGCCGTAGTCTGAGTTTGCTCGAATCGAATGCACACCGGGGATCCGCGCGGCGGGCATTCGCCGATCCGGAGGACACCAGGCTGCTGGCTGAACATCGCCGCTGGCTGACGCCGAATTCATCGGCGGATCCGGTGACCTTAATTCCGAGCACGCACACCGCCGAATTTAATAAAGCCCCCTCTAGCTAGCGTTCTCCTCGGTTTCCTGGCAATCGCGGGTTATCTCCGTCGCGGTGGTATTTTTCGCCGATTCGATTCGCTGCTCGAAATGAATTTTTGAAATTGCCGACACCCGCAACATCGGGAAACCATTATGCCACGTTAGTTCTGTGATTTTAGTGTTGTTGCTAGATCGTTTAAGACGCGAGGTTTCTTATTACATTTTCTCTATGGTGTATGTCCCGTGTACAGTGGAGTCTCGATTTCCCGGGCTAATAATATTGCAGAATCGAAACCCGAGGCAGAAAAACTGGAAGTGTGATCTATTTATTCGATAAACAGTTTATTTAGTAAGAAAAATATTTTTTATGCAATATTTACGTTTGTATTTATATATATTTATATATATATTTCTCAGAAATAATTGCATCGTCCCGGTAATGTTTTATTACCAATAATATCTTTTTTGGTGTACCGTTGCGTTACTCTGAATATTCAAGAGTGTAAGTGTATAGTATGGGTGAGAGCGTATGGCATGTAAGAAAGAGTGTGCGATTGTATGAATGTATAGTAATAAGATGAACATGAACGCATGGCTGTGTGCGGGAAACAAATAAATGATTCGGATCATCGATCGGGCAAGCGAGAACGGAACGTAGCGGCTTCTTCGGTGACGCCACGTGAGGACAGAAGTCGCTTTGTATATTTCGTTATGTAATAAAAGTTCACAATATTCATTTAATCAAGTTCCTTACAAGAGCAATATTTGAAATGGAAGAATTTTATTGATGTTTACTTCTTTTATTATTCACTGTTTTACCATCAATCAAAGCATATTAAATAGCAGCGACCTGGTTTGTATTTTGTTTATCATATTTGGACATCCATTCTTCATTCTCTTTTACAATTAATTTTTCTAAATCAATTCACACCGGACAGTTTTGTATTATGCGTCAGTCAAACTCGTCTCTTATGAGTTAGTACTTTTCGTGAATAAATCCCTGATTTGCAAATTTCGAGAAACCTCTGGGATACCCTGTATTATTTTAATCGTTAACCCGGCAATACATACGTGAATTTTTGAAACAGAAGCACCCACGTGGGATACATATGTATTAGGTTGTCAAGTATGAAATGGAGCAGAGTTCGTATTATTTATTTCAATTTCACATAGCCTTATTTAGACGCCGTATTTTGGTATAATTTGTTTTTCCTGTGAAAGGAACATCTTTTCCTCTTTCTAACGTATATTTCAGTTTGAAAAATATTGCAATTTTTTTTGTAGAGGCGATTAAGTGAGACGATGGAAATCAGCGAAATTCGTATGTGATGAAGTATCCACCGTGGAGACACTACACGGCAGGCAGTCGTCAATATCAATAGTGTGTTCGGCATTCAAGTGGCTACAAACGCGACTGTAGCTCGTTGGTTTAAGAAATTTCGTTCGAAAGATTTCCACCTGTCTAATGAACCACGTGGTCGACCCAAGACTCGGGTGGATAATAACGTCCTGAAAGCCACTGTGGAAGCGAATTCCAGTCAAAGTGCACGTGAATTATCATTAATGTACAATGTATCACAGCAAACAATATTAACTCAATTGGCACAAATCGGTAAAGTAAAAAAACTGGACAAGTGGATACCGCATGAATTGACTGATGCACAGAAGGAACGAAGACTCGACGCATGTCTTTCTCTTCTTTCTCGCAACAAAGCCGAACTATTTCTCAATTAAATTGTTACGTGCGATGAAAAGTGGATCATGTACGATAATTGTGAGCGTTCATCGCAGTGGTTGGACAAAAATGAACCACCAAAACACTGTCCGAAACGAGACATCCACCAGAAGAAACTGATGGTCACTGTTTGGTGGTCTCGCTCAGGTGTGATCCACCACAGCTTTGTGGAACCTGGCCAATCGATCACGGCGGATGTCTATTGTTATCAACTAGACGAAATGATGAGAAATCTTGCGATTAAGGAGCCAAAATTAGTTAATCGGATGACCCCAATTCTCCTGCGCGACAACGCTCGATCACATGACGCACGAATGACCGTGTCAAAGTTGGAAACTCTCCGTCACCCACCGTACTCGCCAGACCTTGCCCCCACTGACTTTCATTTCTTTCAAAATTTAAACAACTTTTTATCTGAAAAAAATTCAATTCCGCACAGGCTGTCAAAATGGCGTTTCAAGAGTTCATCGATTCCCGTGATCCAGGCTTCTACAGCAAAGGAATAAATGAGTTACCTCTAAAATGGCAAAAGTGTATCGATAATATGGGTGCACAATTTGATTAAAAATAAAAAGTTTTTATTGGAGAAAAATCGAATTCAATTATGTGCATTTTTTGCTCAATTCCATACTTGACAACCTAATATAAGCCTCCAGTAAGAGGTCCAGTAAATTTATTGATAATAATATGTGAACATCTATATGTATTTTATGCGTCTCTATTGAAATTGGTATAATATACTTGCATAATATATTTAATACGATATAAATATGAGGAGATAAAGCTTTCGAATGGCGATGCTCATAGGCCCACCCACGTGTGCATTGATAAGTTAAGTATAAATGCATCGATTTTATAGTAAATTTTGTAATTTTAGAGTAAAGAGATCCTTACACCGATCTATTATTATATCTTCCAAATTTGATTAAAAATCACAAAAAGAAACAATGTTGAAAACGTAATTGATGTCATGTAAAAATGTAGTTTAATTGTCTGAAACACTTAAATTGTATGACACGCTTTCATTGTAAAAAATATTTTAAATATCTGATTTTAAGGTGGTTGGCGTGCTAGCGTCGAAGTGTTGAATAGCACACAGTAATTTTTGTCATAAATGTCTAAAAGCCGCAGTTTAATTACTGCAAACACGAGATTGTGTCTTTATTGGACAACTCATCAAGCTCCCCATTCGTAGCTGCTAACGTTCCATCCCCGCCACTAAATTTCAATCTACAAAGACTCTGACAGTTCCTCGTCACGATGCATAATTAATCCTCGGCGTGATTGTTATTTCCCTAAACCCCGCGCGTCTAATTCCAATCCTCGTGATTAGCCCCGGTTCCACGGAATCGGGACGCGAAATGAATCCCCGGGGATGAATCACCTCTTGCACCGGATCGGAGAATGTTCCGCCACCGGTGCTAGCCCCGAACGGTTGCATCCTGCGGGGCTGGATGGAGCGAAATGGGTTGGGTTGCGGGGGCGACGTGGGATACGGGGCGAATTAGTTCTTCGATTCGCACTCAGGCTGTGTCAGAATGCGGGAAGCTCTTTAAAAATTGCAGCGGCAGTCGGCCGAGGGGGTGGGCTAGGGAGATGCAGCACCGGGCACAAAAAATAGCTGAGACGACACCGCGCCGATAAATTAAGCACGCCCCGGGCTTCCTGCTTCGAATATGCATACCGGGAACCGGGAACCAGGGCCACGTAAGCCTCGCATCACGTGCATCGTGTGCAGCCTGGGATGCACATGCACCAGTCGCTTTTATCTAACCGTCTAGTCGCCCTCCGCTACTCCGCAGCATACAGGGTGTCGCCGCTAAGGCAGAACATCTGTATATCTTCTCTATCTTGTGCTACTTAAATGGAAGGTCGGTAATTAGCATCATCTGGCACTTGCTAAGGTGCATTTAAACGCACGCGATGCATTACTTTGAAGATAGGAAACGAAAAATTACGAGGAATTCGAGGCGAGCTGTATTCACGCGATTCTTGCTGTCTTATTAATGGCAGATCGTTGAATGATTTCTTCCAGTTTTTCTCTGGGAAGAGGTTGCATATCGTTATATGAACAATAGACTGTCATGCAATCTGAAAAATTACTTCAAAACTGGATTTTAAAAATTATTTCTTAACGGACTACAGAATTATATTCAGACATATTATAATCTCGAATCGATTGAAACAGATTTATACTTAAAGTTCAACTTATTTACAAAAAACTTTAGAATTATCTTTAATGTAAAATAAAGCTATTTTCTATTCAATGATGACAACAATTTTCTGTTTATTGCGATACTCCAAAAGATTTGAAACTTATGAACAACAAAGAACAAATTTTTGAGAAGAAAGCATGTCTCGTAAGACCGAAACTATTTTCTATTTAACTCTTAAACAAATATTTTGTTTTTGAAATACTAAAAAAGATGTAAAAGGAACATGTATCACAGAACTAATTCGTGATGAGAATGCTTATTGTTTCAAGAAGATTGAAAATATTCTTCATTCAATTAACAAACAAATGTTTCAGCTTGGTATAAATTTTTCTAGAAACTCGATCGAAAGGCTTGCGACATTGTTGTAAAGCGAGGAAATATTTAGATATTAGGTCTCAGGAGGGACACCCGGTATAGTACAGTGTACCCTCGTCTCTTCTCCAGTATCTCGACGACTCTCTCGTGTCGCTGATGGATACGGGGATGTAAGGAATGAAGCCACCGGGCTGGCGGGGCGGGCGCCCAGCGAATTTCTGCGAGACAAGCGGAACTGCCATTAGAGGGAAACGAACCGAAAAATGTCTGCCTAATAAGACCAACTATTTCGATAGTCGCTCCTTGTGTATTATCGGGGATTTCATCTCGAACGAGCGAGCCCGTGGGTCTCGCATTTTTGTCGGATTCTTCAGTCGGCTGGAAATTGGGCCGAAAATTGCCCCGCGAGAACCGATTGCCTTTAGTGATGGGATAGATAAACTTGAAACGTGGATCGCTTAATTGTGACACATTGCTCCATTCTTCGGCCGACGAGGAAGATTTCTAGCGGCGTAAACTGCCACACGAATTTTCTCGAGACATTTCACGCAAACTATTATCTCCGCATAGTTGCACCAATCTTAGCGTTGCTTCGATGTTCGAGATCACGATGCAGCAGGTCGTTGAATTTGTCTCCTCGCCAGCTATCGAATTACGAAGTCTAAAGCGTGTCTGTGATTGGCCAGCGTCGTATTTCATCCCTCAATTTTCAATATAAATCTGGATATGTTTGAGAAAATTGGTGCATTTTTATGTTTACCTTCGGTCCTTTGGAATCGATGTTCCTGCGATATTAAGTTAAACAATGAGTTAAGTATATATTTTCTTCTTTCGGTTGTATATTTATCTAGTACTTTACAATGTTATGAAAAATACATAGATTTGGGAGACTCTAGAAGAAAGCTGTTCCACAAGAGCAGCGACTTTTAATTTAGAGCAAACACCGATCGGCGAGCTCTACACTCCCAAAGAAAAAGATAGCACGCGCGTGCTATCTTTAATTTCTCGCGTTATAATTATGGTACAGGAAATGTGCCAATGATACGGAAACACTACATTCTACTATGTAAACACTATCTATATTGGAATTTCTACGAGATATTCTCTTAGGAAGAATGGAAACACACAAATAGGCAGATACTTCATGCTGCATCTAATTCTTGTGCTACTGCAAGAGAAATTGCTTGCAAAGCTAATGTACAAACTAATATTCAAAATGTTCGACGTGTGCTGCAAATGAGTAATATTATGAACCGATCGAGAATAAAAGCCAAGCCGTGATTAACAAAGAAGCATAAGGAAGCATGCCCTGAATTTGCGAAGAAACATATACACTGGAGGAAAACCTGGAGGAATATAATCTTTACAGATGAAAAACGGTTTTGTTTGAATGGTCCAGATAATAGTGCATTCTATTATCATGACATTCGAAAAGGACAATTAACAAGAATTAGACGACAAATGAAAGGAGGTGGAATAATGATTTGGGGCGGTATAGGTTACGAAGAAAAAACGGATATTAATTTTGTACAAGGAAAGATTAACAGTGCAGGTTATTTAAGACTAATAAAAAACCAAATTGATAAGTATGCACAATGCATGGCAGGTCCAAAATTTGTGTTCCAGCAAGATAATGCTGCCGTACACGCGGCAAAAATTATTCATGAATATTTTTCAAAAGAGATAATTCCTGTTTTGGAATGGCCGGCGTGCTCCCCGAACTAAAATATCATTAAGAATTGTTGGGGATTATTATCAAGAGCTGTCTACGCAGAAAGTAGACAATTTGAAAATTTAAATGACTTAAAAATCAGTATTAAAGAGGAATGGAAAAATGTATCGCAATCTTTAATTAAAGTACTGTATAAATCCTTACTAAAAAGAATGATAGAAGTAATTGAGAACCACGGAGGTTCCACACATTATTAAACACAAGTACAGTTATATCATTTTCATGTTTGTCTATTTTCAATATATATAATATGGAATATTTTTCAGATGTGCTATCATTTTCTCTGTATTCATTTGAGTATTTTTATTTTTACGACGAGAATTCGTTGAAGAAAAGTCATCATTTATTAACTTTTATTATGTTTATATATTAGTAGAAGGTAGTCGTTCTGTATCGTTGGCACATTTCTTGTACCATAATTATAACGCGAGAAATTAAAAATAGCACACGCGTGGATCAGTTAACCCTTTGCACGATAATAACAAGTCAGCCTAATAATGAGTGGAACAGATTTTACGCAAGATCTACTAAATATGAATATGTATTATTAATTTCTTCTACATCGAAATGAATATAAATCGTTCTATTATCAAAGTCTAGAAACAAAAGAACATGGAGACAATAAAAAAAGAGATTGTCTGGTCCTATTATTAAAATATTAAGAACAAATAAGTGCTAATCAACGTAGCGTGGAAGGAAACGTAGTGCAGCTACACGTTACTGACTGCAGATAATGACAGGGGCTGATTGTAAGTAACGTTGCGATTGTGTGAAAAGGTTCGGATGATGGCCATGCAACGACACTGCATGTAAGTGAAAGAAGAAGGATGGCGTGAGAACGTAAACACTTTGCTCTTTCTTTTCTCTCGTCCCCACTCTGCAAAGTCGCTTGCCTGTAGCTTTGCTCTTGCCCGCTGCGGGACAAGTTGAACAGCTCTGCTCTAGACAATCATTGTACGTAAAAATCATTTGCACAGTTTTTACAGTCGAAGCAGAGCAAATCCTCGAAGTTCGGTTCATGAAATAAAGACGCTAAATGTAACAATAGCATTTAAATATTTTATGCGACAAAGTACAACTTGACTAATGTTGCTATTATATTTTCATTTTACACTATCCACTACGCTGCGATTCATTGTTACTAAAGGAATTTTCAACCAAATCTACCGAATGTTTTTGTGTTCTATTCATATGTTACTTACTTCTCTGTGTTACTACTCATCATTATATTATGAAGAGTATAGAAAAAATAGTGATTGAGTGCAGGACGTTTATTTGGTTGTCGTAAGACATGTATAATTGTAAACGACCGTACCAAAAGTTACAGTAAAAATATGTTGAATTTTTTTAATTTAATCGTGTCTTACTAACAAAGAACTATCGGTAACTCTTATTGAAAGTATCGTAGAATCATAGGATCGTTCGATCGTGAAATTACACCGACGATTAGACTTTCACTTAAAATACGTTTAGGGGGAGGACAAAGTTTCGGGGGACAGGGGTTGGTGGATTGTCGACGCGCGGGTGCGTAATTCGACCAATCGATAAGCTGGCCTGTGACTCATTGCCGCGGCGGTTATACGCGCGTCCAATTTGCCGGGTTAAATTTAATCCAGCGGCGTTTTTAATGATTTATTCACCGAGAAATTGAAGCGGCTGTCCGGTGTCGGCGTGTAATAGGCGAAAAATTCGCGCCGGCCGGCTCGATCAACTGCTATTAAAAGCCCCGCGTCTCGTTTGGCCAGGGGCGCTGGATAGAAAGACGGACAGTGGACCGCGCTCAAAATACGCCCAATGAAATCCGCCGTTTAAAAGTGATGGCAACGGTCTAGCTTTAATATTCATCGGCGTGCCTTCAAAATAGAGATCGCCGCGAGATGGACCCCGAATATTTTCGGCTCCAATGACATTAGCGGAGCGAAACAGCACGGTCAACGAGACAATGATGCTAGAGAAAAATTGTATTCATCATAGAAGTGCTACTATCCTCAATTTTAAGAGGAGACCTCGTGTTTCAAATGACTGGGATCGATGAATAAAATATTTTAAGCGTCTTATCTTATCAATTATCGGGAGATCAAGCATTTTTAGGGAATTGAACTTCACGGTGAATAAAATTTTATACAATTGTACAAGTTTCTGCGTACATTACAATCCATTTTTGTAGAATGTGGATGCATATATAAAAATATTTAACATTTTTAAGACGATATAATCCTCCAAACGTCAATACCCTTTGAGTATAAATGAAGTTGAATTCCTTGAAAGTTCGATTGGAAATAGAAACACACTTCTTTAGTACAATAATATCTGAGGAAAGAATTCATCGATGTTCTTTAAATTTTACGCACATGTGACGAAGATATCTGTTTATCTTGTGAAAGTGTTATAACTAGAATAACTTATGATAGAAATGAATGAATCAAATTCAAACCACTGAAAGCATTTCAAGGATTTTAAAATATCATTGCATTATTTATAACTTAATTCATAGCCAGATGTGAATAAACTGCCGATTGATGTATTTATGATCAAATTGAGTAAATCAAGTTCAGAACATTTAATGAGTTTAAATATACTATTGCGGTATGTTCAATTTATTAAAAGCTCTCCAAGTTCACTGTTAAGGCATTATACTTTTATTTTACGCAAAGTTTCATAATCTAGTTATGAGATATAATAAATCATTTCGTCTACGTGTATTTGCTTTTTAGAAAAGGCGTCAATTCGAAAACGTTTCCGTAACATTTGAGCCGTTTGTTTTGAAAGCGGCCTAACTCTATTTATCTACAAATCGAGATATTTAAGGTTTTACGTTTCACTGAATTTAAAAATATATGTATAGGATACTAATGAGTCATACTGTTTAAGTGTATCTAAGGGTGTTCAATTTACAGTTTCTATCAAAATAGTGGCAATTATTAAGTGAATAATATACGTTTTCTTATCAAGAATGGAGTTTGGCCATTTTCAAAATTAACATCCAGATTCATTATAAAATTTGACGGTGCCCAAGTCCATTCAATAGAATTTAAGATGCTTCAAATTGAAAAAAAATACTTAATTTATTTTACACATCTTTAAAACACATCGGAAACTTAATTTATGCGATTCAAAATATTTTTTAACTACATAACGTACAAAACATAAAAAACAAATTTATTACAAAACAATTTACTACTCATCTACATTTTGTGTGTGTGAAAGAGATTTGAAGAAATCATGATGTTTCGGTGGTATATATCGCAACAGGTCAATTATATCCTTGAATTTTGCTGTTCTAATTTGTCTGATATTTTATAATTGCCTTCACCACTGCCTTCAGACATTATCAATAGTAAATATATTATCTTGATTTAATAAATGGAGTTAGGCCACTTTCAAACTACACGGTTCAATTATTGAACTATCTCTGAAAACTTATGTGTCAAGAATTATCGTATTTGCTCAGAATATAAGCAACCTGAAATGCTGTACTGATATATAACACGAAGTTGTACATGTAACAATGACAATCGGAAAATATTGATAAATGGAGTTAGGCCACTTCCAAAATAAAAGGCTCATTTATTCGCTCCTACGGCCTGAAACTTTTTAAATTAGTTACGATACAAAGTAATTAATTAGTATTCATTTTGTGGGATTCATTTTGTGTTATACTTTAAAGGTCGGCCGAAATGGAACGTAGATTGACCATGTCGTTTCGCGAGTTCGTCGAAACGAACAATCGTTTACCCTCGCGATTGTTTACGTGACGGCGGACACGCATACTTATGACGGTGATTTGTCCAAGACCGCGGGACCACGCCGAAATCCTGATTGGACAAATTGAACGTCCGATAGGGCCGGCTGGAAAAATCGAGGTCTGCCAGCGGAGCAACGTGTTCGATGACAAAAAAAAATCGCCGGGGCTTGCATATGCAACGAGAGCCTCCGTAAACATCGAGCCCCGCTCCCGATACCTGTTTGCTTTCAATCTGCGGCTATTGCCGGCGCTCCTCTGCGAAGCCCTCCCCCGCGTAACTCGATTCATCGCGATGCTGGTGTACCAGACCGCATCGCCGGGCCAACTGTTCGCGTTTTGTCGTCGAACGATCGTCCCGATCCCGCGACACGTCGATAACACTGCCATTGGACAGCCATGTCCTAACCCCCACAGTTTTCACCTTGCGATTGCCTTTGATAAATACGGCGCACGCTAGATTCACCATCCACACCCCCGGTGGTACAGTCTTGGTCAGCCGCTGAGCTTGCCAAAAAGCAGAGAGTTCTGTCTTTTTCAATGGGATCTACGCGGAAGGACGAAGGAGCTAATAGAGAAACGTATTTTGGCAGATGTGTATCAATTACTGTGCCATCCGCTAGTTGCCATGTCCTTACAATAATTTTACTTATACTTAAAAGTAACATTATGAAATTAAATGTATTGAATTTTTTTAATAAAATTGTATATGTAATTTTCATAGCCGAGTCGAAGCTTTAACTTCTTATGGCTTGTATAATGCGGAAAGTAATTTTTTAAATTTCTAGTAAATATTTCGCTGTGTATTTCCCTTGATCTGGTAAAAACGCTTAAAAAACGCGTTGCAAATATAGATGAAAAATATGCAAAAGTAATGTTTTCAAAAACAAAAGAATAACTGTTTTAGTCATAAAGCTCATTTATGTTACGGAAAATCAATAACATAATCGTTTCCTTAGATGTATTTTTTATCGAAAATGATCTACATTTAAGTGGTGGAAACAGTACTCAAAGTTGAATTGAATCCACAATAAATTTTTCTTCAAATTTTACTTTTTTTTATTGACTAGTGGCATTAGAAAAATCCAGAAAAAATAATTTGTGTAAATAAAATTTCAAAAATAAATTTTTCTTAAGTGTTAAGGTTACGTTATAATTGTAATATAAACCTATGCGTGTAACAATACTATTGCACATTTTTTCAATAGGCCAAAGTATTAATAACACGCATTTTGTAACAGATAATTTTCTATTTTCTCTGCTATCGTGTAACGCATTTTAGTCGATAGTTCAATTACCAATGTTTAGGGATATAAATAAGCATACAATGTGATTGTGAATGTTTGTTTACCTTTTGTGACCCGTGTCACGTGATACACACACGTGATACACACACGTGATACACACACGTGATACGCACACGTGATACGCACACGTGATACACAAATATTCGAAAAGTACTCTGAAACAATTTATTTTCTATTGCAGTTGACTTTGGGTGACCTTGAATGACTTTCATAATAGGTCATTGTATTCGTCTTGAAACACTCTATCAGAATATAAATAAAGACACTTACTGTTCCATTTAAAAAAACAGAATTGACCTTCATATGTCCTTGACGCCTCCACCTACAGAAAAATTGGTATTACCAGATGATGAGCTCCCCGATACCAAGTAAATTTGGTCTAATGTATTTTCTTCTATCTTCAAAAACAAGCGAGATTATTCAGGTGTCCTGTTTAAAATGCCCCACCCTGTATACTCCGAAAATATCTTCACTCCTTCATTGTCGCACCCTGCGACCAAACGCGGGTAAGAAGAGGTTAACGAATGAAACCAATCCACGTACTCTATCCAACAAATCAGATTTCAGCGACATCAGACTGTCCCATCCCTGGTGGTATTCTCCTAGCCACTTGGTTCCTAGGGTATAGTGAAAAGGGGTACTCCATAAAGCTGTGAACTACAATGAAACGGCTTTGTCTGTGACCCAGAAAAACTTCTCCTAAAGATGATGCGTCACCCTTTCAGACGGTCCCTGCGGTCGGACTTGGGGTTGATCTATGCCCGGCGATATGCAGCCGGACGGCTGTGTAATGTCGCAGGTGAAATCGGTTTGCAAATAAGGCGGCGAGAAAGGCTCGGCTCGGCTGGGCTCGTATGTGGCGTGCAGAAGCCTGTTTCCAGTGCCATTCGTCTTGGAGTTAAGCGGCCGGGGTACTCTCCTCGTACAGTGACAAGCTTTGGGACGGCGCGACGGCGGCGAACGCGTCGCGTTCCCCCGGCCAGTCTCCGCCACTCCCGGCGGGGCCAGGGGGTCGTAGGAAGAACCGGCTGGAAAGGTACCCCTCGTCTCTGCCCAGCCATTGTCTCCACGAGTTCCGTTGTTTCGCCTAAATCACCACTGCCGGCACCGAGAGCTTCTCTTCTTCCTCGAACCAACCCTTCTCCATCGGCCGGCTACACCTAGCTACCCCTTTGTCCTTGCCCCCTCCCCACGTCTCTTCATCCACCCACACCGTTCTATCGCCGACGAGCCTATCTCTCCCTCCCACCCCCCCCTCTCTCTCTCTCTCTCTTTCGACTTCATTTACGGCGGCAAAGGGATGTCGTCCTAGCATTTAAATACCAAAGTATCCGTGTACGGCTCGTGGAACTCCCTTTAATGCCTTCCCGAGGTGTCTTGCCGGAGTTATATACCCACCCTCTCTTATTCTCTCTCACTCGCTCACCTCTTTTCGACTCTCTCGGCCTCCGGGATTTATGCACCGGCGTTGCACGTCGCCCCGACGCCGTTGTGCTGCCGACCCGCCGCCACTCGCCACCATATTTCTACCCCCATGGCCGCGAGACCCATATTTCGTCCCTTAGCCCACCTTCCTTCGGACGCCAGATAAGTCGACCCGAGCGTCACGCTACCCAGACTATGGCCTTCGGTCATTTTTCTTCACCACCGCGCCACTTCCCTGCTCGATTATGGTTTCGAGACGCCGTGCGTGAAACGAGAAGGCACTTTCGGTGGTAAAAGTTCGAGTAAACAAACGGGTACACTCCTTTACTGGATTATTGAAAATATTCGGAGCAAACAGAGGTCATTTAGTTAATAGTGTTTGAAATAAATATTTCAGTGCGTTAAAGCTTTGTTTAAAATAGAAACTTTGTTAATGTTATGAAAAAATTGAGTAGTGCAATGAGAAGTTTTTGGGTAACTTTTCTTTATGGTGGAAGGTGTTAATTTGGCAAAAGTATTTAAGAATTGTATATTTTGTGTTGTATAGTGTTTGTATAGATTACAATATAAATTTCGAAATATGATATGGTACCTGTTAATCGCGTAATCGATTCGGTGATCCAGCCTCTTCGTTCTGCCATACACGCCCAAACATTAATGTTTCATCTTCACTCTTCTTTATTGGCTCGTCTGGTCCTGCAAATATTTATTGTTACTTCAAGTTTTACAATTTGATTATATTACATAAAATAATGCAAGATTTGGTTTCGTTATCTTTCTTCCAAAGATTATTAACACAAGTTAATCGGTAAGTAATTTGGCAAGGAATGGCCTAGGATCTACTAAATTCAATTACTCTCTAATCGCAGTTGATCCACGGCTTAATGGCGGTATTCGCGGAATAAACTATAACGCGTAATGCCTTGAACTTTGAAAACTACGACCCTGCTCTTAAGCTCCGTAAAAAAAAGAGATCAACGAGTTTATCATTTTTCCAAGCGCGGAAGTAAGCGCGAAAAGTTATTTTAGCGCGCCGTTTTATCATTTCGGATGGCTTGATAAAATACGTTAATTCATAGGTCGGAGAGCGTGTCCTCCACCGTTAATAGTAATAACCCGTTGTCGCTAATATGTCATACGGCGACGTTGATTAAATTCTCGCGAACTTCGGGTTTATGTTTCAGCTTTATGCCTCGTCAAAAGTTACGAGCCTCGCTACGCGATCTCGATACGCTCTAAATTTGTATCTGTGTACAAAAGGAACGTGTCGCATATATTATCCTTGGAATGCAATCTTTGCAACCTTGATGAGCGTCCTATCGTCGTGCGCCAGGAATTGAATACTCTCCAAAAAAATATACCACGTCGCTTTCACGTTCAATCGGTATACTAATTTTTCGTGTGTTTATTATTGTACGTCTAAACTCGGCGTACCTTTAAAGTCACGTACCAATTAATCAATTGATTTTTAACCTCTTCAGGGATGAATTTTTATAGTAAGGAACAATTTTTTATTTATCATCGTGGCAATATCTTGAAGATGTTAACCCTCGAGAGACAATGATTCTCACAAAAATAATTAATGTTCTGGGGTCGTGATACAGTTCCAAAAAAAATTACAGAAGATATGTAAAAAATAATGTCAATCAACAATGAATTAGCAAATTCGAAGACACCGAATTCTCTCTGGTATGTGAAGTAAAACTTGGAAATCGTGATGCATTAATTGGACGATTAAAGGAATTTACGTGTCACCTCTTCAGGGTTACCGCCACGTATGTATACTTTTAGTTTTCTTAAAATTATGATTCTTTTAAGCGCGAAGGAAATGAGAATCAGTTGAAAAACTATTTACTAAAATAAAAAAGAAACAATTAAATAAATTGTTCCCTATCATAAAAATTCATCCCTGAAGAGGTTAAACGTGCGTTTGCGAATCTATGTTTGCATCGACATTTCTTTGTATTCGTAAAAGACATTTGCACTGTTTTATGGAAATTTGGGGCAATGCGAGGATCGTTATTCGCAAGATTCCGTGCTGGAAAAAATGGCGTTATACATTTTGACGTTGTGACCACGTAATCCGAGGTTTGTCCGCGATTATTATGAGTCGCCTTGGCGGCGGCGCTGTAATATGCGACTCGACGACACACAGAGGCATACAGGAACAGCGAACAAAAGGCTTCCACTAGGAATAGCTCGGAGCATAGCCACATTAGACACATTATGAGCAGAAACGAACGACTGCGAGACGGTGCACTTTGTTGGGCGGCAGCTCGTAATAAAGTCACCAACACCGCGTGTACGGGCTTGCGGAAAGTATTACTTCGGTGTTCGCAGGTTTCTTTTAGACGTTGGTCTTAATCCCGTGAACTTTGCACCTTTTAACGACTGCGATTAATGTCGTCCCGATTAAGCGGTTGCACACATTCTCTTTTTTCGGATCCACGGATTTAAATAGAAAGTAGCTGGACATATGAGACCCAATCTCTTTTTAAAATCATAATTTTCGGTATTATATTAATAACGGCATTATTAAAAGTAGGACAACGTTTCAGATTAAATTATGTATTCTTTTATTTTTTACTGGAAGATTCAGATTGAAAAATGGCTTCTTAATATGAGACCCGGTTTGGCTTCTTCAAGGAAATTTCTTTTGTTTTTCCTTCATACGTACCAATATTCTATGTTATGATTTTATATGCTGATAGCTTTTCGAATGAAGTAATTTTCTTTTTAATTGGTTCATATAACTTGAATTTTTTGAAATGCTGTTCTGAGTAGTTTGCTAGAGGATAGGCATCATAAAATTTGTTTAGGTTGCAATTGTTTGGAATAATAAAAAAATTAGAAAATATTGTTTTCCAAATTTTTTATCCTACCTTACAATGAAAACTTAAAATATGGGTTTTGTAAAATTGATTAACTTTAATATAATCTCTAAACAATTGATGATCATGAAAATCGTAGCTTCGTCTCGATTTTTTGCCACTTTCGACCAATAACTGTCATAAAGCTGCAGCTTCTTCATTTTTCAATGTCGGTAACTTCACTCTTCGTTAACCGATTTTAATAGAACTTTTTTCTTGTGTTACCAAGATCAACAATCGCATTTTTGAAATTTTCATTATTAGCTCGGATAAACAAGTTGAAAGACCTTCATTTATTAACTTTTTGATCATTCCAACCAATTGTAAACTAAACAAATTTCGTTTACTCAGTCTTGAGTAAAGAAGTCGGATTAACATCTGAAAAATATTGATTTATTGTAAGATTTATTTATATCTTAAATCTCATTAAATAAACTATGCAATAGTACATTCTACATCTATCTGGGTTAAGATAATCTGTTGCGTAAACAGCTATTGTGTACAAGCCACGTCGGACGTTCTCGAGATCAGAATTCCAACAAATGCACCTTCCATATATTTTGCACACCTTTCGGTGCATTCCACGGATTTCGATAAGGACACGCACGGACCGAGGAACGTCCATATTTAGAGGTACGTGCAGCGTATCAGAATCAGCGTACCGCCACTTATTTCGTCTCGTTGTTACGGTCGAGACGGAGCTTTACCCTCTATCCACGTGCACAGGGTCGAACCATGGGGTTCCACCATTCAGACTATACCACCCCTCCCAACCAATGCAACTACCTATTCTCTCCTTTTAATTCCATTTTGGTAGCTCGCCAAACTTCATTCCTAGACTCCGCAACTGTTCGACTATCTTTAAAATCTGTCCTGCATCATAAAACGCTGCTCGGAGGGCACCATAAGTTTCCCGTAGTAAGTAGATGCCGTGTCTGAGGTGACTATCATGAGACAACTCTGTGACAGTGTCGTTTCAAGCAACAGCTATATATTCGTCGGGATAGGTTGTAGAGGGTGGCGGCAAAGCAGCACAGGGGTTTGTTTTATGGCCGAGATGAGTCTACGTGATCGGACTTGGTAGAATCGCTGTGCCGCTCCGGTTTACTCCTAAAACTTTTTTAGGGGCTATTCCGTTTCGACACCCGTCGCCGTATCGTGGATTTGATTTCTGGCGAATTTACGAGAACCGAGGTCCTCGAGACCGGGAACTTCGCTCGCCCTTTAGGTGAAATGTCGATCGTTCATTCGTAAGATATTAACGCGGAGTTTCGTATGTCAAATATTGTTGATGGAGACCTAAGACCAACAAAATCGACCAATTTTCATTATAAGCTTTCAATAACTTCGATCAGTGAAGAAACATAACTTTAATTTGTAGGACTTATTCTACTGTGCTTACTTATACTTGTAACTATGCCTGTAAGAAAAACTCTGCGTATCACATTTTGAAACATTAATAATCACATAATAGGTTCATATAATAGGACTCCGCTAATTATCACCAATACTCGTAACTTTTCGTACAAGCAAACGGAGTTCGCGTTCAGATAAATGGCTTTAAACCAAACACTTCATTTATTTCTCAAACGATAATACCTAGGAAGGTGTCTACATAAGTAGAGTAACGTTCGACAGTAGTTCAGGTAATAGCAGTTTAGCAGAAGTTCACTATACCGGGCATTGCCCAATTCGTTCCATCAAATGGAGTTCAGATAAGTGGAGTTCTGTAGTATTTAGCTCAGGCGTAGAACACAGGAGTCACGTGTTTATCAGAAAAATGTCAGCAGAATAAATTCGATTAGTTCAAGAAAATAAAAAACCAGAGGCACAGTATTAACATTAAATGTTAATGATCGCAACTTTAAGCGATAATGTCAGGAAAGTAAAGACATATAATGTAATAAGAAATTTATTACATTATATATTGTATTATATAATATAATAATAATTCTGTGTCGAAACAATCTTAATCTTTCTAAGTGAAAGCCACATGCAAAAGCTTGCTCGTCACATAAGTTTTCTGAAATTGTATTCGATTAAGAATGACACGTGGATGATGGCAAATTCTATTTTGGCTTGGACGGGATTTAAGAAGTGTCCCTGATTCTGACACATTTATTTTTGGAACGTCAAGAAGATTATATCTTCTAACGATTGCAACTATGTTTGGTTAAACTTCGAGTATTCGGGGTGCGGTAACACTATTTTGGAACCTAGTGTTTAAAAATTAAGTGGATCTTTTATGATATTTTCTATACTGATCTGCAATCTCACGTTTATCAACCAATATAAAAAATTAGGACGATTTTTTCCTAGAAAATGCCTTCGTTTAAATTTAGGGTAGTGAAGCCAAAGTCTGTAAGATCAACAAATGAGAGTTGTGTCTTTCGTTTGTTTTCAGACAAAATTAACATATTTAATTGACATATTTATATTTACCAATAAGACGTATTAAATTTCGTTATTCTTTTATTTTGTTTAATTTGGAATGAATTCTGATCGAATTTATCTCATTCGACAAGAATAGTGTTTTTTTTTATTGAAAAATAAACAAAATAAAGGAATAAAATAAATCTAATACATCTTATTGGATAAATATAAACATGTCGATTATTTATATCAATTCTACGCTACCCTACATTCTAATTAAAATGGTGAAAACTCAAAGTAAATTAAATTTTGTTATACACGGAAAACAACACTCGTTAGTCACTTTTCGATGTCGGTAGGTATAATGATACCCATAACACCTAACAGCATATACTTCAATTTCCAATAATTTTGAAAACATGGTTTTTCATTTCGGATAGCGCATAGATAGTTTTCGCGGAATTCCTTTGTGCTGCAACTCCAAAATTCTGGAAAAATCAATCGTTTTTTCGTGGAAGCAGAAAAATTTCTCTGGACCAGAATTTTTCTCTCCCGTCTTCCGTACGCAAGATGTCCGTCCACTGAGTGTCCCGGCCCTATTGTCGGGAACCGTCACCGAAAAGTCTGCTATCGATGTCAGCCTCCTGAATTTCAATTATCCGAAGGCCTGTCTTCGTCGCAGTCTGCAAGGGAGGCCCGCTCGTCGACTGAATTCGATTCGGGCGCGGCCCCATCCCGGTGCCCTTATTTTCCCTCGACAGAAAAGAAGTCCGGAGGTCGTCGGAATCGGTGAGAGCGGAGAGAGAGAGAGAAAGTAAGGTAGAAAATAGGGAGAGAGAAGAGACAAAAGAAAGAGAAAGAACATGACGTAGAAAAGAGAGAGATAAAGGAGAGATAAAAGAAAGAGAGAGAGAGAGAGAGAGAGAGAGAGAGAGAGAGACAAAAATCTAGAGGCATAAGAATGAAAACAGAAGAGGCAGCGAAAAAAGCAGTCGGTATTCGTCTCTCTGTCTATCGTCTTTCAGCCGGAGCGATCAGAGGGACGACGGGAAATGGAAAATAATGCTTGAGGATGGAACAAGGATGACGGGGGGTAAAGTCAGACGGGGGGGGGGGGGGAGGCGATCGAAGGAGGGCAAAGATGGAGGAGAGAGCGCGCACGTCGAGCCATTAAAGCCGCTCGCGAAACAAAGCTTCGTTATAAACCTCCAGAAATGCTTCCTCGCGTCTTTTCGTTTCTTCCGTTCGCAGTCTGCCGTGTTTTCCCCCGTTTCCGCGGTAATAATAAACGGACCAGGCTCTTTTACGGCCCAGACCAATAACGTCCCGCCCGCGAAAGCCTCTGAAGAACCGCGAGCCGATGCCAAGATCCTCCCCGCAAGAGAAACTGCGGATTTGTGTCAGTAACCCGGAACGCGGTCGCGGAGCGCGAAAGGTGAGAGGGATTCGGTAATTGAACAGTGGAAATTACCGTCCCGGTTCCGTGAAATTAATGAGGGAATTTTAAAATATTCTCGGCAAAAATGAAGCGTCAGGTATCGGTACCTCTTCTCCTCATTCTCCCTTTCTTTCTTTTCTCGTCCTCTTCCTTTGCTTGGTCTTATTCTTCGACTTCATCGCTGAGGACCACCTCGCTTTATTCTTCCGCCGAGAGAGACATTACGAAGTTGCGAATGAGACGCAGAAGTTTTTTAAAGTCACTTTGTCTCGCCAGGGACAAAGGCCGGGCTCCTCCGAGAATAATGGATAATCGACGAGCTCCTTGATTCTCTATTACGGCGAAATAAAAGAGCAATTCGTCTTGGGCCAGACACAAATATCGGCTTTCCACTCTTATCCGGCTGCTCGTCTGCGAATCTACTTGGCGATGCTTTTCAAATATCGCCGGTCTCTTAGATGTGAACACGTTTAAAGATTTCTTGTAAAGGACAGCCTCGAAAGTTATATTTTCGGCAGAGAGGACAAACTTGTATACTTTTAGATGATTTATGTTCTTCGATCATGTACTTTTTCAACGGTGTGTTAGCTACACTCATTCTATTGTATTTGCGTTCGATTTTCTTTATATTTTGATTAAATAAGATATTTTTATGAAATATATAATTTAATAAAAAATGTCATACTCTTTATAACTAAATGGCAACATTTTGTGTTATGACGAGTATACTCGTCGAAAACAGCTAACTGATTTTAGCACCGATACGCTCTAAACTCGCAAGGAAGAAACTTGTATATACGAAATTGAATTTAAAAACTGTTAGTACTTACAATGTTTTATACAAGCAGATCTTATTTGTCATCTTTGGAGTTGAAGATCCTGAGGTTCATGGATATAATTTCAGTACAGTAAACTATGTACTTTACACATCATCTTTGACAAAAATGGGTAGGTGAAATTTAGAGCAATGAGAATGTTAAAAGTATTTAGAGATATCTATGTATAATTTTCAATTCACTGGAATTGATAAAGAAATGAAGAAACTGTTATTTCACTCATGTTTTTTTTTCTCTTAGAGGTTTTACGTCGCATCAGCTGCAAGGCTATTAGCGAGAATGCAACACCCAAATGACAACGGACCACCTAATCTTAAACTACCGAAAATACAATTATATGCGCACCAAACACTCATGTTTATTGCGGTTGATTTTGCATAAAGTTTTACAGTTTGACCAACATCACTCTCCTGATACCAAGGTTGTTGCTTTATCGCTAACTATTGCAAATGAAGGAAGCATCTAATATGAACAACATTTAAACGCAAAAGAAATGTACGAACACAAGTACAGTCATACAAAAGCTTCGAATTCTTTGAAAATAATGTTATGCTTTAATATTTCAAATAATGTACGTATAAAAAATTGATATTCATATTAATCCATTATTATACTCTTGATTTCATTAAAGTCTGTAAAATGTAAAACTTAAAAATACGACTAAACTTTACAATTTTAATTGGACAAAACCAAATTTCAATAAATTTTATCAAATTGTTTATGTCGTCGGCGCGACAGTCAAAGTATTAACACGAGTATCGATAGTACGATTTCACGTTTCCTTACATGAAACACGGAATCGTGTGCCCAGCACACGTGCGAACCACTTCAATAGATTTCTTAAAAAATACATTGGCGCCGCAGCATACGGTTCTCCCGCGAGCTCATAAATTTGATCAAGTCGTAGGGCGCAGTATCGCGACGTGGATCGTCAATGAAGACGCGGGGGCGACGGCCGTGTCGATTTACCTGCGCGAATAATCGGCAGTCGGTAGTAACGAGTTCGTGGAAAGATAAATGGGACTCCCATGTCCTGCGACGCGGAAGATTTCCCCGAGGTTTTCCGGGATACGAGAGACGTTTGACGTACGTGCAACGCCGACACGGCGCGAATGCGAGTTCAGAAGGCGCGCGCAGTTCTCCCACGTGGATTGAAACTCGTCCGTGTCGCTGCTTATGCGAAGCCAAGCCGGAGGCTCGGCCCGGCCCGACCCTTGGCCAAGATGGAATCGAGCACGGTCATTCCGACGAAAGCCGCAACAACCGGCAACAATATACGCGAACGAGTTCGCACGGCACGTTTGGGAGCCACCGGATCCATTAAAATCGTGCATCAGGAGATTAAAGTAGAAACGGGAAACGGGCCGTGGCGCGTCATGCGAGCGCCGAATTAAATTCATTTTACGGTAGAATGGGGCGGCTACGAGCGAAGAAGTAGATACTGGAAATAATCGTGCGGAGAGCTCGCCATATCACGGTAACAACGGTGATTGTCGCGTAATCTCACGAGCCCGATAAGCACACGGTTGTCTCGAAAATTTCGACGTTTAAATTAAAACGCGTACTTTTTCTCTCGATCTCAAGTACTGCATAGGGTTGACGTGTATCTTATTTATCGTGTTTGGCTAAATGATTTTTCTATTTAGATTTCGAGTTACGTGCATGTATGCAAACAATGAATCGGTAGTATAATATTTTAAACGATTAAAGGATTTAGAGAACTTAAGAATATGTATTAGTAGCAGTTTATTAGAATGATTAAAAAAACGTTTATAGCGGAACTTTGTTTTTTAACCAATTTTTTTTCAAATTGTGCTATCATTTAAACAATGGACAGTACAGTCAGCGATCTGCGAAAATTAGAATATAGCGTTTAGAAGGCAATAACTTTCATAAATAAATAACTTCCATTCTATCAAACGATTTCAATTCCTTTTAAAATTTTAAACTGCCTAAATTAATAGATAGTGAGTAAAAATATATTTGTGAAAATTGTAACCGAATGAAACAACAAAACGGAAATAAGAAAGATACGAAATTGATTAAAAAATGACGACGGTCTACGTGAAGCATTCATTCGAAGCATGAAATCCGAGGAAGTAGGAACAATTTGTCGAATTGTATTATTAAACGAGAGAAATGGATTTTTCGGAGCGATTATACATGTAGAAGCTCGGAAGTCGCTTTAATACGCTTTTTTCAGGACGGAGTGCCCACGAAAACTTTGGCTTCATGAATCGTTAGTATGCGCGATCTTTTGGCCTCGAAAAGTGTTGAATAATTTCATTAAACTACTCTTCATGTATTTTACCATTTATTATGAATTATTCAAAGTGGGTTCCTCCTGGAAATACTCAGTTAAATAATGTTAGACAACTCTGGAAACAAGTTTCGGATTCTTTTTTTAGGTCGGTGGAAGGAGTACCAGATTTTCGGAATTCTTAAGATTATGCAGGATTATCGGTCATACTTTTTCCAAATTGAAGTCGAAGCTTTTCGCGTTCATTCGCGCAAAGATTGTAATTTATATTAATCAAAATTTTATTGTCATTAGCAGGACAAGTTCTTGTTTTACTTAAAAATGTTATATTAGTTGTTGGTGGCATTTGATGACTGCAGTTAATGAAGACAGTTAATGAAGACAGTTAATGATGACAGTTGATATCAGGTGATGATTGTTTCACTTCTTTTATTTATCTATTTATATTTTCGTTTAGTTTGTTCAATATTGCAAATTATCCATATGATGAAATTATAAAACCTTTCTTAAATGAAAAGCGAATGCAAGGCCCGTAATTATGTAAAGTAAAGATTTCCAAGCAAAGTGATACATTTCTGAATTAATTGCAAGAAACGCTAGATACATTTTAACTTTTTCTTAATTTAAAATAATTGTGCTCTGAAATTTATTTAATATTTTTACTATTTACTTCTCGTCTACAAATTCGTACAAAATTCTATTCAATTTTCATTTATTCATATAGTAAGACCGACATTCGAGGCTAAAGGTTAATTTAAGAATTCTTTTTATAATAAAAGTAACTAAGATTATAATTTGTGGTTTTCGACATTTTATCATGTATCTCTTGAGAGTACAGAAAATTATATAATTTTTAATTTCATCTATTTACCCTTTACACTACAACTCCTATCACGCTGCGTTGATTAGCACTTATTTGTCGTTAATATTGTCCTTAATAGGAGCAGATCATTTTTGTTTCTTGTATTGTCTTTATTTACTTCCGTTTTTAGACTTAGATAACGGAAGGATTCAATTTGATTTCGATTTAGAAGAAATAAATAATATTGCATGACATCTTTATCACGAGCCTGACTCGTTGTTATAGCTCTCTAAATAATGAAATATACTTTTAATTTTAAATAAAAATATTTTTAAACTTTTTTATCTTAAAATTAAATGACACACTTTTTATTACTCTGTTACAAACAAATATGTATTTTAAAAATGAGTAAATTCGGAGAAAAAGTAATTCTTTAATGAAACAAAAATTCAAGGAGCTTGATCAATTAATTTTCAAGTTGTTTGTTCTAATAATTCGAAAAATAATATTTTAAGACTTTAAACACATTTGAAGTACACACGATGAAAAGTCCAATGAAAAAATATTTACCCCTAATCTGCGATTTCTTCAATTTCTTCTTAAAACTCATTCAGTTTGTTTAAGAGATGGAGAGTATTTAGCTGAAAATCGAATACTAGCTATTTCCATATTATTTTTTGCACAGAATCCAATTACGTACAAATTAATTTTTCTATTTCTATTTTTGAGTACCGTGAAAAATTTCAAACATCACAAATGTGAAAAACACTAAAAAGAACGTTCTCAGATTTACAATAAGTGATAAACTATAGAGAAACTTCATAAAATAGCTACTTTGAGGAAGCAGATTCCAGCGAATCCGCGCAGGCATTTACCATAGAGCAGCTTCCTTGATTTCTGTTTCACTTTTCCACGGAGCGTGGCGAATTGAAGCGTCTAGGTGTCGGCCACCCCTACGCCCCTGCGTCCCTCAGCAGCTCCCTCAATTTACAGCTCGCTGGGGACAGATTTCCGCTTTAAAACAATATCTTGCAGAGCTGTCGCGAAACTGGATATTGAGGCTGGGAGGGAGCTCGAGCTCGCGCGTTATTTTTTCCAATATGCAGGAAAACGGCCGGGAGGATGGGCAGCGCGGCTAGATGACTATATAGGGTTGGCTTTCAGCCCATGATACCTTGGCTGCCCCCAGGGACGTGTAAACACCGGAGCCACTCGACGCCCTGTCAATCGGCGGCGATGTGACGTCGCAGCCCGGCAACCTTCCGTACTTTTCCGTCCTTATCCTTCCTTGCCCCACTTGGCCCTTCTTTTCTCAGCAGACCTTCGGTTCGCCCTTCTACGGTGTCGGGCTCAAATTTCACGGACAATGGACTCGACTGTCCCGTTCGACGCCGTCCTCGAATTCCAGGGAAATCGGAAGCACCCGGGAAAAGACGAGACGAACCGCGCGCAAACACCATCTTTCTTTCTCTCTCTCTCTCTCTGTCTCGCACGCGCGCGCGATTCTGTGGCCTCGTAAAAGCTTTCGGGCTTCGCAGCCCGGGGAACGGTGTCGTTCGCAAGAAACGCGATCCGCGGAATTGATCTTCCGAGACTTCCGTCTAGCTGCGTCGAAATTTGCACGTTATTTTTCAACGTCCTGGCGGAATAACGCGGGACGCCGCGTGACCTGAATTTCTCGCGATTCTGCGATGCTCCGACGTATCCGGCGAGGATCCCTCGATCGAACGGTACCGTTTTACCGTGCTAGCGATGTGTTTCCTGTTTAGAGAAATGTTATTCTTAACGAATTTCGGACGGTTTTATTTCACGATAACAGAAATGCTACGTAGACAGATGGATGAAATTCTTAAAATATTGAAAGTTCTATTATAGTTTTTATTGCTGTTCTCATTTTTATCATGGATTGTTCGTTATAGGAACGAATATAAATACCGAATATACCGGATATAAGAATATACCGGATACACGAATATACGGGTAAATATCGCAATAGGTTAATTATGTCCTCGAATTTTGCTGTTGTAATTTGTCTGATATTTTTATACAGTGGTGTCAATACAATATTTTCGAACTTTCTTGGTCTACCCCGACGTGGTAATAAATCTAGGACTTTAAAATTTACATTCTCATTCATTGATGTATTATAGAAAATTTTCTACGGTTTATTTCTAACAACACGCATCCAACATATTTTTGAGCAGTTCATTGATTCTCCATCAGAATTCTTTACCCTTTTAAAAATCGCGACTTCTAATCATTTTATTGATACTAAATCTTCTTGTCTCATTTCATTTACAATAAAGTTATTACCTATTTCCGACACTTTTTAATAATCTTGTAATAATCTTGGGGAACGAACAGTAAATTATTTTTCTTAATGACATTTCTACCACGCCAAAATCTCTATCATTTATTTAAAACGAATGTCCTGATATTAAAAATGTGCGATCTATGATTTCCACATTATTTTCTAAAGTTTGGACAGAAATAAAAAAAGAAAAGTTTGGAAGATGAATATTGTTCTATTATTCTGTTTCTTTTTCGATTTTTTTTTTTTAAATCATTAGTTACTATTTCTTCTTCACCATCTGAACTAAATGGTCTTGTTCTATTCTTCCCCATGGGTGAAATAATTTCTAAAATTTAATATTTATGTTTTATATTAATTAACCGCAGTGGTTATCCAACTAACGCAATTGTTCAAAAACTGAGGTTAACTTGTTAAATACTAATTAATTAAAATTGTCTTCATCGCTGCCTTCAGACATTATCAATAGTAAATATATTATCTTGATTTAAGTATAAATGGAGTTAGGCCACTTTCAAACTACACGGTTCAATTATTGAACTGACTCTGAAAACTTATGTGTCAAGAATGATCATATTTGCTCGGAATATAAGCAACCTGAAATGCTTTACTGATAAATAACATGAAGTTGTACATGTAACCATGGCAATCGGAAAAAATTGACAAATGGAGTTAGGCCACTTTCAAAATAAACGGCTCAAATGAATCGTGGCGCAAAATAAAAATTCTCATCCGAATGATTAAGAAACAGATAAGAATACTCCTTTTAATGTTGTTATTATTTCGCGGTTTATCTATTTACTATTGTTGAACTTTACGCAAAATAAAATGGTGACGGTAAATACAAATTGATTTTCCTTTTTGTTAAGGAAATGTTTTAATGTTACTTCGATATCATTTTTCCCCTACTCGTTTGGCCACAAATGCATAAAATCTGCAGTCCATTCATTACAATCGTTACTACGAATTTATTGATATAGAAAGAATAAAAATGGCACTAATTTAAAGTGTGCGAGTTTTTCATCAAACTGCTACAAACGCATGAAATGTAGACTCGATAGCATGAAACGTTGAATTACATTCTCGTATCTCTCCCTCTTGCGAGATTTTGCCATAAATCCATAAATGCGTAAAACGTGCAGCGAAATGGACGGAAAAGTGGGAATCCAAATGTATCGAACGTTCATCGTTACATTAACGGTAAAAGTAAAAATGTTGAAATAAATATCGCGAAGCTAGTAAAGGAAATTGATTGAATGATCGGGCCGCGATTACGGGGCTCCTCATTACGGCTCGAATTCCTCCGTTCGGAATTGAGTTTTCGAGACTTTAATGTCATTAGTCCGCGGGACCTTCGTTATTTTTTCGCATTCGCGGGGTTCGCACGGTGAAAAACGGCGAATGCAAATGGCGGTGAGTCATGTCGTGTCGTTACACGAACGCGGTGGATCCATTGGATTTCACCGGCGAAAAAATATTTGCGATATATAATAGATGCATTCGCGAGAATTCCCCGGCACGTCTACGCGGATAGCAAAAATATTTGCATTGCTGATGCATTCGGTGAATTTGTTACGAGCGACGAATTTCGGTTTCTCCGTTATCGGGAATGTACACAGAGTTATTCGGAATTAGTTTCACATGTTTTCAGCGTTCCACCGCGCAAAAATGACGGACGCGAAACTACGAGCCATTATTCGGATATTATCTGTTGGCACATAGTGCAGCCACTGTCGGCTTATAGCATAATACGAATTCGTAATCAAGCTGAGCTAATATTGAATTAAGTATCGTTACTGATACAGGAAGCGGTTGTATCGTGTTATACATGATATTGAATTTTTAGGCCCCTCTTAAATTTATAATTTACAGTTCAAATGCGATGCATGCTCCCATTTCAGTTTATGAGCATTTCTTTTCTTCTAACTGTACTTTTCTTTTTTATCGTACTAAAATTTATCGTAATTTGCATTTACAGTAAAATTTATTAATATTAACTTTACTATTGAATGCCGATTAATATTCAGAAGCTAGACGAAGGTACATCGTCAGTGCTACCACATCTGCATATCTTCTGTCGGCCACAATGTTACGATTGTTTGATTAGGTTCTTAGACTACAGGAAGACAAGCTTGCATGACAGAGCGATGATGCCAATCTTAAGTAGGAAGACTAAGTTCACAGTCCTCCAAGTTCCTAGTTCAAAGTCATGCAACTATGATAATACATCTATCCAAAGTTTCATATGTGTACGTGATATACTGGCTGGTGGAAAAATTACTAATAGTCAAGAAATAATCATTGTACGCAAAAGATGAGTAAAATAAATTGTGTTATTATTGAATCACAGTACTAAAACTTGTCCCGTACGAATGAAGAACAATTTCTTTAGACTACAATCCAGAGTTGGACATTACTCGAATTATTTCGAATTTTAAGTGTATTTATTTATTTCTTCATTACTTAGGTTAATTATTCGAACGAATTTATGTTAGTCGAATATTTTATTCGAGCAACAATTATTCATTATCCGTAACAAATTATTCTATCTACATATTCGAATAATTCTTTAATTTCTATTTGAATAAATTAATCGTGTCGAGATTGTAAGATTATTCAAATAATAATGCGAATTATTGTTTATCTTTACGTAATTTATTAAGCATACATGTGTTATAAATATGAATCCTGGGTTGTACGATGACTTCCTTTTCATCCAAAGAGAGATTATTTAGGTATGTATCAATGGTCAACGCACCTACAAATAATAAATTTCCGGATGCAACATTGAAAAACAAATTAATTATAAAAAGAAAGATGAAATAAATATATCGATAAACTACGAACAAAAGCACTTTACATTCTGTCATTTTTATTCGAATCGGTTATTTTCCGAATTGATTTGTGTACAAATTTGTTTTCATACAAATTTTAATCGAAGAATAAATAATTTCTCATTCGATCGAATTTTTATTCAAATAAGATCCTATTCGGATATATTATTATCCAGATAAATTTTTACTCGAAGGTAATATCGAATGAAATTTTATTCGCTAATTCTTATCTCTCATCCGTCATTCGCATAAAATTTTGCCCAACTCTGCTAAAATCAAATACACAAACATTATCAAATTCATCCATGAAAGTTCACAATCCGTAATGCGGTTTGCCCCTCTCTCCCTCCATTCGCAACAATTTTCGTCCTTCAACAGCACGTCCAGCAATTAACATGAAAAAGATCCGGTGTAACTGATTGTATTAATAACTGTCTGATAGAAACTTTCATCAATTACACTACCCCCAGAGTGAAACGCGATCCATCTTCGCCTCTAGAAAGGGAAACCAGATTTCCATCTCTGTCGAAGGGATAAACAGAAAATTTGGAACGCACATAATCATCAGAGAGACACGCCGTGTCGAAACCAACCCTCGGCAACTCCCGCGGTGCCTGTTCGTCTGTGTGCAGACACGAAAACGCGCGTGGCCATGGAAGGACGAGTGTGACGAGGCATTTAACACGCTGCCCAGCAGATGGTCGGGGGCTGCGCGGGGGTTGGCGCCCCGTCGTTATTCGCAATCGGCCGCAAATATAAATATTTAACGCGGTTATACGGGCGCGTATAAAATTCGCTTAATTTATTACCGGCCGGTCGGCAAATTGTAAAACGCTGATTGCTCGCCGCCACCCCCCCTTCTCGCGCCCCGTTTTTCCTCCACACCCGCGGCGAGGTGGCGAGATTGGGCCGGAGTGGGGGCTGCTCGTAATCTCGAGGGGCGAGTTTCGTCGAGTACTCGCTCCGAGCGGATAAAAAGGTGCCTTTAGCTAGAAGAATGAAGAATTGCATTAGCCTGGATTAAATCAAGAAAAAAACGCCCCGGGAGCTGAGCGGGGGTGGCCGGAGCGTGATCGTCGGCCGCAAAAAGTTCTTTCTCAGCGCGAACTACTCGTCCCTTTTCTTTTCCGTTTTTCTTTTTTTTTCTCCGCGACAAAAGGAAACACGTTGGGAGAAAAGATCTCGGGGAAGTTTTCAAAATCAACATCTCGCCGGAACTCCTGTTTCCCCTTGCCATGTATCCGGCGACTTTAAATTAGAGGAATTTTGGTTGTCGGCTAGAGAGGTGTGACAAATCGAGCCTGCAGTAATTAGAAGCGTCCGTTGTTGTAACTGAACTATTATACTAATCTTCATTTCTATTCTCATGAATTATTTTAGAAATATGAAAATAAGAGATTTTCTCGTCAATTAGATTGATTTTCGTCGAAGTTAGACAAATCTAATACACGAATTTCCTTGCAGTTAACAATTTTTAGTAGTCTGTTTGTAATTATTTATGTGCTTTGTAAAACTCTATTCAATGTCAGAATTTGTTGTATGTATATTATATAATGGCAATATTTTACAAGGAACAGGATAAAACTATTTAAGATGGGATAACATGCATTCTTCATCTCTAGCGTCTACCTTCACCCACATTTTTTTACAATTCTTACACAATGATGTACATTATTTGATATTTGATGAGAGTGTATCAAAAATTATTCTATATTCCTCTATCATTAATTAATATTTGCTGTAGCGAATCAGTGAGTTTGAGCTAGCTTTAAAATTCAGCAATAATAAAAGTAGATATTTGTGTATGGGGGTGGTCGTACCATCGAGATCGATTGACTCAACGACATGGCATGTGTGTGAGCCGTGGGTGATGGGAATGAAACGAGAGAGAAAGAGAGAGAGAGAGAGAGAGAGAGAGAGAGAGAACTGGTCGGCGGGGGATGTCCAAGCACGATTCCGTGCAGGGGTGGTCCCCAACCTGACAGGGGGTTCATTCTATATTTTATGGTGGCCAACCCCCTGCCGTGGGATGCTACTAGCTGGGTATATCCATTGGCGATAAGGTGATAAGCTCAAATGTATTGGTTCCCATCAAATCGTGCGCTTTACTGCTATAGCCAACCCCATAAACGCCGCTCACCCTTTCCGCAGCCTGCGTATTTGGAAAAATATTTCTTGACGGTCGAATTGGGGAAAATTCTGTTCAGCTACGTTATTTAACCCTCCGACCATGAAGAGGGACCTCTGATATACCGTGAAATCAGCACAAGCCAGTTTATTTCGATGTCTTCTTTTATAAGACTGAACGCTGTATCTTGGACTTCATCTCAGTGTACATAACAAATATGGATCGTTTAACCCTTTCGGTACGAGTGCCGGATATATCCGGCGTCCACGCGACGACCGCTGTGGACGAGCGTCGGAAATATCCGGCATCCGTGCGACGACCGGTATAAATAATAGAATTTTATATATTGTAAATAACTCTTAATATTTCATATAAATACCTCTTAGTATCTCTTAAGTTACAAGCAACACTTTCGTTAAAAAATGTCGTCTTATTAAGCACAGTTTTTATTTAACGCTTAGGAAATATCTTCTTATAAAGGAGGACTCGTCACGTGCGGCGGCAATTTTCGGCGCGGGGCCTCATACAGCGAGAGTGTCATGGCGGACAGAGTGCTCGTATCGAAAGGGTTAATGCTCTAACTTCGGATCTTTTGTGCCAAAATTTACCTGAGTACACTTAGAATCATTTATAATTTTATTTAGCAGTGTTTGTCAACTGATTTCTTGCAGTACTCCTTTTATAAATGTTAGTTTTTTTATAGAACTCAATGAGATATGCATAGATTTAATTGTTCGAAAGTGAAGAGTCAAATATTTGCAATCGATATTTGTATGCTGTGTTAACTGTTCTGGCGTCGACAACCGTGAATTATTGTAGGTTACATGACCTGCAAAATTCTCATAATGTCTTTTGGTCAAAGTTCATCAGGCTATCGCGTCAGTTTGATTCGGTATTTATCCTTTAAGTTCGTCTTCTCCGGATAGTATCAAAACGGTAGAGCTAAAAATTCCTTCCATTGCATTTTCCTCGAGTGGAGCATTTTCCTAGAATTATATGCCTTAACTTACAGAAATTACAATATCACTCCGATATTATCTATAGAACTTATTGCACGAAGTAATACTTTTCTTGAAACAATAGTTTAGATATTCACAATTTCTAACCAATGGGTCGACCAATCTCTTACGTACAGATGAAATGAACGTATCTTTCTTATTAGAATCATGCAAATGCCTGCAACAGTTTTTTCGTATTAAAACTTTCTTTCTCTGTGCAGTGTTACGATTTTCTCGAAGCCCGGTTTTCCAGCTTCATTCGTGAAACGCATCGCGGGTTGGTTCAAATACCTGGACTAAAATAATTGAAAGCCAAGGACAAAATGGTAAAATTCCGAGCGCGGGCAGGAATTCGAAAACCGGCATTCCGGGCTTAATTTCCCGAGTACCGGAACCGGCAAACATCGGTCGCCCTTGTCCTTAATATCCGCGATGGTTACGTAGCTCGATATTAAAAGTTGCTTCCGTGATCTTCGTTCGTTTTCGCAAGCCGGACTAACGAGTTTTCGCCCGGCGCGGCGGAAAGATTCATCGTGCCAGGGGGTGGATAACGCACGGAAAATTGAACTCCAGTGGCGCAACGCGGCCAGGATAAAATTGCAAATAAATTACGCTTGAATTTCCATCAACGAGAAAGCGCAGCGGCGCTCGTCACCGACGCCGGCGTCGCGTCGTCGCGTCGTCGCGTGGAACGATAGAAACGGACGAACAGAAACGGGCCTGGACGAAGGCAAAAAGATGGAGGACCGAAAAAGTGGAAGGAGATAAGGGTTGCGTCTGGTACCTTGAGAGCCAATAATAAGTAAGCCAGTCGCTCGTTAGAGGGTTGGTTAAAAATACGAAGGAGTCTGTGTCCCCCTTTTTCTTTCTCTCCCGCTCTCTGTCTTTCTCTGTCTACCTCCTCCTCCTTCTTCTTCTTCTTCTTCTTCCCCCTCGATTCTTTCCTCTCTCACTTCCAGGGCTCTCTCCCTTGCCAGGAGAACTCGAGAAGGGTTGGCAGAGAGCCGCGGAAAATAATGGCCGCTCGTAATCGACGGCTCTTTTTTAGCCCGGTTAAGACTCAAGGACGAACTCACACCTCGCTCGTTTGTACCCGTAGAATGCGCGCCCTCGTAAATACGCCACTTAATCGAACGTACACCGGCCGCGCCTTCGTCGAGAGATCGACGCTCCTCGAGGACTTCTGCGTCCTTATACAACCGAATAATCCGATGTTCGCGGGGAAATAATGGCGCTTCTTGTACCTGGTAATCTGCCGTGGTTTAAACATCGCTGCGCGGCCAAGTACGGTTTGTCTTTTGTTTTCGTACCTGCTTCGACACCGTTTTGTTCGTCGCTATCTTCCAACACTATCAGGCTTCCGGACGAATCGAGAACCTGGGTAAGTGAGTCAATTAGTGCTCCCATTAACACGTTCGTCGCCCACAATTAAAGCGATTTAATTAATACAAATAAAATTAAAAAGTTCACATTTATCATAGGGGACGACATTAGAACTTTTTCGCATTCGAAAAATCATAGTCGAATTCAATTAGCTCGAACGTTTAAATTGTATGTTATTGCTTTTTACGTAAGTATGAATGTTTATATAATTAAAATTTATAAAGATCACAATATATTTAACAAGATGTGTAAGAAAGTTTTTGAGCAAATTATTATGCCATTAAAAACATGAGAAATTAGTTAGTGCATGTCTGTTGCCGAGAGTTTTGTTGTTATTGTATGTCAAATTATGTACGCTGGTCTAAGTACTGTTTACCAATGTTTGTACACTGATTTCTTTACTGTGTGGCAATTTCTGTACATCGATTTCTTTACTGTGTGGCAATTTCTGTACACTGATTTATTTACTATGTGGTAATTTCTGTACACTAAATTAGTTACTGTGCTTCTGTTACTGTGATCAGTTCTATGTAAATAGTTCTATAAATCTATATTAAATTATTTGACATCATTTATTTAATATATAAGATTAATTTATAATTTATGTAATATAGAAAAAAAGGATTGGTAATCACTTGTAGGGTACACACATTTCACGAACTAAGAAAGTATGATTAGATGTAATATGGGTTTTGCCATGACGTGAATAACGTCATTATTTGCTTCAGAATTTTTCATTTTAGTAAATCATTGATACGGTTTTTAATACAGTAAAATTAAATAGTTCCTATTCTCTTAGATTAAAAAAGTAGCACGCTAGCTTGCGTTGCATAATTTATTACAGTATTCTTATAAAATTGAAACGTTCCAAAGAAATTAAACAGATTTGAAATTTGCAAATATTTAAGCCGGTGTCGAGAAAGATTCCAAGGTGCCATTGTTGTGTTGAACCGGTGAATAGTGTGCTTGCTTTAACATTCTTCAGTTTATTCAATATCACGAAATGTCAAAGTTGCATACGATAAACTGATGCTAAAACGTTCGAACTAAAAGAACAATTTTTCATTATTCCTGAATAGTAAGTACAAATGTTTCTATGTTATTTTTCGGACAAGTAAAGCCTCTGCAGTCCGTAGTGTTTTATTTTTACAAAAAAAAAAACGTACGAATTATACAGTCATATAGAAAGTGGTACGACCTACGACAGAAGAATTTACTCGGATAATAAAGTATAAAACAAAACGCGAATAAAATTAAATCGATAACTGCCGGGGCTCTGTTCACACAAATAAAAAGATCACAAGTTGTAGACATCGATAAGACCAGCCAGGAAATATTGATCCGTATACAATTCTTTACTTAACACGTTCGTCGCCCAGCACGAATTGCTCGAGTTTCTTACCGGGCCCAAACTCGGTAATTAGAACGCATATGAAAACGTTATATTTTATACATTAAATACAAATTAATGTATAACAAATAAAATAATGTATGAATTATTAGTGTGTTTATTTTGTATATTTCGCATTTGTCGGTGCTTATTCCAGTAAATTCCTGGGCTACAAATGGGATTTTCATAAATTAAATAAATAAAATCTTGAATAAGAAGAGCGTCACCCATGTTTGGGTGACAGGGTCGCCACAGAAGCATACCTGTCACCCAGAAATGGGTGACGCGGCGACGAACGTGTTAAATGCTATTTTATTATACCGTACACTTTTCCACCTCGAATAAATGTTTGAAGGACAAGATCTAATTGTTCGATTGTGAACAATCGATGGAATTATTGTGAACAGTAGCGCACGGCTTGCTAGTATACGAGAGAGCATCAACAACAATGCGTCCGGCAGGCATAAATAAATAATGCCGTCCCGGTTATATCGTAAAAAGAGATCTCGTTCGGCGACAGTACGATTGATTAGGCATTAGCTCGTCAGTCCTTTAATCTTCTCGTTAGGGGTTGGAGCACGCCCCCTCATTCCCTGTTCCTGAAGTTTCAGGCCTCGGTGAAAGGCTGCGGAAGAATAGGGGTGGCTAGGATGTGGACGGGTGGTGGGAATGCTGGCGGTATCTTGGTGGTGACTTAAAGTGGCCGTAATTAAAGATGGCCGTTCAGAAGAGGGCTGTGTCTCTAGGATCAAGAAAAGCTGAGGTCAGATTAAAGAGATAACCCGAAATGCAAACAAAGCTGAGAGTCTACCGGATATTTTCTTTTTGTTTCGCTCTCCTTCCGTTCACGTGCCTTCTTCTCCACCGCGACCTCCCTCCGTCTTCCACTCCCCGTCACCCGCCTCCCGCCTCCCGCCTCCCGCATTCCCCTCTCTTCCCTGCCTCTTCTCTGGAGTCAGTGGCCCAGTTCGATGGATTACAGCCTTTCGGCTTCGATTATCCGCGCCAGCACAGAGGCTCACGGTAAAATCTGATCTCTTTAGCTCGACCCCTTGAAATTACCTTCATTAGGTGCTCGCTCGGTTTTTTATGCGGCTAGTCTCCGAGAAAGTCATTAAGATCGACTCGATATTGAACCGCGCCCAGGCAAAGGTAAGCTTTCGCCAACCGCCTATTAAGAGAGAATTGATTGTTAATAAAAAAAAAAAAGGGAACCGAGGGAACGGGGAAAGGGAGAACAATCCCAGTCTTCTCTCTTGTTCGTCGAGGAGTCGCGAGCTCGCGTCGTTAAACGCCAACTTCTTGGAATAATTTCGATCGTCTAATGAAATTCTTATTACGTCCGGCGGATGGTGGAGCGTCGGAGGAAATCAGAATTACGATCCTGGCGCTAAGCGGTTATGGCGGTCTTTAGATACAATCAGGACCAGAAATGATAATTTTTACTTTGGTCTAATATTACTTAAAGCTGATCATAGAACCAACAATTTTACATCAAATTGTAATGTTTTTAAACCGAACGTCCGATTTTATAATTGAAAGAGAAACTTACTATACACAACTGTGGGAGTTGTCCTAGCTATTTATTATACGTCAACTGCGGACTTTATGTCAACTGCGGCATTTATAAAAGTCGAACGTTTTTAAGGATCGAGTCGGGAGTAAAATTATGTTTGACCCAGGAATAGAATAGAACATTCTTTTTCATCCACAAGTGGATTAATAACGTTTCTAGTTTTACAAGATTTCTTATAATAACGAATAAAAATTATGAATAAAACCGACAATAATATTAGAGTGTCTTGTAAGTTCTTTCCACGTATGATCTCGAGCATATGTTCGATCAAAATCCGCGATATAGTGTGCGCGAGATCGTGGATGCCACTAATATTTCTAGAACAACGTACATAATCATTTAATCAAGATGGGATATATGAATCGGTATGAAGTTTGGGTTCCAAACTAATTCACGGGGACCGACCTTATGAATCGCGTCTCTACGAGCGATTTGCTATTTCAGTGAAACGAAACAAATCCTTTTTTAAAGAAGCTTCTCACTGGAGACGAGTCTTGTATTTTATATGAAAATGTGCATCGCAGGCGCACTTCGTCTAAGAAAAATCGACCTTCAACTGTTGCGGAACCTGAAACCTGAACTTCCTTAGAAGAAAGGAACATTTCGTACATTTGGTGGGATTGGAAAGGTGTAGTGTAGTACGAGCTCCTTCCGCAAGATGAAATGATCAATTCTACAAAATATTGCAATCGACTCGACAAATTGGAAGCCGCCATAGCTGAAAAACGGTCAGAATTGGTGAACCGACGAGGGTTGTTTTTCATGACGACAACGCAAGACCGCATGTTGCGTTGATCGTAAGACAGAAACTCTTACAGTTTGATCGAGACATTTTACTTCATTCTCCGCACTCCTCAAACCTTGCCCCATCCGATTATTATTCGTGTCTCTCGTTAAAAAATTCTCTTCGTGGTAAATCTTTTAAATCTATGAGCGAAATAAAAACGCACCTGGATGAATATTTTGCAAATAAGCTTCAACAATTTTGGAAAGAAGGCATAATAAGACTTCTTGGGAGATGAAAGAAGGTAACACAGCAGAACGGTTCATATACAACACAATAAATCAACCTTAAACATCAAATATCATTTGAGCCGTTTATTTTGAAAGTGGCCTAACTCCATTTATACTTAACACTATTCCTACCGGGACCGGTCAAATGACCGTTTTCAAATTTTCAATTGGAATTTCCTACATTCAACGTAAGTGAATCGCCTTTAAACTTTACGACTTTTCCTCATATATATGTATGATACATTTTTCAATATTCGCTTATTTTTTTATTGTTTATTTTCTGAGAAATATTTGTAGTCTGTCTTACCTACCACAACCGGTCATTTGACCGGTAGTACGATTAATACATTTTTATAATAGTTTCTCTCTAAGATTCAATGCCAAAACTATAAAGTCGTTACAAACAAAAGGTAATGTAGTTGTGGCACGATTTTATCCGAGAAGTACCTTCCAGAAAATGGTTTACTGCACTTCCAAGTGTTTACAGTTCTCGCTCGACTATAGGGTTAGCGTTGTTTATTTGCTTGATTGATATCCAACACGGTCCAGATCCTCGAATGTTCTTACGCCATCTTATCTACTATGACGCAAAATAAATAAACTTATAACTGAAGAAAATGTATAGAGGTCTTCCCACGAATTCAAATCAGTATAGTCTTGCGACACGAACAGAGTGCATCGAAACGTGAAAGTCACAAAGAGCATACTTGGCAGTCTTTTATTATTATTTTGTAATATTTTATATTGTATTACGTGTTATAACTGCAATTTTGTACGATGTACGTAGCAAATATATAATAAACGGTTTTTCATATTTGGGAAAAAATGAAAGTAGAGAACCATCAGTTCCTCTTGGAGAGTTTGTCACTATGAAATTAGCAGAACCGTATGTGGAAGAAATATAACCACAGACAACTTTTTTACAAGCCTACCTATGGCAACAAAACTTTTAGCAAAAAAAACTATGATTGTTGGGACAATTAGAGCAAATAGAAAAGAGCTACCAGTACTGGCAAAACTGAAAAACGACGACATGGCACTTTTCTCAACCAAACTCTATCGCTCAAATAATTGTATGTTGAAAATTTACAAAGCCAAACCATGAAAGAAAGTTCTAATTCTCAATTCAATGCACAACTCCGTCCAAGTTGAAGAAAATGACACCCGAACACCGGAGACAATTCAATTGTACAATAGCACCAAATTTGGCGTAGATGTGACCGATCAAATGGCCAGAAATTATTTGGTGAAATCTAAATCTCGGAGATGGCCTTTGCAAGTATTTTTTAATATCTTGGATTTAGCCGGGATAAATGTATGGGTGTTATATAAAGAAACTACGGGAGGAGAAATTACAAGACAGGAATTTCTATTCCAATTGGCAGAAGAACTTCCCATCGAATACCAACAAGAGCTCGGCAAAGAAAATCAAACAATACCCATCGCAAGTACAAATACAGGTTCCAGTGAACGGAAAACATGCCAGATAAGGTATTGTAAAGATAATAAGACGAACAAAATCTGTCTAAAATGTAAAAAGTACGTATGCGGAAAATGTACAGTTGAGAAACGCATATATAAAAAATGCGACGAAAAAGAATAAAATGTAGATTATGTACTCTTGAACAAAAGAAAATATATTCTTATACTGGTAAACTGGCTATTGGTCTGCATACAACATTGAAAAATATAAATTGTGAACGACCGGTCATTTGACCGGCCGCGGTAGGAATAGGTATACGTGAAGTGTCGGTAGGAATAGTGTTAAATCAAGATAATATATTTACTATTGATAATGTCTGAAGGCAGCGATGAAGACAATTTTAATTAATTAGTATTTAGCAAGTTAACCTCAGTTTTTGAACAATTGCGTTAGTTGGATAACCACTGCGGTTAATTAATATAAAACTTAAATATTAAATTTTAGAAATTATTTCACCCATGGTGAAGAATAGAACAAGACCATTTAGTTCAGATGGTGAAGAAGAAATAGTAACTAATGATTTAAAAAAAAATCGAAAAAGAAACAGAATAATAGAACAATAATCATCTTCCAAACTTTTCTTTTTTTATTTCTGTCCAAACTTTAGAAAATAATGTGGAAATCATAGATCGCACATTTTTAATATCAGGACATTCGTTTTTACCAAATGATAGAGACAAGAAGATTGTGTATCAACAAAATTATTAGAAGACGCAATTTTTAAAAGAGTAAAGAGTGATGGGAAAGATGGAGAATCAATAAACTGGTTAAAAATGTGTTGGATGCGTTTTGTTAGAAATAAACCGTATAAAATTTTCTATAAGACATCAATGAATGAGAATGAAAATTTTGAAGTCCTAGATTTATTACCACGTTGGGGTAGACCGAAAAAGTTCGAAAATATTGTATTGACACCACTGTATAAAAATATCAGACAAATTACAACAGCAAAATTCAAGGACACAATTGACCTATTACGATATATACCACCGGAACATCATGATTTCTTCAAATCCCTTTCACACACACACAAAATGTAGATGAGCAGTAAATTGTTTTGTAATAAATTTATGTTTTTTATGTTTTGTACGTTATGTAGTTAAAAAAATGTTTTGAATCGCATAAATTAACCCTTAGCGGACGGCTGGCGGATATATTCGCCCAAGCGAGTTTACCATTGCGGACGGCTGGCGGATATATCCGCCCAAGCGTGTTTACCGTTGCGGACGGCTGGCGGTTATACTACTGTGTTCAAAAAGTAAGGTGAATTTTGTTATAAAATGAAAAATCTTTATTTATTCATCCAAATTAATTTTATCCCCTTCGAAGTATTCCCCCTCCGATGCAATGCACTTATGCCAACGTTTTTTCCATTCCTCGAAGCATGCTAAAAAGTCGTTTTCCGGTATAGCCTTCAAAGCACGCAGCGATTCACGTTGAATCTCTTCAATAGATTCAAAATGGCGTCCCCGGCGCGGTCTTTTGAGTTTGGGAAATAGCCAAAAGTCACACGGAGCTAAGTCAGGTGAATTAGGCGGTTGCGGAACGATATGAGTGGAATTTTTGGCGAAAAACTCACGAAGATCAATGCCGTGTGAGACGGCGCATTATCGTGATGCAAAAACCAGGAGTTGTCTTTCCATAATTGCCTTTCAAAATTGTTCGAACTGATCCAATTGAAATTCCAACCATATCGACAATGTCTCTAATTGCCAATCGACGATTTTCAACCACCAATTCCTTGACTTTCTTTACGTGTTGCTCATCAGTTGACGTTGATGGTCGTCCGGAGCGCTCAAAATCATCAGCACGTTCTCTGCCATCTTTGAAGTCTTTGTACCACTTATAAACATTTTTCTGCGACATAGTCGATTCACCGAAGGCCCTCTGCAACATTCTGTACGTTTCCGCAGCCGAAATTTCATTCCGCAAACAAAATTTAATGGCACTTCTTTGCTCAGCAAAATCAGACATTGTAAAAATCGCCAAGATCACTTATAGTCGTTCAGAAAACACAAGCGTAACTATATGACTAATGATGGCATTCACATCAAATTTGGCACAGATGTTACTAACAGTATTATCAACATAAAAATAAAACAGTTTGCTCGAATCGATTAGCGAGGGAAGCTTAAATTAAAAATTCACCTTACTTTTTGAACACAGTAGTATCCGCCCAAAATGCTGGGCGCTCCACAATATCCGTGGTCCTCGGGTATTGTGCGCCCCGTCGAGCGCCGCCGTCCGCAAAGGGTTAAGTTTCCGAAGTGTTTTAAAGATATGTAAAATAAATTAAGTATTGTTTTTTTTTCAATTTGTAGCATCTTAAATTATGTTGAATGGACTTGGGCACCTTCAAATTTTACAATGAATCTGGATGTTAATTTTGAAAGTGGCCTAACTCCATTCTTGATAAGAAAACGCATATTATTCACTTAATAATTGCCACTATTTTAATAGGAACTATAAATTGAACACCCTTAGATACACTTAAGCAGTATGACTCATTAGTATGCCATACCTGTATTTTGAAATTCATTGAAACGCAAACCCTTAAGGATCTTGATTTGAAGATCAATGGAGTTAGGCCATTTTAAAAATAAACGGCTCATTTATTGATTTAGCATTAAAAAAAGAAAGAAACTTATGGAACATACTAATGGTTATAATATGGAATATACATAAGGATTGGCAAAACATGGGAAAGTTTAACTTATTTGCCAAAAATTAAATAGTCTTATAACAAGATTACCAATACGAGTCGAAAGTTTAGACCTGCCATCCGAATGTTAACAATATCTAAGCCCTAAGAGTAATTAACTACGAATGGCTATGTTTATTTAGACCTTACACCACGCGTGTTCGAATGTTGCTCCTTTAATTTCTGTAATTTAAAAGAAAATATTGTGAAACCGGTCATTCTGACTGAGTAGGTTTAGCGTCGAGTGGCACAATATTGGCATGATTCTTCTAATTGAAAGAGATCGCCGGCGTTTTATTTGGCTACGAAGGGTCCCGCGATACGGAAGTTTGTCCCGTGGTGACGAAAGGCTTGTAATCGTCGCCTCCATCCGTCCAAATTGGATTTTTCCAGGGCAGCTTCCGGCGCGGCGTCGCGCCGCATCGCGTCGTAGTCGGAAGCGGGACGCGTAGCGACGCGACGCTCACGAGAGAAGTGTCGTGTTGAGCTAAGGATTTATAAGGGAAACCCCGACCGCAATATTCGAGAACTTTCGGAACGACTTTACTTCTTAATAAGATTCAACGTTTCAAAATGAAATTCGAAGCTGTACGTACGACGAAAGTCGTTTAGCGGTAGCGCCGCATTTCCGCGCAACTTTTCGCCGACCGAAACTTTCCAAAGCTTCCTGCGTTACTTTTCGCCGACCCCTCCCCGCCTCACTCTTCCTCTCTTTCTCTCTTGCTTATTTTTTTCTGTTGTTGATGTTGTTTCTCTTTTTTTCTCTCTTTTTTAGTAAACGCTGTGTGGGCGAGGAACGCTTGGCGAACCGACGGTGAATGCATTACGATGCTTTATGCAAAGCGCCTCGCTGTCGGCGAGCGACATATTTTCGGGGATTTTGCGGGTTCTTAAATGCTTCTCTGTTGTTGCAACCTTGTTCTCTATGGAGAACCTTTTCAGCGACCCTTTTCGCAAGCTGTTTGTTCGGCAAAAATTACTTTTAGTGTGAAATTCCATGATTTAATTTTGATATTAATAGAGTTGTTGGATATAACAATTGTAGTAATAATTGTAAGAAGAAATTGAATTACATCTTTTTAAACAATAAACTTTTTTAAATTTATCATAGCACTTTGAAAACACGGTAACAATGTGTAACTTATAAAAATTATATTAAAAGAGATAGTAAACATTGGAATTAGAAAGGAAAAGATTTATAGAAATTTTAATGCAACCTGCGTTACAAACTGAGATACTTGTTTATTGGTAGTATGTTACGCACTTGCCGACCACAAATATAAGAAAATACTCAGAAAAATACTGAGAAATACTCAAAAATACTATACATAGAGGTAGATTGCATGCTGCGGAGGGCATTTCCACATATTACGGTGGAAATAGTTTCTTCTTTAAAAGTTATATCTTTCGAGACTTGAAAGTTATGTGACCTGTAATAATAACATGATCTTCGCGTGCTCTTGAAATCTCGAAAAATGTGATCTTCAAAAAGACATTATTTCCACTGCAACATGTAACGCGGTCGAACACCCTGTATATCAAAAGAATAAATCAATCTAATAAGTATAATTACAATAATAAAATTTACTGATAGATGAATTCGCGAGTTTAATGATTCCAGCAGAAATTATAATAAGAAGTTTAATTATGGCCTGGTTTCTTGAGATAAGAAACGTGAGGTTGACTAATGGTCACAATAACCATCAACTGGCTTCACGTGAGTGACAGGAGTGGGGTGAGAAATTATTGTGACCGTCCCTATACCTCGGCCTCTCTCCCATTCCTCAACTTCGCTGCAATAAATAAATTAATTCGCCAAAACTTTAATAAATTGTAATAAAACATACTAAAAGTCACAGCATTGATTTCTCCATGGTTATTGAAAAATAATTTTGAAATCTTGAACGAAGGAGAACTGGTGAAAAACAGTGCCATAATGTCTCAACTAAACGTTTTTACGGAGGCGTTGACCTTGTTTTTGTGACAACGATATATTTAAGTAAGCGACAGAAAAAGAACTTTAAAAAATCTTCTTCTCGGTGTCACGAATCGTATGGTTTGCAAAGTCAAGCGCAGCAGTTGCCCGAAACTTCCTAACGCAAACAAACTACATTATACTTCCGTAACATAAATTCAGAACCGTTTCAACTTTCCAAGCAACTCTTTTATTTTGTGGAAATTAGCATCTCGTTTGACCCCCGGTAGTCGACCCGACGTACGCCAGCCCAAAATCAAAACAACTTATTTCTCTGCTATTTTCATTGTCAAGTAACATTCTGGTTTTTATTTTGAATACCAAGTGTAAATTATTTTCTTTATAAAGCCGATCTCTTTCTTTCCTGAATCGACCAAATAAAAATTCTTTACAAATGTTTGCCGATGACCTATAAAAGATAAACTTACGAGATTAACTTTGATTACATTTTTCACAATATTTATAATAATAGGAGCTTCCTTTAATTAAGCATATAAAATTAATTATGCCGGAGAACAAACCGAAGCCACAGCAATTAGTTACCTCGTAGTAACCGCCCCATTACCCTAACACGATTTACGTAATCATTGGATTACGGAATTGATGCATTTATGAGGAGAGTACATGGCAGAAATTTAGTATACATCAAATCAATTAATACATTGTTACAAATAAGAAAGAATTTCTATGCTTTTAACAAATATCCTAGTAGTCGCTATTTCTGAACACAATTCTATAATTTCTATCATAAAGTAAAAATTTGTAAAGCCTCCTCACCAAACCTTGAGTGAAGAAAGATTATCGAGACCAATGCAGGGACTTGGCGCTGTAGAGAATACAATATTATTTCAAGTATTAAATGACTACTTGATATACTTTCAAATATTTTTCACACTTTCGTCGAGCCGTAAGATTGCAAGGGCTGGAGTGTTCATCGCGGATAGTCGTTCCCAGCAGGATCGATTTTATTTCATAGGTTCAGGTACGGTGAAAGAAAGTCGGCACGTTGGAATTCTGCGCGCCGCTGATAAGTATTTACTGCCAGGCTGTTACGTTCGACGACGTTTCTTCCTCTCCGGCTCGTTTCGCTGCCTTTCCCCGGCTCCTTTTTCTGTTTATCGACTGCATAACTTCTCCTCGCACGAGACCCAGCCAGGCTATACTCGCTCTTTCCATCCCAAAGAACGTTATCAGTCCGCCGCGCGTTCCCGCTCCTCTGCAGTCGGCTCGGGCATCCGGAACGCGACGCGACGCTGCCGCGTCCCGGAACGCGGAATTCGACTTCCGTTCACGGGAAAATGATCATTGACGGATCCAAGCTCGTTCGCCCGTTTGCGGTGAAAGGCCACAACAATCCCAATAACGCGGGAACTTTCTCCACGAACCAGAGTTTCCGAGCTGTTCGTCGAATCTACGATTTTCCGAGGAACTTCGACCGATTGGGACCACCGTGGCCGTGATCGTCCACGTTTCGAACCGAGTTTTCCCGTCACCTGGAATCACGTCCCCGCGGTACCGGTATATAGATTGTTTTCCAAGTATCCGTCTAACGATCGGCGAGATCGGTGTGGTCAACGCGAAACGATTCTAATCGTCGCGCATTGCATAAGTCAATTCCGCGGAAGAAACTTCTGACCGAGATTGGGTGAACTGATTTGTGGTCGATGGTCGACTGAACCGAATTTCATGCGCTTCAACTGTCTACTCTTTCTTGCCCGTAATTAGACTGACGATTTGGTGCTCAACCAGTTGGCTGTGGCGCCAGCTTTTCGGAATGGGCATTTATACTCGTACACGAAAGTATTCGAACGCTTACGTTTTTAACATTCGATTAATTGAATATACAGTACCGGACAAATGTATTCGAACAAATGGTTCATCTTAGTTTTTATGAATAAATCACAATATTAATATAAAATGAATCGAGCAGTTTGTGAGGGTCGGAATGGTAAATAATATATATAAACCAATTTAACAGATTCTAACATAAAATGTATATTTTGAATAATAAACAAAAATTTGATTGACAAAAGTATTCGGACAGTACTTAAATCTTGAGGAAAATATAAAATAAACGAATATTATTGATGAATATGAAAGAATAAAGTAATATTTAGTAGAATAACGTCTAGAATCGATAACTGCATTCTTTTAGGCGTAGATTTCAAAAGACTATTTAATGTAGCAGGAGTAATGTTTTGCCATTTTTGGCAAAAAGTGCTGTACAATTTAGCGGTATTTAGAAATTTTTCATTTTTTATAGGTAGTTTCAAATGTTTCCAAAGATGTTCTATTGGATTTAGGTCCGAACTTTGCGATGGCCATTTGAGAACGTTCACATTATTTATACGAATCCAATTTTTCACAGCACGAGAGGCACGTTTCGGGTCATTATCGTGTTGGAATATCCAATTTTCGTCCACGATTTCCCTTGCATGAGGTAACATGTCTGTCTCTAATATTTCTACGTACTGTTCCTTCTTCATTATGCCTTTAACCCTTTGCACTCGGAGTCATTTTAACTGTAAATGTAAAGTAATTCTCCTGGCCCATAGTATTACTATTTTATACAATAAAGTGCACTTTTATGCGTACCAAATTGATTCTCACGACTCGTAGCAATAGTTTTACTGCTAAACAATTTTTAAAAAATTTAAACTTTATTATTATAAAAATTATTTTGCAACGTAACAGAACAATTTTAGTGGTGCCTCAGAGTCACCATTCGAGTGAAAAGAATTAATTTGCCGCAACGGACCAACGCCGTGACCAGAGAAGCACGCCTAAACCATAACGTTTCCCCCTCCATGCTTTATTGTTGGAATTTGATAACGCACGTTGAATCTTTGACCTGTTGGTCGACGTACCCACTGAATTCCATCAGATCCAAATAATTTAAATTTGCATTCATCGCTGAAAAGCACATTGGACCAGTCTTCTACTGACCAATGAAGGCGTTCTTGAACAAATCGGGCCACTCTCTTCTTTTTTGAAATCAGTGGTTTCTTCACTCCATGTCGTCCATGTATCCCGAAAAAAGGTTAAACGACGTCGTACTGTACGCACGCTAATATCCAAGTCGTCAGTTTCGATTCAACTTTTATGGATTTCTACTGCAGTCTTCCTGGGATCAGAAACCGACAAACGTCGTATTTGTCTGTCTTGTCTAATCGAAGTCTTTTTCGGACGGCCGGATTTGGATTTATTTTCTAAGTGTCCTCGTTCTTGAAATCGCTTTTGAATAGAGTACACAGTTTGTTTCGCGATGAAAAAACGTCGGGAAACATCAGATATCGATTCACCGTTTTCTAAAGCATTTGCAACTTTGTCCTCGCACCATCTTGGTAAGAATAGAATAAAAGCAGAAAAAAGAATTCAAAAAATATATCGATATCAAAAGATAAATTACATACATAAATGAAACGTCCGAATACTTTTGTCCGAGCAAATTCGAATAAAACCTACTTTATACATAATGTAGAGAAAATATCTACGTCTTATAACTCCCTAAGCGAAATTAGAAAATATTTTAACAATATATACCGTTCTTATAGTAGGTTTATCGTAAAAATGTACCATAGGTGGTTTACAAAAGTATTTCAACTCTGACAAGCAAGAATTCTCGAAGATCACAGAATGTAATCGAACATTGCACAGTTTACTAGCAGTTAGTTCAAGGGAAACAGTGTTAAAAAATTTCTGTCATTATCTTCATTATTAAGAATATAACAAAATGAATCGCAAGAAATCTGAAACAAGCAAATCAGTAAGAGAATTAACAGTGAAGTGGTATATGCAAGGCAAATCATACAGCGAAATCGTAGAACGTGTAAACAGAAGCGAGTCCACTATTCATTAGATTGTACAGGAATTGAATACGCAAGGTAACATTGTTAATAAGCCCCGTTGTGGGTGTCCAAAAAAGCTAACTGAAAGAGAAGAACTGACAATTATACGAAAAATCAAACAAGATCCTTTCGCTTCTGGATTGGAATTGGTATCAATGGTGACCACGCAGTTCCAGAGAGAAGTGCACACAGAATTGTGTCGTCGATTATTAAGAAGTAATGGTTTACATGCGCGAGTTCCAAGGAGAAAGCCATTCATTAGTAAGAAAAATAAAATTGTACGTTTAAAGTTCGCCGAAAAATTGATTTATAAAAATAATTCGTTCTCGAACAAAGTACATGAGATTTAACGTTTTTGGTAGCGATGAACGTAAAAGTGTCTGAGGGAAACAAACCACAGAATTAGAACTGCGAAATCTACGACTGACTATAAAATGTGATAGATATAAAACATAATAGTAACATAAAATACATAAACTGTATTGGTTTGGGGTTGCATGGCATCTAGTGAAGTGGGAAAGCTTGCATTTATCGATGAGATAAATTGTTGAAGATGTATATATCGATATGTCATTTATAAATATAATTAGGGAGCGCATAGATTTATCGTTTTTTTTTTTAGTGATCCTACGTGTAGAATATTTATTACAAGAATATCTATTTCTATTTACAGATGTTATTTATGTATATGTGTCATTTATTTTTTAATTTTATCGATTATGACCTACTGTGATCGGAGAAAATTTCTTTTTATGTTAGAACGTGGAAGCAAAAATTAGAACAAATTTTTCAGGAGGCGTTTCGATCGATAATAGACCTCGGTCATCGAACAGGACGTTGAAAATAAACCACCTACGAGACGTTGTAGGGCAGTCCCAAGGAATCAGAGTTATCGACCCCCCCGGAAACGCGTCGAAAGAAAATGAATGGAAGAAACGCGAGATTCAGGATAGACGGAGAACGGCTCGAGGCAACGAGCGGGAAGTACAATCGAATGATTCTGGTTCGCTGATCAATTTTCTACGCTCGAACCTCTCCCGCCGGGTTATCCATCATGCGGCATTTGACCCCCGTCGGTTTCCTCGATTTTTCGCAACCTTCCAGCACACGATTTCTCCCCTCGTTCCCTTCTTCTTGCTCGGGCTCGATTTCTTTTATCATACCCGTGTCTTCCCGTCTTTGACCTTGCTATCTTCGAGCAAAGACACGTGCCATTAAATTAAGTAAACGACGTGCGATTATCTTTATCTTCGGACGGTAGAAACGGAAATTTGTTCACTATTGTTACTAGAAAAGTTAACAACCCCTCTTATTGCCGAATAACTCCATTATTCTCTCCTATATGCATTACGTACATGGGAACACTTATAAGATATACTGTGATTTCTGAGATTTTTTTGAAATTCTCAGTTTTCACAATGAACAGCAGAATTTCATTGCCATAAAGATATCTCATTTCTTTTGCATTTTTAATCCTCTTGCTTCACAGTTAGAAGAATCAAAGAATTTTCGACTGCAATAATTTCGTCAAGGAAGAAGAAAATATTATCTTTCTTGCGAGCGCAATATTTACTACGTGCAAACGTAATTAATTTATTTTAAGTCGGAGCAACGGATATAAAAATAAAATTTAGAAAAGTAATGCATCGGTGAGAACCAATAGAAACGCCAGCACCTCACGCGGGAACTCATAGAAGTAAACTTTTAGCGTCTCAGGATTTTTATGGCGGGTTAACCGTAGTCGGCCCATTTCTAACACCGTGAAGTTAATACAGATATGCAATAAATCTAAATTTGTATAAATTGTCTTTTTGGTATGAACGTCGAAGAAATAATAGAAATAAAGGTTATTACTTAGAAGCCTCTGCCACGAGTCACACTCGTTAAAGTATAACAAAGAAAGGACCAACCAACATAACTTTTATTTTAAGAGATAAACGGTTAGCATCGATACGCTATTGGGAAAAAAAATCGGAGTACTTACGAACGCGTCAGCAGTTTCCGCGATACAAATGCGCTAACAAACTCGATCGTTAAAATCTCCGTCAGAAAAAGAACGAATTCGGGATACCGGGGAATGGCCGACTCGGTTACCTGGCATCCACCGCGCAACTAAACGCAATTAAATTCCTCGGGAGTCGGCCGCACTGATTACTTTTCCCATAAACAGCCGGCGAATAGAGGGAGGGAAGAAATCGGCCTGCGATTTCAATGATAATCCGGCGGGAATGGGGGCGTGGATGTCGGACGAAACGATTCGTAAACCGTCGTGTATGTCTTTTCGGGATTAAGCCGGCGAATCTCCGGCAAGTTTGAAGAGGAGATTAAACTTACTTGAAACTTCTGGTCCCTTAGCTGGCCTGTAACTCGCGGCATCTTGGGAAGGCGGAATCCGAAGCCACGGTTCCTTCTGCAATCAGAAAAGCCGAAATGTCACACGGTGGGTCGAACACGATTCTGGCTAATCAAAATTCGTACTTGTTAGGGACGCTTGCCGTTGCAGCTTTTATGAGGGCAGTGCAAAGACGAGACTTCAATCTCCAATTCCGTGGTGATTTCAACCGTGAGCAACATATTCGAACCTTTTTGCAGTTGTTTCAACTGTGCCAAATTAGTGATTACTTTGATTGAAATGTACCTTGTTTTTGGAATTTTTGTTCTAGGCAACAAAAATCCCGAGCAACATACAATTTTTCTCATGTTTTTCATTTTTATGTGCTTGCTTGATAAACGAATTTCCTTTTCACTATTTCCTTTGCGAACATACAACAGATAATTTTATTCTCCTTCAAATTTTGTTTCAAAAATCTGTTTGTTACCTTAAATTAAGCCTATCGAACTTCGAAAATAAGTAACGCGTGCTGCTTTCTACGAATAATGAGATTGAATATATATAACTCTTCGTTATTTTTATAACAATCTACGTTACAATAAAGGAATTTTATCGACTGTACCTTAAGAATAAATCTTCACAATTTCAACAATTTGAAAATAAAAATTGTAAGGCCTGCCATTTTGACCAGCACGGTAGAGTAATTGCGTTGGAAAAATTTCTATACATTCATTTAACTCTTTGAGGCACAGGATTTCAAGAAATAAATAGACCCACATAGCACAGAAATTTTGTCGGGTTTTTAACTAAGCAAAGTTAGTATATTTTTATTGAAAGCATATAAAAACATAAACAAATAATAATTCAATTGAATTTGATATTATGAAATGAGACTTAAATATTTTCACCGTGTCATGTGGGTTTATAAATGTACACAGTAAAAATGCAGCTTTTGCAATACTACGAGGTAGTTTTAAAAATGTTCTAATATGCATTACCGATCATTAAAAAGGTGGGACATTTTTAATTTCACCACACCCCAAAAAAGGATTTATTTAGAGTCACAAAAAGAAACAAAATTTTAGTTGCTCGAAGAAAGTGTAAATATATTTTGTGTTCTTTTAACCCCTTGCGCTATGACTTTTTTTAGAACTACGTTCATTACCAATTTTTCGTCATTAATAATTTATTTGATGAAAGAAGAGGATTTTTGTTTCGTGATTGTCTTTTCATTCATTTTCATTCGCAGATTGTAGTGACAGAAGATTCAAATCTTGTTTCGATTTAATGAAACCGATTGGCAGTCATGTTTATTAGATTGTATACAAAATGTTCGTCACGAGTCTGTCTCGTTGTTATAGTGCAACTGGTTAAATGACGTTATGCAGAAGGCTTTAGAAATTGAGTTTTAGATTAAAATAGCCCTTAATTGGTACTGATTAATCATCTAGACTTGTTCCACCGCGTCGTAGAGCATTTATTTTTTTTTTATGGTCGCGGGTGGATATACACAGCGATAGAGGAAAACGTATACTCTGTTGTTGCAGGACGGAACGGAGGTCAGAACGCAACACGGCTACCCTGATTCGTCCCGCGGGACGTATTCGCGAACTCACGCTACTCCTGGGACCGATAGAATCCATGGGGCACGTGAACGTAATGTTCGTGTACAATCTGTGCGACGTTAAGCGCTGCATGTAATGGTTTGTTTAGCGGAATCGATGGGCTAAACGCAGGCTGCGGATGCTTATGCAAATTACACAGTTTGAGCTCTGATTTGCGACTGACGAGAATTCGAAACTGATTTCGTCTGGCGGCAGAAATAATTGTTACATTGAGGTCATACTTGATATTGACTGTTAACAACATTAATAAACGTTAACTTCAAACACTACTCTCTGTTGACTTCTTTTCATTTTCTACTGTTTACACGCACTAATTTATTTATATATTTTTATAGCTTCGTGTCTTTACTTTTATTGTACTTTTTAGGATTCAAACTACTCTTTTGGACGTTACTAATGGGTCCCATAATCTTGTAGACATAAGGTGTACGATTTTCTTTAAATAATTATTCTTTGTTGTGTGAGTTCAAGAAGAACGCCCGCGTCTATTGGTAATGACAATCTAATAGTTAATCTGTTTGTCTAGGCTAGTGTAGTGTCTAGAAACAATCAAGGTTGCTCTCTACCCAAACGTACCATGTAGATTATTACGATGTGTAAAATAAAAATGTTTTGCGCGCAATTTTAGATAAAGTATTCATTTGTTCCCTTAAATTCAATTATATCAATTTTTTGTTATGTCACTGACGATTCACCATTTTATATTTTACTCCATTTCTGTTTCGCCACAGATGTCTAAAATCCGCAGACTACTTACATGAATTCTCTCAAAGGCCAATAAATAGTGACAGGAAATCAAGTAAATACAAATAATTGAAACCCTAACTCTTTCACCGCTGGATCCAATACAATAAATTAGGTTGTTCCTGCCAAACGATTAAACAATCGCCAATAATCATACTCTCTGGCAAGAAGTATCAGACACCCCGTCCACCATAACTCGTGCCATCCGACACTGTGAAATTCTCTCAGTGCTAACAACCGTTGAGAACCCCAACAATACGGCGACGAGTCGGATTTCTGAGGAAGCTTGTTACATAGATTTCTATGCCAGGTTCACGGTCCGTGGAATCTTTCTGGTTCGGCAGAAGGGTTGCTCCTGGCAGTGTGCTCCGGATCCTCTGGGATCATTGTCTCCGGCGGTTTAGCAGTCGGCGCGTTGCGTTTTCGACCGGGAAGCGGCGGCCGGAGCTTGGTTTCCAGCGGCGTGGGTGTCCGGGCGTGTGAATTCTGATCAACGTCGGCTAGCGGCCGTGTGTCGCTGTTCCGGTCGACAATGGAACAATGAGGGTGGCGCCGGGGACACGTGAAAGGCCTAGAAGAACGTGACACACGGGGCGGGGGCCGGAGGGAGCAGCCGGAAAAGGAGCCAGAAAATGTGCCGCGAAATTGCATGGCCGTGCAACTTTTCGCTGCGGATGAAAAATGGAGGGGCGCGGTCCGCCGACACGCGCGCGTACACACACGCGCGCACACGCACACGCACACGCACAGGTGCACACATCGGCGCAACGTGCATCATAATCTGCGAATGAAAACGTTCTCGTTAGCGGGGGAAATTTAATCGCATTACCACCGTGGCCGGAAACGCTCGCGCGAATTACACCGCGTTGACAGGTGGCCGTCCACGGTACACGGAATTGTTCTCGAAGGTTCATTGATTGAAACAAACGAACGCGGCTTATTGTCTGGACGATATTTTCGCGGGGCCCACCGGTAATTGAAGCATGCCTGCCACGGATTAATTTGCGATGCACTTTTCAGGGGATTAACAATTTTAATTGGACGCATCGCCCGTGCGAGAGAGGGGCATCGTTCGTTTTTGTAAAATCACAGCCCCGGCGACAATGGCCCAGTGTGTCGAATCAGGTCTCCGGTTCGAAGCCGGCAGAAATTTTCTGCACGGCGACGGTGCGTTCGTAATCTGCGAACCGTAAGTAGTTTTCCAGAGATGAAATCGCGTGTAAGGCTTAGCTGTTAGGCGATTTCTACGCGGGAAATTGCTCACCTGCAAATAATTACAGAGTTTAACGTGTGCTCGAAATACTGGAAAAGTCGGTCGGAAGGCTCAACTTTGTTAATTGAGTTCCGTTGTTGCCGGGTGCACGCTCAGCGGCCGTTTACGCGGAAATAATGATGTGTAATTTTATTTACTGCGCGACGAGCGAGTTTTAATCAGTGTCCTGGTGTTATTATGTCAATATCGTAATGACGGCGGATGTTTCGCGAGATCCTCCGTTGGTTAACTGCTTTTCCGGACGTAAATGTGTTTTAAATATTAATAAACAATATTATATTTCACAGAAAATTATGGGGTTCTTTCTTAGTGTCGTATAATTCTATATTTTGTTAACTCCTTATCGTATTATTATTTTCACAGTTAAAATGATTGGAACATTTACTTAAGTATTAAAATGTTCATACTAAATAATATTCATACCTAATAATAGGTCATTGCTTGAAATCCGCATCATAAGGAGCCAGACTCGTTGAAATACATATGTATTCGTAACATTTGCGACAAATACGACTCTTGTACTGTAAAAATTGAATTAATTTTACACACTTTATTTTCGGAAACGTATGCATTTATTCAGAACGTTGATGATAACTTTTTAAACAATTTCTCAAACATACATCGTACAAATGTTACATTATATTTGTAATAACTGCTATAATCTATGTTGCGGACTCTATATGCTCCCAGTATAACAATATAAACACTTGGTATCGTATTGATGAAATCAAAATCTAATGTTATCGATGTACTATGGATTTGAACCGTTAACTGTGGACGCGGCGTCCCACAGTCTCTACTGTAAACATTATTGTTTAATGCTTATACCATAAATGTGCAATACATGTTATATGTAGTTTCCACATACACTGTAAAGTTAATAGTAAATGTAAAGCCAATACCGTAATCATTTTATGAACAATAGATTTTAGTGAGCCGTTGCCACACATTCGGATGACGGCAGTTTAGAGTTAATATTGTTTACACCTTTCCAGAATTTGTAGAATCATACTATTCAAAGCGAATGGTCGTATTGCGTCGTTCGCAGTAATTAAAAACGAAACGCAGTATTAAAAGAGACGAATAGGGGTTTGTTCAGCGAGCTTTAAAGTTTCATGGCGAACAACGCAGCATAAAAGCGACGTATTCTTCCGCGCGAAACGCACAAGGTGACCAATAACAACAGCAACCGCGCGACAAACAAATTACAGGAACGCTGCTTGGTCATTAGTCGTCTCTGTGCAGCTATCGTGGCCTTTTTTTCAAGCGGAATCAATGGAAACTGCTCGCCGGAACCCGATTACACCTTTTTCCCCGTCCAGCTCGCTCGATTATGACGCGATCGTAAATTTGCTCCGGTAACCTCGTTACTTTAACAATATGCTGCGAGATTGAAATTCGCGTGGAAAAAAGGACGCGTGGCGTTCTCGCGATCAGAATGGTGCAAGGAGGGATGAAATGACGGGGAGGGGGAAGGTGGGGGGTGGGAACGCGGCGGGAAACGTCGAAGAAGTTTCGCGCGACGTCGATTGTCGGTGGCAGGTAACTGGCTGAAAAAAGAGCCGAACGAGGGTGAAGGGCGAGAGAAAGAAGGCGGCAGAAGCAGCGCGGTGAGATCTCTGGCAATTTGTCTTATCCTCTTTCTTTGCCCCTTTTCTGCCCCATTCCTGCTCCTCGTCCCACGGCCGCGACTCGCGCCACTTTCCTCTTTTAGCCTCAACAGAGGGTAGTGTGCCTATCGATCCAGCAGGTCCTTCGAAGGGTGTGGTTGTGTTGCTCGGCGTCGCGACGCCTCCGTCTCCCGTCCCCGACACCCCTCAGTCGCTCTATCCTCGGCCCTCGTGTCTTTTCCCTCCCCTGCGTCGCTGTCTTTCTCCAGAAACCAGATCGCCACGTGGCCGTCGTTCCTATGCACGCGTTCCAACTCTCGCCGATGCCTGGGTCCACTATGACTCGTCGCACAGCATCACATTTTGCCGAAGAATTATGCTAATACTCTGTTGTTCATGCGAACTGTAAGTATGAATTTAGGATTGCAAAATAAACAAATGACGCATGTTACAAGTCTAGGGATTTCCGTATTTTCAAGAGAAATTTTACGTATTCTCGTCATACGTTAAAGTTTGTGTGGTGAGGAGGGAGGCTTTCACGGCAAGAATTATCACTGGTCTTTATCTTTTTTATTGGTGGACTGCAGAGTTTGGATACATCAAAAATTTTAATTTCATTAATTAGGGTGTGGTAAACTGTTCCAAAAATGTTGTGGACCGTTTATCATTTCTCAGAATAAAAAAGCAAAGCGTTTCGGTAAAAATTGATTTACATAAGTCAATCTGCAAGTTGATCTGCATCTTTCATTGCTGTCATTATCATTTTCATAATAGTCTAGTCATTCCATGTCGTCCCTTCTTTAAACGTCTATAAAATTACGACGATGGTCGCAAAAACTCGTGTTCTAATAATACATATAATTATTATCTAACAGCATCTATCAGCAGACGTGGATGATTTTTGCTCTCATTGAGAAAGTATTACCCTTCCGATTACTGAAGCTCGTCCTCTTGTGACGGAAGCATTTCTGACTCACGCTAATATTCTGCTAACACATATTTGCGGTGCTCCCTATACTTGTTCGCCCCGATTCTGGCACTCTAAACGGAAAGTTAACTTTTTATAGCTGTGTGTAACTTTGAAATTAAGTGCATTAATTTGTCATTACGATTCGTTCTCTTTTATTATCAAGAAGATTTAATGTCTGAATTTTCAGATCATATTTATAATTATATATATATATCAATTGCTATATTATATTATATTATATCATATCATATTATGTATTAGGGTGTCCCATAAGTTTCTTCCCCTTTTTTGATGCGAAATAAATACACGATATTTCTTGTTTAAGGTGGATTTATTATGTTATATATGAACCGTTCTGTTTTATAACCTTCTTCCATCTCTCAGGAAGCCTCATTATGTCCTTTTTCCAAAATTGTTCAAGTTTATTTGCAAAATATTCATCTAGGTGCGTTTTTATTTCGCTTATGGATTTGAAAGATTTACCAGGGAGAGAGGTACTCTCTTTTTTAAAGAGAGGAACAAGTGATAATCGGATGGAGCAAGGTCTGGGGAGCTAGGAAGATGATGTAGAACGCCCCAATCAAACTGTAATAATTTTTGCCTTACGGCCAACGCAACATGCGGTCTTGCGTTGTCGTAATGGAAAACGACGTCTCGTCGGTTCGCCAATTCTGGCCGTCTTTCTGCTGTGGCGGCTTTTTAATTGATTCAGTTGATTGCAATATTTGTCAGCATTGATCATGTCACCTTGAGGAAGGAGCTCGTAGTACACTACACCTTTCCAGTTCCACCAAATGCACAAAAAAATCTTCTTCGGATGAAGTCCAGGCTTTGCAACAGTTGAAGGTCTATTTTCCTTAGACCAAGTGCGTTTTCGATGCACTATTTGGTATAAAATCCAAGTCTCGTTTCCAGTGACAAGCCACTTTAAGAAAGGATCCCTTATATATCGCTGGAAAAGCAAATCGTACGTAGAGACGCGGTTCATAAGGCCGGTCTCCATCAATAAGTGTAAAACCCAAACTTCATATCGATTCGCATATCCCATCTTGATTAAATGATTATGTACCGTTGTCTTGGGAATATTAGTGGCATCCACTATCTCATGCACACTATATCGCGGATTTTCAATGAGCACAGTCTTGGTAATGTCCGTATCCGTCGTTGCTGGGCGACCGCTGTGGTCTTCATCTTTCAACTCGAAATTGCCAGCTCTAAATTTTTTAAACCAATTGCGAATGGTCTTAATAGTCTTAGTACCAGTCCCGTAAATGGTGCAAATCTCGTCTGCAGTGTCCTTTGCACTATTGCCTTTTTTAAAGCAATGAAGCATGACATGCCGCAAATGCTTCTTTTGGCTCTCCATATTGAACGGTGCAGAAAAAATTTTAAAAAAGACTTTATCACCAATGAAACGTACTTTGAAAGAGCTCTGGGACGACTAAAACCGATGCCATAAACGGTTAAGAGATAAGCCTACATATTTATATAAATACAGCCACTTAAAGTCATTGATAACGTGGCGCGGAAAAAACTTCTGGGTCAATCTAATATTATATTACTGTTATTTAGTAATTTTAAGACGTTCGTTACTTGAGTCACCAGCGTACACTATTTCATTTGTTCTATTTATCGTATTAAATATATCGTATCTTAAAAATGTCATAAAAATGTTGTCAAAGTTATAACACATACGTGTTATAATTTTAAATAATTAAATTAATTTGACGTTTTTTACGAGAAGTACAAAATCGTTGTCGTCACACATGTGCTGTTAACATGAGCGAACGTGTCAACTCATATAAATTATTTCGAATCCATATGAATAATTCGAGCTCCAGAGAGCGAAGGAAGCCAAGTGAATCATTCGCCCGGCATCGTTCGGAGCCCACCCTATCGAGCTTCGTTAGACACGTTGAATTATCGGCGATCATCGAGGCAGGTCCTTGGGTCAGGATACGAACGGTTATAATCGGCCGGCGCGAGACTAACGAGTTTTAAACGAATTTCAATATTAGATAAAAATGGGACAGCCGGTCGTTATCTGGGTGGGGATCTCGTTGAGTGATTTAATGACCGCGGCGGATGTAATTGGAAGTCGATATCTAAGAAAACTCTATTACCGTATTAATTTGTTCGATTTGATTGGAGCCAATCGGTAACGGTGGCGTTGCTTTTCAACCCCAAGTAGCCCAGATCTTGTCCTTTTTTGAGAAAGTTCGCTACCTTATCTATCTCCAAGATGAGACCGGTTCTCTTCGAAGATATTGCTCCTTGAAGATTGAAGTATGTATTTGTTAGCGTCAACTTCTGATTGGATCTTTATCTCTACCTTTTGTAAACCTCTGCAGGTATTATCGACATGCTATGACAAATTCCTATTGCATTTTTTTTCTTTGATGTCTCCTCCTTGGTGATGTATTCCATTTTTCTGAATATCATTGAAAGTTTGTGTTGTAAGAAGTTTGATTGTTAATTCCTTGAATTATGACAACATGTTAGATTCTATGAAGATTTTTAACATAATCTATCGAGTATGGCTGTTACTTGGACCTTATCGAACAGCGGACCTTTTCAACGCAAGTATGATTTAATATGCTTAATATCATTTATTACTGTATTTAGTAATTGTTTGAATGTGTTTCCTTTAGTGTACATATTAAATTTTATACAAACCTTAATGTCGATAATTGCAATCGATTGTCAGAAACTATATAGTTAAATAATAGTATTTATATTTTGGAAATAAATAGAAATAAAATTTAGTTGTTCTATTGTCGATTGTTTGGACGCAACATGGTCCAACCATTTTATGGGCCAGACCTCGGTTCCTCGACCGTCCTAGCGAGCACATCCATAAAGCCAATAGAATCTTAAATCTTCAGCCATCAAGGCCCAACCATTTCCCGTGTCCAGATCTTTTATGCTCCCTTGTTATTTCATTTTCACTTTCCACTTCCTCTGCCACCTCTCCTTCCACCTTCCTACTAGCTGACAAATAAAAGGCCCAAAAGGGAGCGAGCGAGAGCATTATTATAACAAAGTATCATCGAGCACTATACTTTGACAACGCGTCGACAAACACGACCTTTTCTACCACCGGCAACAACATTACATCCGCGCGTCTCTTCATTGTATAGTTACCACGTTTTAAAATATATGTATGAAACATTAATTATCGGGCGCTGTTTTAACCGTTCCCGAAGAGACGAATCTTGAGAATCGATATACCGAAACTCCCATCCAAGCACATACATTGATATTTCCCAATTGTGATTAATGTAGCTATATAATCGTTAGTTTTTTTTCTCCTGCAGAAAATTATTAACGACAAAAAAGTGTTTATCAACCTAACTTTGAGAGAAGTCAAAGTGCAAGGAATTAATAAAACACCTAAATCGAAATTTGAAGAAACTCATTTTCTATAAAATTCTTTGGAGACACAACGCGAGTACAAAACCTTGAACTTAAATGAATTGAATAATATGATTCGAGAAATTGCTGGTCAAATATGCTTTTCATGTTTCCAACGACTGCAGCGGTTTACACAATTTTCTACTTTCGTAAACGAATTCAAAGCATGCGAAATTCTTTAGAATTCTGCTGTTCACAGTAAAAGTTCGTATTGCATGGCTTCTCCGAAGATTGCGTAACGTTCTCAAAAATCTGATGACATATTTTCCGAGAGTCTTCCTTGAACGTTTCATTGCTCTACATGGCGAGGCGGGAAGAGATAGGACAAACGTCCAGAAAATAATACAGTCTCTGTTTTCTGGATTGAGTGGAGCAGTTTCGAGAGGTTGGCATTTTGTGTTGACGGCAACGGACACTTCCCCCGTTGATAGAACGTCTCAGTAGATTCCGGCGTGCACTGCCGGCGAGATGAAACTTGTTTCGGTTATAATTCGGCCGAGGAGTGGATCTCTGATATGGCAGAAGTGGTCGAATCAGAACGAAATGAGAACACGGGACCGTTTCGTTTGTAATATCCGGGAGATTGCATTGTCGTGGCCGCTCCTGTCAGAAAGTTGACGGTCGCCGTCGTCCCCGTGATCCTTCCGAACAACTTCTGAACTCGTTTCGCAAGTTGCGCGGCTATCGCGCCTGCTTTCTTTATTCTTTGTTTGCTATTTTCTATATATCCTTTGGACCCGGGGCCAGCGAAAAAAAGAATGAACGCGCGGGAATCCCGGCAATAACGAGCGGTCCTTAGTTACATCGGACAGGCTTTCCTAATTCCCCTTCAGACAAGAGAAAAATCGCGGCCCGGCTTCTCTCAGCCTCCGCAGGAAAAATTGCCCGAGAACTCGTTATACTCGGCCAGCAATCGATTCGCAAATCCTTCCCGGCGATCGATCAGACTTTTCCGGCCCGAGCTGCCTGAACATTGAGATATTTATGAAGAACCTCGGGTAACGCCGCAGAACCGTGCGTTGCAACATTGAAATTCGCGAGCTGTCTAGGGCCCGCAATAATTTATGATTGTTGCTCCTTGCTTCTGACTGCGTCAAAATATCGAACGTATAGCTACCTCGGAAATAAATTGCGGCACGGCGCTGCGTGTGCAAGTAGTTTCACTTAAAATGGATTTATGCAGTCTGAATTTGCAGCTCGTACAATTTTCCAAAGAGGTTGCAACACCTTTTATTTCGTTCATGCTATTTTGTGATTTATTGTATTTTGTAGTAGTAACGCTTTTGACAGCTTGTAAATAGACTACAGATGTTTGTGCGAAATGGAAATGGTTTAAGTCAGTTACACAGAGATTTATTTCCACTTTTATTGACATTTTACCGATCGGTAGCTTGTAAATCGGCTTATTATATGTACGTAATATTAATATTGGACGTATAATATATATACATATATATTATTATATGTTTTTTAAATATTAAAAATGTTTGTAAATTTGATTACCCTACAATAACAAAAATGATAACAACTGAGCGATGGTTGGTAAAGTGTTAATTAGAATAAGTTGCAAGGAATATAATAATATCTTTAAATTTAAGTTTGACGTGTCTAAATTTGTCGTAAGTGTATAAACATCCGCGATCTATTCATAACTTTAACGTCAACTGCAGGATGTGTATTCGAATGGTGTACAAAGGGGTAGTTCTAGTTAAAATGAATGAACGTAGTAAAAATATGCAAGACATACAATGTTCTCAATGTTCTGATTTATAAATTAGAAACTTTAACTACTACCTGAACATGAATTGCACTTTAGATTTCAACGTCTCGTCGTATTTCAGATGAATATAAAAGTATTGATCGAATTTTGATCTTTTCTATCGTTATGTTGATAAGTGGGCTACAAATATGTATTTAAATTAACATTTTCAAATTGAATTTTACAGAGATCGAGGCAGAAGACATTTTCTTTATGGGTTAAAAGAATGCACTGTAGATGTATACGGAAATATAATTCACAATGAATGCTAGATATGACCGTGGACGATTGAGAGTAAGTCACGTTTTAAAAAAATTATATAGAGAGGAAAATGTTGGAGAATGTTGAATTAATACGATTGAATTTGAGTAATTCAAACTATAAGAATGTTCACTATATTTTCACCTAATCTATGTATCAAAGTGACATCGCGAAAGTATTAACAATTCGCAATCGCTGCTGGGTCATTTCTGACAACGAACATTTTACCTTTTCTATTTCCATAACATCTGAGGTACACTAATTTAGCTGAGGTTAAATGTGACTCAACACCGCTTTCCGACTATTAACCACTTAGAGCTGCGTCGATATATTTTGAATATAAATTATGTTATGCAATTTATTGATCACATCGGGTATAGTTATTTTGACAGTTGTTTTAGCCCTTTGCACTCGAAGTTTTTTTTGAGTCATATTACCAGCAACTCGAAGCCATTTGAGTGAAAAGATCATATTCACATGTAAGTTCATGATATACGCATTGAAAGAAAAGTCATCGTTGTATGTTATTATTTTTTTAATTGTTTATGGATACAAATGTTAGGATATATAAAAAAAATTATAAAATTATTACATTTCTGTAATGTTCACCATGAACTTCAAATTCTAATTCGTCGCTACTACTTTCAATATCACTATAATTTTCACAAATTTTTCTTTTATTTGCCATATCGGGGATATAAATATGAATTCAAAATATAAAAACAACAGATAAACTAGAATCTGATATACACTCTACTGCTGAATAACACGACTTAACTCACTTGCATCCAAGTGCGGAATGCGGAATGTTGCTCAAACCGCGATTGTGTGCTGTTATCGAGAGCATAACAATCTGCGAGCCGCGACCGTCATTTGTCACCAACAGCGAAATATCCTATAACTAATTTTTACGATTTGTTTTTGTTCTCATGTTAAAAACTGAAAATTATTTCCATTGTCTCCGTAGCGGAGCCCTCGAGTTTGAAGACAAATTTTAAATGGCTCCGCTCCGGAGCCCTCGAGTGCAAAGGGTTAGAATTTTCCTAAAGTGTGTGAAATTTATGAATATATTTCGTAAACATTTTAACCTTAGGAGAAGTAAGCCGTTTATTTTGAAAGTGGCCTAACTCCATTTGTCAATTTTTTCCGGTTGCCATGGTTACATGTACAACTTCATGTTATTTATCAGTAAAGCATTTCAGGTTGCTTATATTTCGAGCAAATATGATCATTCTTGACACATAAGTTTTCAGAGTTAGTTCAATCATTGAACCGTGTAGTTTGAAAGTGTCCTAACTCCATTTACACTTAAATCAAGATAATATATTTACTATTGATAATGTCTGAAGGCAGTGATGAATGCAATTTTAATTAATTAGTATTTAACAAGCTAGCCTGAGTTTTTGGATAATTGCGTTAGTTGAATAACCAGTACGTTTAATTAATATAAAACTTAAAATTTAATATTAAATTTTAGAAATTATTTTACCCATGTGGAAGAACAGAACAAGACCATTTAGTTCAGATAGTGAAGAAGAAATAGTAACTAATGATTTAAAAAAAAAATCGAAAAAGAAACAGAATAATAGAACAATATTCGCCTTCGAAACTATTTCTTTTTTATTTTTGTCCAAACTTTAGAAAATAATGTGGAAATCATAGATCGCACATTTTTAATATCAGGACATTCGTTTTTACCAAATGATAGAGACAAGAAGATTGTGTATCAACAAAATTATTAGAAGACGCAATTTTTAAAAGAGTAAAGAGTGATGGGAAAGATGGAGAATCAATAAACTGGTTAAAAATGTGTTGGATGCGTTTTGTTAGAAATAAACCGTATAAAATTTTCTATAAGACATCAATGAATGAGAATGAAAATTTTAAAGTTCCGGATTTATTACTACCTTGGGTTAGACCAAGAAAGTTCGCAAATATTGTATTGACACCACTTTATAAAAATATCAGACAAATTACAGCAGCAAAATTCAAGGACATAATTGTCCTATTACAATATGTACCACCGGAACATCATGATTTCTTCAAATCCCTTTCACACACACAAAATGTAGACCAGTAGTAAATTGTTTTGTAATAAATTTATGTTTTTTTATGTTTTGTATGTTATGTTGTTAAAAAATGTTTTGAATCGCATAAATTAAGTTTCCGAAGTATTTTAAAGATATGTAAAATAAATTAAGTATTGTCTTTTTCAATTTGAAGCATCTTAAATTATGTTGAATGGACTTGGGCACCTTCAAATTTTACAATGAATCTGGATGTTAATTTTGAAAGTGGCCTATCTGCATTTTTTATAAGAAAACGCATATCATTCATTTAATAATTGGCACTATTTGAATAAGAACTATTCAATATTTTTTAATTCATTGAAACGCAAACTCTTAAATATCTCGATTTGAAGATAAATGGAGTTAGGCCACTTTCAAAATAAACGGCTCAAGTATTTTTGCTGTAAGATGTAAAATTACCATTTCCTTACGACGCGTATACACGTCGTGCGCTGCTAAGAGGTTAAACAGGTAGCTCGTTCCTTTCCTCGCAGTACCCTAAAGTTCCCAGTTCACACTTGTTTCTCGAACACCGAAGTGTACGGCTTCGCGCTGTGCAACGAGGTATCGAGAACATTACAGCGTTTGGTATTCGGTTTCGGAGTGGAGTGCGCGTTTTATGGGTCCTCACCCTTCCGCACACAGAGACAGAGAAGCAAAGAGAGACAACAAGGTGGACGGAGGTGGGAGAGTGGTTGGTCGCGGCTAGGCGAGGATTAAGGGCGCGTTTAAGGGCTGTTTACGGTTTTGCGGACAGCCGGCTATAAGCCCGCGTGTGTGCTCGGTCCGGCGCGGTGGCGGGTGCGTCGGAATTTCGGATCGTGGTTTATGGATCGCAGGGAATCAGGATGTTGGCCCGCCGCGAGGGAACACGATAAACGCTCATTGTTTGTGCTGGTAGATTGCGTAAGAGGGAGCAATTGGAGGAGCCGGCTGCCGGTGCACGTTAATGCACGGGTAAGTCATTGTAATAAGCTTTGTCTACACGCTGCTCGAGCTGGAGATTCGACGCGTAATAGGATTTCGTTGCGTGTTAATTCGACGTTGCCGACTTAATTGAGACCGAGCGCCAAATGGCTGAAAGATTAATTCAATTATTGAAATTCCATTGGGTCCGGGGCACGGGGCGGACGGATAATTTCACCGGTCGGCCCTGTTCGAGCCTGGGCGACTCCATTCGATTTCTGAATTGGAACTGGGACGCGTTATCGGTTTTTTGTCGGTGTCACACAGTCGCACCCGGACATTGAAATCGCTGCGTGTTCGATCGAGATAGCACCAGCAGTCAAGTTGCGTTCCTTGGATCACTCGATCGATGAGTTTTAACTCACACAGGGTGATTGCATCTGTTGGGTTTCATTTTAATAAAACTTTTCTTTTCGCGATTCTAGAGACAATATAAGCAGACACGTGTCCGAGCTTTCTTGAAAATTATCATTTTTTGCAAAAATATTTAGCGTGGAATGTTTTCGCGATACGTATCATTCAAGGCATTGCGAAAAATAAATCAGTAAACAAAAAAGATTTGGAAATAAATATTTGAAAATAAGTAAAGATATGGAAAGATAATTTGTTGAAATATTATCTCGTGAGATATTTGAATTTTAGAACCTTGGGATACAAATTGTTACAGACGCTGCCGCAACTGTAGAAATTACATAATATACAGAAATATCCAAAAATTATAACTTTCTTAAAAATATGAAATAACAAAAAACTCAAAGAATAGCAAAATCATCTAAAAAAAGATTCATCCTTGTAAGTTATTTAGTTTATGGTCTCTGGTATCGCGAAACTAAGACGAAATTCGTAGCATCGTGTGTATCAGGGATCTCGGCAGGTTAAAGGTACTATATAGTTTAGAAAGTTATAAATTCATTGTTAATCTATTCTTATGAAGAGCCAAACTTGCGAGAGACGTTCGAGCAATCTTTTCTAGTTAAACGTGGGGGGAAGGTGCGGCGAAGGAGATACGTAATACTTAAAAATTCAGAAGCTCGAACAATTTGAACTTTCAGCATCTTTTCTGGATTATTATTTTAATTTACTTGGACTCTTTTTAATAGTGTTTACTACCCTATGGTACTATGTTATCAAACCACCTACTTTCTTATAAACTAAAATATATATTCTTTTAAAATTTACTGGAAAATACAAGAATAAAATTCCACTTCTACATATTACAGGTAAAAATAAATAATGCTTTACAAATTTGATAATTGTGTTGCTAATTAGTTTCAAACTAGCTTTTTTACGAAATACATTTCTTTGCCTTTCCTCACACGTTGGGCACGCGAAATTTATATTGTTTAAACTCCATTGAATGCACCATTTTCAATAGCATTTTTCAACATAATTCTACACTCGATATTTTTAAGATGTTTGTAATGTGATATTTGTAGTGTAAATCCAGACGCAAGAAAGCATGTATAACAGAAACAAGCTAGGGTCTCTTAAAGGATGTCTCAAAATTCATACAAAAAGTAATTTTAATAGAAAACACACGTTTGTAATGAAAAATTGTAAATGTTGTATGAATCCATAAAGTGCACAATATAGAGATTTGCATGTATAAATAACATTTAACGGATAAATGGCCTCCAGGGTTTTGCTGGAATATGCGTACTCTTTTGGTGAATTCACAGAAACTCTGAATTTTCATAATCCCTAAATTCTCAGCAACACACTCACGAGTTGCTTCATATTCTGTGTTGAAAGACGGCCAGAACGTTTAAGATCACTAATTAATCCTGTCTACCTAATTTTTTAAATTAATCTCCTCACAGTTGATGACGTTAAAGCACTATTATTACCATATTTTGTACGAAAATTGCGAACTGTAGCTGCCAAACCTTCATTATTTTTAAGATATCGCTCAACAATGAAAAGGTGCTGTTACTTTGTGTAGTACTTAATTTTGAATAACCTTGTACTGAGATATTAAACTGTCTTTTGTTTTTCATGACAACATTTTACGGCACAAATGTCGCAAAATTCAAGTCTTGCATGAATTTTGGGTCACTCTTCATTAGAAGACGTCCTCATATTTGGCAACTTCGTCCTACACGTGGAAGGCTTACACGACCAGTTCGAACTAATTTGTGTTTTAACAAAAATTCGTGTGGTTCCAAAACGTGAAAATATTTGATCGTGAGATAACAGAATAAACCTCTTCTTTGCGGTGCTTCTGAATTTTATATGATTTTGTCGTCCCGTAGAGAATCCCTATTTGAATCGAGCATACGAAGGAAACTTGCATGACCAATTCCGACTGTAGTCGACACAATCCGACGCTCGCTATCAAACGAGAGTGTCTCATAAATGTCGGTTGCGTCGCAACGGATACGCGCTGCACGTGGATTTACGGAACATCGTGTGCCCCCTTGTATTCTAATCCTAACGCCCAGGTTATGGCGGCTCGAACAACTCTCATCTATATGCTCGACGTTAATTCACGAGTGTTTTCAGCGTGCGCGCCGGCTCGGTTCTCTTAGTGGTTCGTTAAGCGCGAAAACTTATAATTTCCACGCGTCTCGCGCGCGCCAGCTGCGCACACAGCTCTGGAGCACGTCATTGTTTGCGACGGCCTGACGACTGGTATAGTAATGAGCTCTATGCTCGCGACTATTTGCTGAGAAAGCAAAGAAAGCGTCTATTATGGCGCGCGCGCGCGCGACCTGGGAAATACGACGATAGATCCGCGGACCCTTCCACGCTCCAGACACACGCCGCCCACGGTTTTACCCTATTTGTAAGCACTCCTTTCGATGTACCTTTTGTCGCCGGGGAAGATAGAACAGGACACCCTCGTTGGAGATACACATTGTGACAGGGCCGCGTTATACCGGCGTCTTTAAAAGAAAAATATAATGCTCGGTTCGTGTCCTCGCGTATCCGACGTTAGGAAGCCAGCGTCAATAATTGGTGTCCGGATAACAGGTATTTTCACTGTAACTTCGATTGTTTGACGACGTCCCGACGATTAAGGGGAGAGGACAGATGGAGAGACGTGAAAGTCGCCTTTCCCCGAGTTACTTCAAGTTTCGTCCAGTCGGTGGACGCAGGCTGGCAGAAATGATGGCGGTCCTCTAATTAAATACGTTCCTCGATTTTTCTGCGACGATCTTCGTTTAGCTATTATTTATTGTGTTGTACGTGTAGCGATAAAAGTTCCCGCTTTATCGTCTTCGTCGTTATTAACAGACTTTGCTTGGAGAACGCTTAACAATGTACTTCTAAAGAGCTGTATCCTACTGGAAGCAATTTAGTTTATAAATCAGACTGCTTTTATTATCGAGGAGTAATCCGAAGATCAAGCTTTGGCTTTTAACACAAAGATTACGATAAAGGTTGTCATATTACTCGAGACAATTCATTGTCGAATCCTTCATACTCGAGTGGCGACTTTAAAGCGTCGTTAAAAATTGTTATACGACTGTTACATAACACATTTAACAAAACTATTAAAACTGTAAACATTGAACCTATCACTCATAAATATTAAAAATTCTATAGATCATGGAATATATTCTGTACTTCAATCTAAGATAATATCGAGTGCAAAGGTTTAAAAATACTTCATTGTATACTTCCATTTTAAGAAAAATTGTGTTAAACCATCGTCAGTAGATAAAGCATCACGACGAATCTTAATGATTTTTAATTTATTCGTGGTATTTTATGTGGATTATTTTTTGTATATTATTTTATGTGGATTGTTGAAAAAGCAGTACAATCTGAATGAGACCGATTGTTTTCTCTTTCGGCAGACAGGTGTTGCGGATTATCAATACGATGCGGTAGGCTTTATGTGTGCTCATGAGGTTGAGGTACCTGGGAAGGGAATGGTAGTTTCGAGATCGAGTTAAGTTCAATGCGGAACAGCATTAAACACGCATATCTTGTGCCACGCGTCACGGGCTTGTGGTCGGATTCAAGTTGTTAATGATATAAGACCCTTAACGTCTTCTCTGACGTCAGCGCGTGCATACTTCCCGTAATTCCCCAGATATCTCTCAGTTTCTCTATGAAAGAGCGCCAACTGTAAATACGCAGCTTTTTAATCTCGCACAAAACAATTCCACCTTGTGGTTACAGTAAATGCACGCGTATGAAACTACTGAATCTTTGCAGGCTACAGAAAACGCAGCATGGCTTTCGAATTAATAAGTGTTTTAAAATTAGAAAATGATGAAATTTAAGATGTACAAAATTTTGTAAAACATTCCTTTTTTTACATAAGAAAATATTTTTTGGAAATATTTGTTTATATTTGGAAATATTTCCGAAATATTATTTTTTCGGTCTCCTGATTGGTCGTGGTTGCTTATGACAGTTCTGTAATATTCAAATCCATTAAAACGTTAGCCATGCTTGAATGATAGAATTATTTCATGGGATTTAAGAATCAATTTTTACGCGGATCTATTTTATCTTCCTACTTTCATTAAGATCGGCAAAAGATAAAATATTGGGAATGTATTTCAGAAAGCTTAACTTTACAATCTTAATTTGATTAAATAAGACAGTTTAATACTATAAAATTTCGAAGTTGGTGCTACAGTTAAAACGTTAAATTGATACATTGTAAGTGACCTTTAACCTCTTCAGGGATGAATTTTTATTGTAGGGAATAATATATATAATTTTTTATTTATCATGCATCTTATTTCATTCGATGAGGTTTTTTGGTATTACTGAGGGATTCTGTAGCGAATAATTTCTGAAATAATTCGCATTTTCTTTACACTTAGAATAATCATAATTTTATAAAAAGTAAACGTACATATACGTGGTAATATCCCTGAAACGGTTAAATATCTTTGAAAATGGAAAATTTTAGAAGTTAATGTTCTCATAAACGTAATCAAAAACAGAACAGTAAGGAGAAAGTTCTTCAACTTTTATTATAACATTCCAGGATCATGAAAACATGAACTCGAACCATCTAGTTTCTTTGCAATTTCCGTCGATTTCGTGAAAGAGGTAATCACCGCCAAGATCAACGAAATCTCTGGTAGTTTCGACTCGCGCCGGAAGTTCCTCTGTCTACTACTACCACTCGATTCCGGTCTATTGTCAGTTCCCGGTTGAAGTTCGAGGCAATCCAGAGAAGTAGTTTCGCGAGGATAAATAGGCCGCAGTGACCAGTGTTAATAATTTCCGCGAGTTCATTAAGTTTCGGTGGTAGTTCCGATGCCGAAGAAGCACGAATTCCATCCGGTCCGTCGCATTTACGGAGAGCTATCGTCGGATACCTCGAAAATTCCGTAACGGCCCGCTCTTAGCGTTTTTCTCGGTGATTAACTCTCGCGGGGTGTTCGCGTGGCATCGAAGTTCGCAGAGCGCTGGCACCGATACGCGAGGCGTAATCCGAACTTTTGCGACGTAACTTGCAATAACGAAGGAGTTAGACGCGCGTGCACAAGCCATGAGACCGTGAATCAGATTTTCCCTGGGAAAACCGGCCCGTGGATTGGACCCATAACGAGCAGGACGTGGAGCGTTAAGCTCGCCGAGGGCCAAATCCCTTAAGCCAATTTACGTAGCCGACTCGGCTCGCGACCTTATCCTCTTGACTATCCACCGATAGGTAATGGCGGTGGAACGCGCGGCCAGCATTAAGAGCTTCCTTCTTCGCAGGACTTCTCCCTGTCTTCCCCGTCTTTTCTGTCTTTTGTTGCGCCACACGCCAGCACCAACAGCCGCGAGCTACTCTCTCCAGCACGCCCCTCTATCGCACAACTTTTCATCCCCTCTGGTGACGCACCTTATTAAGCCTGGAACCGGGAAAAAACTTCCCTAAATGGATCCAGCGTTCGACGATTCCGGGATTCATCAATCATCTCGGAGGGTCCGACGGTGCATTCCTCCTGCGTATACCGTTTTTGTTTCATAACGCTGCCGCTTTTTTCGGCAAGTGCCATTCTCCGCTAGAGGACCTCCCTTTTTCTTCCCTTTGCTCCTCGAAATTGCGACTTCTGCTACAGAAAATACCGATCCTGAGGTATCTTATAACAATGTCTGTTCCTCAGACATGTTGCAAATCATTCGTTTCGCTTCGAAGGGTAAAGTCTGCCAAAAGGTAAAGTTTTGCCAAAAGTGTTCGAGGCAGTGAGAAGGTAGCATTGCTTTGTACACCTTTCTGTTTTGTTGAAGGCGATGAGACCTCACATTTGGCACGGTCTAAAGAATTGCTAGACTCTTTAGAATGACCCCTCTCTCTCATAATTGATGTTCAAATATTTATATTTCTCAACTATTTTAGTCAGACGATGTACATGTATCTGATATCAGAACCATACTCTTTTAATTTTAATTTTAAAAACGTTTTCATTAAAAGTAGATACACGTATAAAAACTAAAATATGCAGCTTTCTACAATCTATTGGAAAAGATAGGAAAAAGTTCCGCTTCTTCGTAACAAGAAAAAGCTAAAAGTGATAAAATGGATTCCTAAAATGAAATCTGAGTTATCTTTTCCAAAAAATTCACATTTTGGGAATATTGCCCCTTTGCACTTGAAGCCATTTTAACTGTGAATCTGAAATCATTTTCCTGGCTCATAGTATTTCTATTCTATGCAACAAAGTGCACTTTTATGCGTACGAAATTTATTCTTCCGACACATAGTAACATTTTCACTGCTAAACAATTTTCTAACTTTAAACTTTATTGTCGTAAAAATTATTTTGGAACATAATAGAATAATTTTAGTGATGCCTCAGAGTCACCGCTCGAGTCTTAAAGTCTTAAAGTTGTTGCTTGAGTTTCATTAAATGCACTGTATAATAGTATTTATGAAAATGATTATACAATTACCATCTTTAAGATATTTGTAATGTAATCGAATATGGTTGTCCTAAATGTTGATGCAAAAAAAAGGGAGTCTCGTATTTGGCAACTTTAGCCACAAACTTAATTCTGAATTACACAATTTAATGTAGTGGTGGTAAAAAGATGTTTTCTAAAAATTGGTTTTATTAAACACAACTGTAGCATTTTGTATAGTATGTCTTATATAGGAACGAAACGTCTTGTCCACCTTTGTAAATGACTACAGTGGGTTGATGCGCAAGGCATTTCCTAATTAGCTGTGTTTGCAGCTGTAAAACATAGAATAACTTCCAAGAAGATTCCAAGTGTAGATCTTAAACGAAGAGAGTAAATATAAAAAGACACTTTTCTTTGCCAAACAAGAAAGGAATTACATTGAAGTCCCTACTAAAGTCGTCATATTTCAAACTTTTAATTACTGTTTCTTTGAAAACCTGCAGCTACGTAAACAGCTCGTAGTTAAATAATCTTAATTGGCCTTCTTAATCTCAATAGAAAGAACAACTTTACTAGAATCTTAAAAACGCGTTAGCATTTTCAAGACACTTTAAGTGAACACAACTTTCTTATTTCATTAGCATACTGTGAAAGTTAGCAAAACCTTAACGATCCTAATTATTTATTTATTCAATATATGTTGATAAATATCTGCTTACTTGTTATCCGTTTGTATTAATATGTTTATGTTTGCCAACGGTAATTCTACAATTATTTCAGGAATTATAATTCAAAGATATTAGAGTCAATTTGAATAATTCTTCTTTTCTTTGTTCGAATGGACTAAATTGAATAAAGATTTTGAAATTATTCGAGCAATAATACCAATAATTGTTTACCATTTATTCTACGTGATTTTCAAAAATTCATGTTTCCAAAGAAATGCATCAATATATTTTTATCCAGATCGATCGTTTTCCAAATGAATTCCTTACAAATAAATTCTTACTCGAATAACAAATAACATTTTATTCAAATGAATTTTTAATCGAATCGACTCTTATTCGGATAAATTTTGATGCAGATTAATCTTCGTCCTATCAAAGACTAAATCTTATTCGATAACGCGGAATAAAATCTTACTCGTTAATCGAGTTCTTTTATAATATCTGTAATCCGATTAAAATTTTGTCCAACTCTGGTATGAAAGATCATGGTACCCTCAAAGGGTTGAACGGATTAGCCAATGTATATCGCCAGCTCGAATTCCAAAATCACAATGGCCGAGTAGCTCGGAAACAGCTGCAGTGCCGGGAAAAACAGTTGACTACGCTGACGTGTACGTAACATATTACCTTCCGCGGGTCCGCGAAGTCACAAAGCCGCGACAGGGGCTGGCTAGGTGGCAGGGTGGCGTGCTCGGGGCATCAAAGCGACAAAAGGCTACTTTAATTTGAACGACGAACGGATTCAGGTCGGGCGTCGCGGGTCGCGCGCGTCCCCGCGCTGCTTCCTCCCGTAGGATAAAAGAGGCCGCCCGTTCCGCCGTAAGGAGGTTCCTTAATTAAAAAAATTTCACTTTGCATTTCAAAGTGAGACTTCCCCTTTTTATCCGGGGCCCTTAATAACCGTGCGGGTCCGGCCCGCGTTCACCTTTCACCGGAGGTTTATTACGTCTAACACCTTGGCTGCGAGCGCGATGAGAATTCTCTCCGTCTCGGCCGAGACTGTTACTTGAACCCGTCTTTTCTTCGCGCCAAGCACAATGGACCCACGCGCCCGACGAAGAGAAAAATCTGCTGCCGAGAGAGAGAGAGAGAGGACGAGAATGAGAGAGCGAGGTGAAAACACCGGAGAGATTCAGCTCGCGCAAAACAAGATGCCGCCGGTTTGGGGTGCGGTGGGCGGGAAGGGGGGGGGGGGGGGGGGGGGGGGGGGGGGGTGCTAGGGGGGTGGGTGGAAAATAATTTATCGAGTTAGTCGGCCGCCGCTGAAAGGTCAGAAGCTGCGCGATATTTAACCGAGGGTGGCCGATGGGGGCACGTTCGATGGCCGGTTGCATTCCGGGAACGCCTCGGTCCGTAAACAAATTCTGTATTCACTGTCGTCGCAGCCGCAGTATTTCCTCTGGATAGTTTCGTTTCTCGTGGCCCGATCCAACCACCGCTTCCGGTTCACCTAACCCCGTCGTCCCCGGCCAGCCGTGTTTCCCGAACCACCCACGCGGGTTCTATTGGTTTTGCGAACTCGTCGTCGTCCTCGCTGCACCGTCTCGTTTGCATTCGCTGCGCGGACCGGTTTTTGAGGCTCTCCGCTCCTGATTCGTGGCTGATTTATGCGACATCGCGCCACGTTTTTCCACGGACACACCATTTTACAACCGTCACCAACGCCGGCTTCCGGTTGCGCTTGCTGTGCGCCGTTCTCCGACGGGATATCCGTGAATTAAATGCGAAAATTACCGAGGGTCTGTCCGGAGATTGCATTTTCAATTTGGAGAGATGAGTTGTGGAAAAGCGAGCTCATTTTTCAAGATGTAGCATCATTTGTTAATGATTTTTGTTTGAATAGAGAGTCTGAGGCATGCTGTAATTTCAGACAATTTTATATCACTGTTTGCACGATTTTATATCCTAAAAGAGAATAAAAATTTATAAGAAATAGATGAGAAATTGTAAAGTTTTGGAGTTTGGTTGGTAAACGATTGAATTTCTAAAACTTCTCTTCAGTTATCAATCTCGTTTTTAATCTTTCGTTTTCCATTTATCAATATCTAAATTCTGTTCGTTATGCTAACTGTATTTCATTCCCATGTAATATTTCATTAATTATTGTTTCTTTTTCTTTGGTTTCTGTTGTCACAGATAACACTTTGTGTTATATTCTGTAACTAATATTACTATATTTAAATATATAAGGTCGTTACAAAGTGTATAAGAATGCAAAGTGATCACGTTTTATCGTTATGGAGGTACGAACGGTCTATTCTCGGTGTTTTCTTCTATTTGCCGCCGTATCAAAGTACGTGAATATTGCCAACCTTCTTTACTCGTAACTATACCATTGCCAATATCAGTTTCTTTTCTTTCTCCATTCCCTTGTCTTTACTGTCTACGTTCTCTTTTTCTTCTTTTATGTGTTTCCTGAACCAGTCATCCACCTTTTCATTCTTGCTTCTCTTCTCTACTTCTTTCATCCTTATCTGTCTTTTACATTTCCCTTACAACTTTTTATCAACTGCTGCAGAAATATCTGTTTAACGCGTTCCGTGCCACGTTCGCCACCGTAATAATTAACAATTATATATAATACATCAAGTTTTAGTAAAATATCAAATGGTCAGTGTGAGTACTCGAGTGAAAACACTTTCACACGGAACGTGTTAATCTCTTAACTCTTTGGGGCATGGTGGGATTAAAAATCTCCCACTTTTCTGATGTATGGTAATCCATGGTGGGACAGATTTATGTTAATATTGCAATAGTTGCATGCGCACTGGTTTATATTTAGCCTCAGTTACGTAAAGCAGTTCGTAATACCATCGACGAATGTTATAAGCATGCTTTCTTGTGTTGGCTAGTTTCAATACGTCTTGAACCTTTAGAGGTTCATCAATTGTTGCATGCGGAAATTTTGAAAAAGAAGAAAAAGAATTTGTTTTAACAAGTACCATGTAGCACGGTGGTACTATTTAAGTCCCATCCTATAACAACAAGCTCAATTAAATTATTATTTTGTTATGCTTATATATTATACGATTTCTTCGTCAATAAAAATACACCAATTTTGTTTATCTTAAGACGCAACAAAATTTCTGTGCAACATGGGTCTATTTATTCTCTGGAATCCTGTGCTTCAAAGAGTTAAGTGACTGGCTCGTGACAATCGAGATATTTAATCATATTCATATCAAACATTTTGTATTATTATGTTATTTTATCTATGTCTTCACTTTCTAACAAATAAAAGATTTACGTTACTTATAAAACCATTTAATAACAAAAAATAACAGGCAATGTTAGAACAGATTCTTGAATTTCGGAGATAACTTCACGGGCTAATAGGCTAAATTTAAAAATAGCACTGTATTCTAACTCTTTAACAATAGCAGTGTATTCTAACCTTTTCCATACCAATCGCATCAAGACGATCGGATTTTAAATATATATTGCCAGTCCGAATGCTCCTAAACGCTTTTGCTTTATTCGAATTGATATATTGGAATTTGTATTACGTTTTGTGGTTGAAACACCAGAAGAAACAATTAGGTGAGTAGATTATTCTATGACAAAATTGATTAAGAATGAGAAGAAAAGAATAATTTAACAACTAATAATCTAACACTAATGAAATGAACGTGCGAAGTAGATTTCTTCTTATTCGATGTGAACTTATAGTATCCTAACTATATCCTTATATATCCTAACTTCAAAGATTACGAAATTCGTCAGGCTGCTTAATGAGCAATCAAAAACATCAAATGAGCAATCAAACATCAGAATGCGGAAAGCCATTTTTCCACTCTCGTCGGCGGCCTCCGAGCTGCTTTTTCAAAACCGAGTACGGTTTGTCGGAAGCATCGGGTCTCGCCGAATTTCAATCGAAATACGAGAAAGCTCGCGATGCGTAAGCTGCCTGTGATATTTCGTTCGGCAGGTGATCGCGGTTCGACACGGAACGAGCCGCGTTTCCCGCGCCAAAGCTGAAACTTCAGGCAAACTCTGATTGCCGTACGCGGCAATCCCGTCCCGGCCTGTTTCTCTGTGTCTAGCCGCGTCCGCGGAAGCCCGCCGCGCTGGTAAATTTGTCTGGCTGGAAGGAAATCCTCGAATGAAGTTCTGACACAGGCAACCATCTCGTTTGTCTATACGGCCGCATTTACATGCGTATCTATCCTGGAGCAGCGTCGCGTGGGGCGAATCGGTCGACGCGGCGCGGCGCGGCGCGGCGCGGCGCGGCGCGGCGAGAGGAGCCGAGCTTGGTGCGCTCGTTCGCGAACACATTTTACGTCTCATTATGCTTAAATTACGTGGCTGCATCCTAAGTAAAAATGACCAAGATCCAGAGTCGGGTAGCGCGTGCCAACCCCTGTCATGGACAGTCGCAGACTGTCGAATGACCCTATTAATTTCCTCGACGCCTCTCTCGCCGACCGGGCCGGTCTGGGCCGCGTCGGGCTTTCTCCGGCGGCAGCGGCGCCGAGTGGCGAACTTCTCTCTACCCTAGTTCTCTCCATTTATCTCATTTTGTTCCCTTCGCACTCGATTCTCCATTATTATCGTCACCGTGGCCGTGGCCCGCGCGGACCTCGAGTACACAGACAGTGGGCGTCCTGAAGGCCCGTGACAGGGTCCATTAGAAGCGGTTTACTTAGGTCCTCTAGGATTAGTTCCGCCTCTATTTGCGGCTCCCCGTCCCTCTTTATCTTCCTGAACCTCCGGCATCCGGCTCCTCTCCTACCGGGCACCGCACGCCCACGACGGCTACCGGAGTCAGGCAAGAAACAACGGGCCGCGGGGACGGAAAGAGGCGTCCACGGAATTATCGAACTCCGTACCGAGGTCGTAAGTCGTTCGACGTACTCTCCAGCCAGCGTTTTCAGTCACGTTCTACGATCCGTTAGTCAAGTTTTTGGTTCCACTTTCGCAGACTTTCGGTGCTTCTGATTGAAACCCTTCTTGAAAGTTTCACCTTCGTCGAGAGGTTTCCATCCGTTTATATCGAACGTTGATCATTACAAATCCTAATTTCAATTAAGACCTTCGTGGGATACTGTGGTTATCCTAATAGGATTTTGAGAAACCCCTTAGAAAACTGACAAGATAGAAATTCTGTTATAAAGACATATTTTACACGTGTTGTACACATTACTCTAAAATATTAGATGAACTGCCTTATGTAAGATATTTGCAAATAAAAGAATTCTATAATTTCTCTTGAATATACGGACTCTGTAATATTAATCAATCCATATATTACAAAGTATTTGAAAATATGCATACCTTTTTAGGAGGATCCAACACTTTGCAATTGGGGAAAACCGGATATTATGCATGAGGTAACATTATCAGAATTAATACTGCTCCGGCAACGTGAATATTTAGCACAAGTTAGAAGGTAAGTATAATTTACTAGAAATACTAAATAATTATAATTTACGTGTCAAAGGATCCTATTGGATAAAAATCTGTAGACTAGTAAACATTAATAATATACAACTCGTGAGGATCGCGAGATCGTTCGATGGTAGCCAATTTTGGCTAACATCTTTTTAAGAAGACTTGCATCTGCCGGGCTGTCAGAATACCACGCGGGCGCGCGCGTCCTTAACGAGAAAATCAGAGCCGGGTCCGTTCCAGAGAGCCAATCAGGCGGTCCCGACAAGTGCCCTCGAACAGCACTGTACACCGCCGAATGGATCCGCGAGTAGAGGGTGACCGAAATCGTCCAATCACCGTTACATTCGAAAGGAACACTCTCGGAGGACACCGCAGTCTTTCGCAGTATGTACTTCGCATGTGTTGAACGCCGACTGGATTGCCGGCGCCTTCACAAAATGTACTCGAGCTTGTAGGATACGAGCCTACCTTGTTAACAAGGACTTGGAATTTTTTATTTCTGCGTTCATTAACACTATGCCGTCCGGCGTTATCACAGTGGCGTAACGCGCAAATTATCGCTCAACAGCTGGCGACACCACAGTGGTGTAACGCGCAAATATAATATTACAAGACAAACAAATTTTATATTTATTTACATTGACACGATACGATGCATTTACTTTAAGTTTAAAAATTAACCCTCTTAGTGCCGGGGAACGATATATCGTTGTGATTACTCTTAAGAAACATTCTTTTCTCAATATTTTAACTAAATAACAATTTCATTTCTCATTTCTCCTCACTTTTTAAATTTGCTAAATATCAAATTTTATAAAATTTTTGCAATTTTTTTCCGGAACTTTACCAAACTGTAGCAAACGGGTTTTGCATATTTTGCTTGAGTATACGCAGCTCTTTTGGTCTGTGCTAAGAGAGGTAATATTTAAACTGAGCGTAGCGCGCCGTTTAAAAAGATGCCATCCGCAAAAGCCATTATAATGGCGGAGCGGTCCTAAGAGATTAACCTTTATATTTCTTTGTCCAGTGCCTAGTGTTTCTCTCGCTTTCTTCCACCTGGATTTTCTATGATTAGTTAGAACAATTTGTTCATGCGCTTGTTGTGTACAATTTTGCACTTGCCGCGTGTGATTCATATGGAATTTTCCAAAAGCCTATATCGTGGCAAATTTAAACATCGCGTGTGTAGTTCAGTCGTTGGGGTTGAATGCGATAATGAATCAGGGTAGCTTTTTGTTATTTTTAGGGAGAGCTATTTGATGTCGTAGTTTTCTATATTTCTTATAATTGGATTTTGATGATAATGATTAAATATATTTTGGGCCGAGTTTCTGATATACTTGCTGGATTAGTTTAATATCAGCTAGGAGTATTTGTTAATTATAATTCTGAGAAATTTATTTTTATGAACAATTTGAATAAGTAAATTGACTACGATGACTCGAACATGGTATTTGTAGATTTCTGCATATCTTCGAGATATTTTACAGCATTGTATTTTGACTATGAATTTTTAATTTGCTGTTTATCGCTACCATTGGTCGCAATATTATTAACACTTATCGTCTTAAAGTGAACTCTAGGATTTCCACAGGGCTCGGGGTAAGGCAACTCAAACAATTTCGTTAAACGATTTCACCTATCGTTTATGCAAAATATAAAATTAAAAATATATACTCATTTATTTTATTTATTTATTTAAAGCTATATTATTGTTGCGCGGTGCGTTACAGCGTCGGCCTTAGTTGGTGACGATTAAATAACGCGCCTACCTCGCGATAAATTAATATGTTGAGGATAGATTTGAGGGTGAACTGAGATGGGACAAGGTGCCGTCTTTAACAAGGTTTAATAATAAAGAACGAACAACTTATCACAAACTATAACAACTATGTACAAAATGTCGGTTGTCGGACTAGATGAGAAGTTACCGAGTGCAAAGTGGGAAGTGAAGTAGGTACGCTTCTCATCATCCGATTACGCCTTCCTATGTCGCTGGCCCGCACCTTTGTTCATGGCCACATCTGGTGGCGACTGTCGAAGGCCCGAAAGTTTCGACGCGGTGTTATAAAAAATCTACCTGGGGCCGTCATAAACTTAACTGCATAGGCCGCTCGCGACGCGACAATTATAATAAGATAAAAAATATAACCTTATCACAAGTAACTTCTAATAACAGAAAAAGAGAAACATGTCGCTAAAGTCACCGACTAACTTTAAAATGGGGAGATCTCCCCGATCGGTCGGCAAAGTGTTAAGAATGGTGAAATTTGGGATCTGTTTGCAGTGCGTACGTCAGGTGGTGACCTGAACTCAGAGCGCGACCTGGTCTTCCAAGGGTGATAATCGATCTTGAGCATTTTATTCCGTTGATCATGTTGCGCGACTCAACGGCAGTCTTTCGTACTGGATCCTCGGATGTTTGCGCGTTGTGCGGACGAAATCCTCATCAGCAAACTTCTCTGTCGACAAATTACCGACGATCCTAATAAGGCCGCGTCTCCATTGACACGAGGCAGGCAAAGGTTTCCGGGGCGTGGCTCTAGGAACATTGCCTCGAGGCGGTTGCTTCGACAAAGGCAACGGCGTCGTGGCTCTTCGGCGATTTATCCTCCCATCGCGACCCTTTGTGGAGCGAGCGTTATTGACGCCCTTCACGTCGCTCGTCTGCGCCAGCTCTCTCTCTCTCTCTCTCTCTCTCTCTCTCTCTCTCTCTGTTTCTTTCTTTCTCTATGCTCTCTCTGCTCACAACGGTGTACAGCTGCATTTCACGCGGTCGAGATCTCCTCGGTCTCGGTCCCCTGCATGAAAAGGAATCCTCGTCTTCTGCCGCGCTGTAATTGGAAGGTTCTCGTGCGTGGATATCTTTGATCTGTACAGTTACCGATCCGATATCCTACGTGCTCCCCGGAGTTTTGACTGGGCCACCGTTCGTTTCCTAACTTTTGCCTTTACACCGTTCTGTTTGCGATGGAAAATGGCTACGCTAGGTGCATCAAGAAGTGGACCACGTGAACAGTCGCGTGCGACAACCTTTCAATTGCGGCGTTGAATAAGTAAAAATCCAATCGAGTACCCACTCGAAATGTCTGCGAATGTCGGTTGATTTTTTTAACTTGTATATATGTTCCCTTATTAATCAGCTTTAGATTAATCTATCTATTGCACGTTCTATAATTCGCTCATGTAAAACAACTTCGTGTTAATTATATTCTCTGCGCACGCATAAATTCATTCTTTATTATTTATTACTTAATTATTTAAGTAAATAATAAAGCATTTCAAAAGGTAGTTGTATAAATTACCGGATCCAAAAATGTCGGATCCATATTTCCGAAGATCGATTTCTAATCATTTTCACAATCTCCCGGCAACAATAAAAATAACGACGAGCCAGTTTCGGTCAGCCATCTTTCTTCGCTCGCGATCCAATTTTAAAAACGGAACCACGCTAACAAATCTAGATTTATCGCCGTGTCTGAAGCAAACGTTTCATACCCACAGTGTGCCGGGAGAGTAGCAATAAAATGCTTCAAAAACGATCACCCACCTCCGAACGAAACAACGAGAAGGTTATCGTAACAGTATTTCCGAAACAACGTCTTGACGCGGACATTTCTGAACAATTTCACTGGACGCCCGTTTACTTGAACGTTTTCCGGTTCGTGGGCGCCGCATCATATGTCCCGCGGTATCGCGATGGAAGATGGCCACGGTTCGTTTCGGACTGTATAGATCCGTGGATCGAGAAGAGCGGGGTGCCACGCGAGCGTTGATCGCGTGGAACAGATAACGGTGGACGCGGGGGCGGGCTATCTTAAATTAAGATCAAAGCAGCCGGCGTTCGACGGTGGTAGCGGCGTGTACGCGCCAGCGGATAGAGCCCCGTTAACCATAGATAACCTTTCCAGCCGCAACAATTCATCGTTCCCTCGACTATATTTCTCCTTCGGTGTATCGCAAAATTATGGTTGGCCCGAGGAACTAAATTTTCCTGTCGATGTATGCCGTAACTACCGACCTGAAGAGGGGGAGAGAGACAGAGAGAGAAAGAGAGAGAGAGAGAGAGAGAGAGAGAGGCAGAGGTGGATACAAAGAGAGCAAGAGAGAAGGAGATATATAGATAGAGAAGGAGCGAGAGAGAGACGCTAATGGGTTCGCGGTGGTTGATCGCAAGGGGCTACGATTTCATTGGGACGATGTGCACGGGGATAGAGGGGGTAGAGGGTCGAGGCTGGCCGAGGGGGTGGCCGGAGATATACTGGAGGGCCTCTCCGATCGAGCTATCAAATTGTCGCAGTGCGGTAGTGGTGTAGGCAGAGGTTTAGGCAGTGCCGGGCCGCCCCGATTCACCCGACTACTGTCAGCAATGTCTGAAGAGTGACGGAGAGAAAGATCGAAAGCAGATGCGACCGCCGCACCGCGCCGCTGCTAGGAGAATAACACGAGTGGCTACCGGGGAATCGTCGCTTAGGATCTCAGCTTGTTCCAGCCTGTCCTTGTCCATCTAATAGAATTCCGTTAGTTCTCTCGAACCATCTCTATCTTTCCCTATATCTCGTTCCTCTCGTTTGCTCCTGTCGTCAAACTCCTCTCTCCCTCCCTCTTTCTACAACTGTATCTCTCTCCCCCTCTCTCTCTCTCTCTTTCTCTTTCGCTGTCCTTTCCGCAGACAGGTACGACCTTTACAATCGCCCCTCCCCCCCCGTCCCTCATCCTTGTATTTCTGTCGCTGTCTGCCGGCCCTCCAATCTCCACTCCATTCCTCTCCGCTCAAGCCTCCACTCGACTCCCAAATACTGCAATTTCAGCCTTGTCGCCACTACGGCACTTCAGCTACGAAATGATAAATTCCTGGCCCGTCTGCTTTCCCTTCCCTTCTCTTCTTCGTTGTTCTACACCTAACCCCCTCCTCCGTGCCACCCCCTCCCCGTCGTAGCCCCCCCCCCCCCCCCCCCCAACCACCGGCGCCACGTTTCACCGGTAACCGCTCAGTGTTTCCAGCATGGTTAAGCCGGTTCACTCGATTGACCTGATCGCCGCGCGGATAACCGTGTCCCCTTTCTGTCCTATTGCCTCGATTAGCTGACGCCCTGGCGACGCGGAAAAATCCTTCTGCCCTCGGGACACCGGGTTTCTTGATTTCTTCCGGCTTAGTTCTCAAGGTGTGATTCTTGTACTACTGCGGTTTGGACAAGCGTCTGTTTGGAGCCGAGACACGAGATTATCTCGGGCTTTTCTGGCCAATCAGTTCTTTCTGGTCGACGGTAACCGGATCTTTGTGGAAATTGATCTTAACAGGAGATTATTTCGTGAATGTTAGAACGTTTAGGAAATAGTTCTTCTTAAAAAAGTGTCATTTGTAGACGAAATGGAAGAGGAGTGTCGTTAATTGTTGTTAACACTTTATCGACTGGTCATCCGGTCGTAAAAATTTTCGTTTGTATTTTCATTTTATTTATCTTATTAATCGCGAAAGGTATTAAATATTTAAAATTTTATATAACAATATTGAAGCTTGTAGTACAATTTAATACATTTATCTCAATAGTAGATAACAAATTAAGGGTTACTATGGCAAGCGATTCACAGGCTACCGATCGGAGGGAAAAGCCGATTCATAGGCTACCGGTCGATAAAGTGTTAATATACATGTTTAGTGATGTCTAGTTACGAGCATGATTTGAGCTCGTTGGAATATATTAGAATAATGTTTAGCAAATATTTTTTATTAAAAACACGAGACAGTTCTGAGTGTAAAACTAAAGAAAAATTACGCGTAAATAAATAAATACTTTTCTTAAAAACTTCAATAATACCAATAGTATGCATATCTTCTAAAAGTATGCCGGTTTAATTAATAATACAGTCCACTGTAATTTCTTGTACAGTAGGTAAAGCTATACATTCTTGTCTGACCATTACAATCCGTTACTACTTGCATGAAATCGTACGAGTAGACTACGACTTGACCTTTATACGAAATAAAAATTGTATTAACTGCAAAAAGCATAGCCATGTACTTGTTTTATTAGTTTTGAGACAATAAATATAATGTCACAAATAGTGAGACCAGACAGTAATGTCGTTTTATTACATTAAATTCAAGCAGATAAATTATTAACAAATTGTTATTTTTAATCGATAATGTAAAAATCAATTGATTTTTGCGCAATTTTGCAATATTGTAACGATCGTAATAAATGAAAATTTGTGGCGCAATATCGGATGAGTATGGTGGGTGAGGCAATACCTTCCACCCCAATTCATTAATTTTTTTCCACGTTTCGTTTTACGCCTTGTGGTTTTGCACTATCGTGTTACAGAATAACGCTTTTTCCATTGGCAATTGCTGGACATTTTTCAATTACAGATCGATTTATTCATCATACGGCACTTCTTGGGTGGTCGACCAAGATTGGTTAAGAATGTTTGACAGTTCTTTGATTATCTGACACAGATTTGCTTCTCCTTCTGCCGTTAACTTACCATTGTCTAAAGTTATTGGTCTTCCTAATCGATACGAGTCGAAAATATCAAAATTACCCGATTCGAACTTAAAAAGCCACCTTTGACATTTGCGAACGTCTAAATCATTTGGATAGACAACGTAAATGTTTTTGGTAGCAACTGTTGCATTATAAATTGCAAAACGGAATCTGAGATTGAATTATTTATAAGAAAACAAATTACTCTAACCATAAAATGTCTTCCGCAAGACAAATGACGAACGAATATCAACATGCGCAGAAACTACATTACTTTCCCGTCTGCCTAATATTTCCATAAATTCTTCTGACCGTTCTGTGTTCCACTTATCCAGTAATTTGCGTCATTTGGTCATATAAGTGCATAAAATCCGCTGTCTACGCATATCACTGTAGAAAATCTTCTCCCGATTATCGTCAAAAGTAGAATCAAGACCGGACGTTATTGCACTTTAAAAAATAGAAGGAAGATGCTCAACCGAGTCTCTTCGTGGAAGTTTGCCCAGTAACTCGGCAAACATCGTCTTCCCTCAATCGCAACGGCCCGTTGCCAAAGTTCCATGGAGGCCGATCTGCATGCGACCCGAATTTTTCGACGCATTTCATCCCATTCTCTATCCGCCCGGTATTTCTTTGTCGATCTAATCGACGAGATGGTGGCTGGATAGAGGAATCGGGGTTAAACGGGGGCTTCCTCGTTCGACGATCGACCGGAAGTGCGCCGAGCGAATGGAGAATGGGCAGGACTACCAATTTCCCAAAGTTCGCATCGCAGTACGTAGTTAGATAAACGTGCATGTGCTGCGAATGCTCGATGGAAGGAAGATGGAGGAACGGCTAACGATCGCGGCTAGGGAAACATCGGTTTTGTCTGAAGTGTGAATCGACCTGTAGACTATCGTTTTCAGGGAACCCATTAACCCATTTGCCGGCTGATTGCTTCGGGCAGTTTATGTCATCGAAACCTACCTGTTCGGGGGAGATGGTGATTAGGATACTCTAACGATCGCACTTCGGAAATCGAACTATCCTGCGGCTGCCTCGAATGATGTTGCTTTTTTTCCCGATAATCGTTAATTTACTTTTACATCGACGGCTAAGAAGCCAATCAGTGGAAATCCATAAATTTTAAAATAAAATAAATTATTGAATCACATTGGAATCAAGTTAAATAAAATGTTGAATAAATATTTGCAAAGTTAGTTGTAAATAGATAACGGTACTACTAATTACGCAGAAGCCAATTTTAATTATCAGATGACATACGAATGGACTTAGAAACAATAGCTCCCTCTGAACAATTTCGTTTACTTATTTTGTTGTCAATATACATGCTCCTATCTATTCTTTACTTAGCAAAAAATTGTCTATCTTGTATTATTGGTTTCCTGAGCATTAATATGTACATCCTTTTCCAGAAATGTACGATTATGCATTTGACACGGTTCCTTACACCTCTTGCATTTGCAAGAGCCTTATCATTGCCTCAATTATTAAAGCGAAGTAATATTAACTCTTTGTACTCGGTTGGTGACTTTAGGAACCACTGAAATTATTCTATTAAGTTCCAGAATAATTTTTATAACGATAAAGTTTAGATTTAAAGAATTGTTGAGTAGTGAAACTGTCGCTATAAGTCGCAAGAATTAATTTCGTACACGTAAACTACACTTTGTTGCATAGAATAGAAGTACTATGAGCCAGCAAAATTATTTCAGATTCACAGTAAAAAATGGCTCCGAGTGTAAAGGGTTGAATTTATTTCTTTAGTTCAGTTGTATTAATTGGTAAGTTGCAAAATTCGTATCAAAATCGTTTTTATTACTTCTTTTTTCTAACAATATTTTTAAATCAATCTCAGCCCAGTTTCTGACAGAGACAATATTGTCACTATACTTTAACAGAAAAACGCAGAACATAGAATTTTTACTATGGAAGTATGCACTGACTTTCTGGTTTTTAAATAAAACACAAAAAGTTGTAATCCTCAAACATGAGAAACGTAATATCCATTTCTATCAATGTTTTTTAAATTTATGGGTCTCGAAAACTATTTATATTTATTTTAAAGTTATTTATTATATCTATTTTAAAGTCAAGCATGGCAACCGAAAATTTTCCGGTTCCACTTGTAAATCAGCTAGGAGTGCGCTTAACTACGATCATAATTTGGCCGAAATTCTATATTAAATGCTCTCCAAGTGGCTGCAAGTGCGCGAAATTCTCGCTAAAGGCACAGAAACTATAATTTCGCCGGAAATCTTTATGAAACAGTTCACCGTGCGACAGCGGCGTCGACTCATGCATTTTGTAGCAGAAAATCGACTGGCTGTTTTACAGCTTGGCATCTTTTTCGACAAGGTGTCCGGCGAGCGATTTCGGTTTATGAGTATCCCGATGGAGGCTTCTCGCAGCAAAATCGCGGCGAATTTAGTGTGCCCGCGATCCAGACGACAAATCTACTTTCCCCGTGACCAGGGAAAATATCGGCACCTCGGAATCGAACGGTTCGTATCCCGGCTACGTAGCCGTCATAAATACACACTGAACTCACGGCGAACCCGTGCGATATTTATAGAAACGATCGCGGCGAATGGGATTTCGTATAAATCCGCGTAGCAAATCTGATCTTTTAACAGTCCGAGCAGGCTCTCCTTCCTTCCTTCTCTCTCCCTCTCTCTCTCTCTCTCGCCCGCGACCCCGCGAGAACGAAAACGTTGAGAAATCCCGATTGAAACGCGTCAGTTGCCGCGAAGCGCGAAGTTGATCGAACAATTATAAATTTTCGGGGTGCCGCGGTTTTCTATGAATTCAATTTTTCATCGGTCTGTCACCAGCTGTCGAAACGTCCACGGGATTCGCGAACTGCAACGAGAATGTCAACCCGTTGCCTCAAAATTATTTTCACCTCTATCGCGAGTTTTCGTCAGAGTTATCGATCTGTTGAAATCACGATCATCGCGACTTTTCTGCTTTCACGAACTTTATTGAAATACCAGCAACGTTCTCAAACTTGTTTTTATTGTTCGGAGCTGATTTAAAAACGCAATAACTTTTTTAAGCTTCAACGATCCAGAAGTATTTTAAATTAACATACTCCTAGTTATTTACGAAGGGTGATTATGTACTTTTTAAGATTTTTATGTTTGAAAAAAAGTATATTTGATCGATAATTATATAGTAATGGAAATAGTAAAATGATGAAATGATAAATAATGACAAAATAATAACTAACAACCTCGTACACGTACGCGGTCACTATTTGCTCGAAGGAGAACTCGGCTCGATCTCGCTGCGTCTCGTCGCCGCGATTTAACTTGAAACTAACCCGATGAGCAGAAAAATCTTGGCCTTTTTATATGCGGCTGAACTGGAAAATTTGCTAGTGGGGGCTGAGCCTACGTGACCGGATCATCCCGCGGATGATGCCGTGACTCAGGAACGCGTGGTCCCAGCCCTTGTAAGCTGGCGTCTATCAGAAACTAGCCATTTTTTGTATTATGGTCGCGGGGGCCTACACCGCGGATGATACAGTGACTCAGGGACACGTGGTCCCTCTTAAACTGGCGCCCATGCGGTAGACTAAATATTTTGAATCGTAAACCCTCAAGAAGGAGCAAAAAAACGTCAGGAGTAATCTCCGTACGTGACAATAAATTACATCAAAGTTACTCAGAGCCTCAGCAAAGCACAATCATCTTTTCTGATTTTCACGTGCGGAATCATAGCGATGTTACGCCCACGTATCACGGCAATCCCAGTACACACTCCCAAACGACTCATTCTCCCAAAAATCGTCATTCTCTCAGGTTATTCCGCTTAAGAAGCATTTTCTGCGGCTGACTGACGGCTGATGGTCCCTCCCATCGGCCATCGAGCCCGTGATAAATATCGACATGACCCGTAACCATTTACGGGAGGTGCGGGGTAAAGGTGCCCATCGCTGGAGAGGCGGAGGAGGGGCGAGACAGGAAGGGTGATTTTTTTTATGCAACCTGGCCCGGTTCTACGGGTAGGGGTCCGGGGCGAGCAAACAGGGTGGACGAAGGAGGAGGATCCTGTCAGGATAGCTCCATCAATCTTCGGCAAAGGGATGACGCTAATACCCACGAGGAAACGTTTTCGCGGCTCCTTTATCCGGGGGATCGGTCTATACCGTGCATTAGTACGGTCTACCTTACATGAAATACGACCGATATTCCTCGGCGAGGAATACGCCGACGCGCGAACGTCCTTGTGCTTTGCCATTTCTTCTTCTTATTTTCGTTTCGCGAACGTGTAACCCTAGGACGCGTTTGGAGAACTTCTAACAGTTAATCCTTTGCGCTCCAGCGACTCTGAGGCACTATTAAAAATTATTATATTAGCTTGTTGCTATCTAAGTGACAGTTTGTCATTATTCAACCTAACCCCTTTGTAGTTTAGTTCCTTCGTATTTTTATTACATGCAAATATCTGTGTCCTTGCTTACGTTACGCTCTCGTTTGTCATATAATCTCTAATAATACAATTAAGATAAGCACGAAATCGCTCCGAAAGCCACTATAATGGCGTGTCGCGCCTAAGAAGTGAAAAAAAGCATTGAGTAAACAAAAATAGCAATGGATAACTTCATTCTATCACTACAAATTAAATCTAATAACTGAAAGATCAAAACATTCAACAACAATTTAAAAATATTATTACATTTACTTCAATTCACCGCAACTATTGAAAGCGCCAATACAATTTCATCTTACTCCAAGTACTCCACTGATATAATCTTGAACGTTTGCTTAAACTTTGAATAAGATAAAATTGAATTGTTTCTTCATGCCGCTTATTTGTAGCAGTGTTTCAAATTGCATAATTTCTTTGAGCCTGTATAATTTGTTTTCACGATGTTCTTAATACGCAAACCCTGCTAGCTGCAGTTCAATTAATGCATTGACTTAAAGTTTTCGAAACTGCGACTAGCGCCGTTTTTCTTTGCTGCCGCAGAGTATGGCCGGCTAATACAGATATATGCGCGAGTAAATGTTTAATACAGGCTCGCGGCCGTCCGAGTTTCTTCTCGCCGGTGAATTTACATTTTAAACCGCTCGGAGCAGACCACCGCGCAAGAAATTCCGAACGCGGGGATCGCTCGAGGATTTGTTGCCCACGGAATTTGTGAACACGCCTGCTGTTATTGTCGCCGGAGTATGCGCGGTTCTCTGCGCACAATGGTCGACGATGCCCGGAGGATTGCTTGGAGGATTATGGGCGGTGTGTTAGCGGCGTTAGGCGCTCGGGAAAAGTCCGCTGTTTGTAAATACGATAATACCAGGAAAAATGAAGCTGAAGCGAACGAACTCTTCTTCATGTTCTATAAACTCGGTTACTTTGTACTAACACGAGGCTTCCGTCGATGCTGAAAGATCTGTGTCTAGCTCCAGTTTTTCTGAGTATTAAATTTTGCGTAGCTCTAGCATTTTTAATGCGTGATTTTGCACGTTTGTCAAAATTAGATAGTAAATTAAGTTTGTAAAATCTTTCGACAATTCATTACAGGTTCACCACAATACAAGTTCATGTAAAGATCCAATGTTTAGTTGTTATTAGATTGTAAAATCTTTCCACAATTCTGTTCATGCAAAAGTCCAATGTTTAATTGTTATTAGATTGTAAAATCTTTCGACAATTCTGTTCATGCAAAAGTCCAATATTTAGTTGTTATTAGATTGTAAAATCTTTCCACAATTCTGTTTATGTAAAAGTCCAACGTTTAGTTGTTATTAGATTGTGGATTGTGAATTGTATAGGTTTTGTCAAAGACTTATGATATATAACAATTTTAATCAATATTTTACTCGAGTTCAATCTTCAGAGTTACAAAGATTTGGAACATTTGAATATTTTGCCCGCCTTTCATTAATATGACTGAAGCTAAGTAAAGATATAATATAATAAATATAATAAATATAAATTTTTCGTCTGGCGCAGGAATTTATTAGTAAGAAACGAATGCTAATACACGTAGCTGTGAAATAAGTTGAAGCGCGAGAGATTAAAGATTTCAATTTTGAAAATTATACCATAGATTCACGCGTGTATGGCATTGTTCCGAATAATGTGTTTAATGTTCGCAGTATCATCCCGTGCCGCCCAGTGCTCCATTCACGCGTATTTCTGAATCACCTTGAGCATTCGAACAATTTGCATGCCATTAAAACTGAGATGGCGTTGAATATATAAACCTGCATTGCTATTACCATGAATAATCGCTTAACGAAGATTTAATACGCCGTTAATTGGAGTAATTATCTAAGGATAATCGACAATAAAATATTTACCGATCTTCGCACTAACCCGTAACGCAATTTCTCTAGCAAATTGCCTCCCCCCGATTTGCCATAATCTAGATGAAGTGAAATATCAAGTATTACGATCATCTATCACGAACAGGTGAATACAGTTTACAATATTAATTATCGAGAATTGAGATCGTGAGAGATACTGATTTCACCATTAATATTGAACATGAATATTGTAGTAGTTTTATTAAATTACTCATTTTACAATTGTGCGAATAGACTCGCAATTGTGTTTATTAGAAAAGATACATTTTCGAAAATATTCACTCGCGTCTTAAAATGTAATCCACGCCAAAATGTTAACAAGACAAGTGAAATTAATTATAAAATCTCTATGGATTAACTTAATCTCAAATTATCTTAACAATAAATTTGGGCAGTAAAAAACTATACATTAATACTCTTTGTTTCTCACAATAAGGCAAATATAAATTATGCGCCTATGTTTCTAATTAACTTTAGTCTCAATAATTTTCTCTTCACTACAAATACGTTCCGAGGACAATCAATCAATTTTCATTTATTTTTAAAAATAATGTTTTTATTATTTAATATTTATCGAATATCTCGAAGAGAGGAGCAACGACAATGATTGTTAAATATGTGCTAAGCAAAACAAGTAAAACAGTTGCAATATCTTGCGACTGGCAAACTCTTGAAAGTCCATTGGATAAATGTTCCAAATTTAATGTCCGGTTAACATCCGGATCATCGTCATCCGGCGTTATCCTAGTGAAATTATGCGTGGCGCGTATGGTCCTCGAGCGTGTATCGGAACGATTCAATGAGACATCAGCCATGGATCTCGGCACTGAGGGCGGGCTCATCGTTTATCATCGACAACGGCGAGCGTCAGCGAGATTTATCATCAAAATAGGGCGCCTCGATCATCTGGCGCGAGCACTCTATCATTAGAAAACTGAGAAATTGCGAGCATTCTAGCTCGTCCCTCTTACGTATTCATCGGACAGTTCAGCCGGATCTAGTTCCTGAAAAATCGTATAAAATAACTAATAACGTTTCCGCAGTTGAAAATGTTCCGCACTCTAAACTCTGCGGACAATACAGAGCGAATCATTTATAAATCTTGCACCTTAATTTCTCTCAACTACATGTTGCATACAAAAAAATATTTCCTTTTTATTTTCCTTTTTTAATAAAATATAAGGTTTCACTTGATGTTTTTAACTATAACCAACAATATAAGTTAATCGTGCTATTCGAAAGTCTATCGAATACAGAATAAAAAATTATTAAGATACGTACAGAGATGATCGATTCTTTAATCGATTTTTTATACAAGGAATGTTTATTATCTCGTCCATTACAATTAATGCAAAGAAGAAAACTTGACAAAATATTTTGTCAAGTGACCATTATATTTTCATAAAAAGAGCAAGTACAATGAACTGCTGTCGCGTATGCTGCTGTTTACACTGAATAAATAGCTTCTGTTCGAAACATTTTTTATAGAATGTGTAGTTCACATTGTAAATTACCACTGACTCGAACTAATTATAAATATATTCGATATTTTAGCTGTTATAATTTAGAGAATATCACAATTCAGTCGAATTGTTTTATTTGTCAACTTAAATCTGACATTCTATTTATTTAAAACATATGTAATTTTAGTTTATCAAATTCTTCCAATCGGTCTGAATTTTTATATTCATTACGAGTTGAATATAAAAATATAATAGAGTTGAATTTATTTAAAGAAACAAACACCGACGATTCAAAGTTAATCGTAATTAATATTTTCGCCTTCTTGCATACCGTTCATACTAATCAAATCCGTTACATTTAATATATTAATACGGTCAATAATTTTTAAATTCAGAAAAATAATATCATTAGAATTTTCAATTATCGAAGAATACTGAATAGAGTCTCAGCAATTTTATTTCTCCGCGATAATCGCAAACGAAATTATTAGATCCGGTTACTAAACCTGACGCGTTGCTAAACGAATGAGATATTCCGTGTCATTTAACAATTCATAAAGTAATTTATAATTATTTTAATTTAAGATAATTTAATATAATTTAATTAATTATAAAATCATTGGAGACAGATAATCTGTTAAGAAAGGAAATCAGTTTCCACTTGACTTCGATTCGTAGCTATAAAAGCAGATAATTGTTCTCCAGCACAAATAACATAACCTCAACAAAATAAGCACAATGATATTGATGAAAATACATCGATGAATTTTGATTAAAAAATACAAACTTTTCTTCGTATGAAATACAGCTTGTACTTGACGGTATGTAAACTTAAAATACATTCGGTCCTCAAAAAGTTAAGTAATCTACCAATAATCATCTAAACATTTTCCAAAAATCTCGCTCATCGTTCCTTAAAGGAACAGTTAAGAAACTGTTAGAACCGTATATCTGTGGAAGAATAAGTTTCCGAGCCAATTAGATCCGGTGCCTAATTGCGTGCAGAGGATGCAGTTTCCGCGGTGTCGGCCGACGAATGGACTTTTGAATTTATCGCTCGCAGAAGCAGATTACCGGCGATCCTGAGGAAAAGAAAGGTCCGGATGTGGGTGACAAGAGGGGGCAAGATCGAAGGAGGGCCGACGTCGCGGCGGTGGCAGGAAGGAAGACGTTCGCGCGATTTATCAATTTCACGGGGGACAAGGGAACTTTTTAAATTACATCGCGCTGATCAGCCTCGTCTTTCTCTCATTTCCCCAATCTATCTTGGCCCGTCCACCCCGGCGCCCGATCCGGCGACTCGGACAGCTTCCTGGCTCCGAAGAGCCGGCAATCTGTTCGTCGTCGTGCTACGATACTTATTACGTATAGCTTCCTCTTCGCTTAATCCGATTCGTTTCTTTCGACTTCGAGTAGCCAGACACGTATCCGGCGCTCGGAGAACTACTGTGCTTCCAGAACGACGGAAAATTATTTTTCTGTACGCAAGTTCTCTGATGGGTCTGGCTCGCGGTAGTGCTTTCTAATTACAACCTGATAAGTATGAACGTTGTTCCGCTCTTCTAAGTCGGAATAATATATTCGTCTACTTTTATTCTCTTTAGGCAAACTATAAATACATCTCTTTTCTTCTAAGAAATTATTACATTCGAGAAAGTTTTAATCGCAATTGTACAGAACTTTTTGAATTATCTTGGAAACCAGCGTATGGCAACGCAGGTTTCGAAATTAATGATTTTTTATGTAGACCACACTCAGTTTTGCATATTAAAATTTACTCTTCCGCAAATTGGATTAACCCCTTCACAGATTAGTCGACTCATATTAATTTAAGAATATTCATCAGTTTTTTGGGGAACGTGTGTTGATGAAATAAACTAATTTGTAATATACGTTTGTGTGTAACATAATGTAAAAGAATGATCAATCTTTCTAAATTTTAAATAATTACGTATAAGTGAATCTCATTTAATTTTGAAATCTAATATGAATTCTGTTTACAAATAAGCGAATTTCGTTTACAATAAGACCTGCTAAAGGATTAATTTGATTTGTAAATCAATAAATATGGTCTACAAAAGGATCAATTTTTATTGAAGAAACGTCACTCTGATCCATAGAAAAACATTGATCCTTTTGACGTGTAGTCTGCACGTAGTACAAACGAGAGCCGCATTGTTTAGTTAGTTGCATTTAAAATTGATCGATCACGCCATTTATACGATTTATGATATTACTGATATATAAGTACAAACAGTATAATCTAAATAGCATTTGTATAATATGTAATCATAATATATAATCACAAAAATAATACGAAAATTCTATTATACTTTCTCATTTCAGTGAACACTGAGCGATTTAAACGCGCGCATAGTTGGCAGGAGAATTTTTATTAGGGATGGCTAAGTTTCAGGTTCAATAAAAATTGTCTTTCCTTAACACCTGAGAAGTATCTGTCATAAAAGTCGAAGACGATAACTTTATTCCCTACTTCCTCAGCAGCAATAGTCATCTTTTACAGCAAAGATGATCGAGTGCGACATGAAATAGTGTGCAAGATTAATTCAATTTTAAAATGTCGTTATAAAAATAAATAATATTATTAAAACTACTGGAAGATTAACTCGCTTTATTTTGTATCGTTCTTCTTTCATATTTATTCTATTAGTGATAAAGTTGCTTTTCATTAGTAAGTCATTGCGATACTACGGTAGTGAATTCTTAAAACCCGATCCCACTTTTATTAACTTTTTGAGGCACAGGATTTCAGAGAATAAATAGATGCATGTTACACAGAAATTTTGTTGCGTTTCAAATTAAACAAAATTGATATATTTTGATTAACAAAGGAATCACATACAATAAAAGCAGAATAAAATAATAATTCAATTGAATTTATTCTTATAGGATTAGTAATAAATAGTGAAATAGTGCCGCACGGGTTCATAAATGGTACTCATTTACACATTCTTTTCTCAAAGAAAAACGAAACTTTCGTTTGCAACAATTAATGAATCTGTAGTGACACATTGGAAGTTGTCAACACGAGGAAACACATTTATAACATTCGTTGAAGGTATTACCAACTGCTTTACGTAACTGAGGCTAAATATAAATCTGTGCACAATGCACTACCGTATATCAAAAGGGTGGGACATTTTTAATCCCACCGTGCCCCAAAGAGTTAAGGGAACCGAAATTCTTAAACTGATATCTCTTTAAATATATTAAATTCTTAAAAATATCGTCGTCGCTAATAACCAACCAGTTGATGCGCCGTTAAACGCTGATATAAAAAAGAAACGAAGAAAGTATTACTGACACGACTCGATGATATCTCCTAAACCTTTTGTAGAATCGATTAGACCACGTGGACGGAAAAAAGTAGAAGCTCCCCATTGATTTCAAATCCAGTGAAATATTCTGTGGAGTATTTCCTTTACAAATGATCATCCGGCAACACCGAGCTACAATAAAATATCGCCTGCGCGAATCCGCGATTTTTGTGTTGGCACACGTATTTCCTTAACGACTTCCGCCCCTTGTATTACGATATACGCGTTTTAGCTGATTGTCATTCGCCCGACGATCGATTAACCCGTATCTCAGCTGCTACGGGAAATGGAGGAGTGTGTCGAGCGAGCTAAGAAATGAAATTGGAATCGGGTCGCGCGTAAAGATGGCGAGCTGTTGGGTCGATCTTGAGTGGCTAGACGCTAATTGGAGACGAAGAGCGGACTTTTAATTCGATTGTAATTGCGAAGACGTGGTCGGATGATTATTTACCGGTTTGCGAAGGAGTCACTTAAAGGATTAGGAATTGTTCAATTTACGTTTGCGATTGGTGAATCTATACTGTAGTAAATTTGAAAATATGTTTACTTGATCGATGCGTCGAACTGCGCGCGCAATATAGTGCCGGATACTGTATTTTTCTGCGCTACAGATATCAGGAAATGCTATAAATGCATAAATATCTGCCGTCTACTGATGACTCACGATTGTGTCAAATAAATATCGGTATGAAATATAAAGCGAAGGATTTATCGGAATTCGGGCGAAGATCACTGATAAATATACGAGTTATTTCGGACATTTCTGGTAGAGATAAATCATGCGAGTGATGCATGTCGTATCAGATGCAAGTTTGCAACCAGAAATAATCCAGGTCAATGGACCTTACTAAATTATGTCGGTACTTACGATTTGGAAAAATTGTACTGAAAATTCATGTTGGTATCTATTTGTAACAAAGATCAATTTAATCGTGTGAAACGTAAAACGCTCGCCTGTACGTGTTTGGTAAACAATTCATAAAATGTACAGAGAAAATAAATGATTACCTTTGATCGCAGCGTAAATCTGATTTACTTTTAATTCCATATATGTGAAGAATTTTTTCGAACACGATGTTCACTTATTAGATTATAAACAAGAGACTGTATTTAAGTTCTCCAATTGTACTTGTTTCCAATTATTCTTTGTACATGTCTGGACTGCAGATTTTATGCACTTAACCCCTAGCACTCCGATTCCTTTCACGCTGCGTTTATTAACACGTATGTGTCCTTAATATTTTTCTTAATAGGACCAGACAATTTTTGTTTCTTTCATTATCTTTATGTACTTTCGTTTATAGACTTTGACAACAGAAGGATTTATTTTCATTTCGAGTTAGAAGAAATTAATAATGTTCATGTTTAGTAGATCTTACATGAAATCTTTTTTGCGAGTCTGACTCGTTATTATAGTGCAAGGGATTAAAAGATAAGAAAAATTGAAGAACTAAACTATTTAAACTTTAATGACAATAACTGTTTGCATACATGTTGGCCATCGTTCGACAAATTTCTAACGCGTTCCATATCTTTTCTGTGGAACTTCGACAAAGGGTAATACATTGTATCCCCCCCCCCCCCGCCCCTGTGTACACTGTACCGTACGCTACTCTTTTTCTTTGTATAAAATGCACGCGTACGGTGAGTATATATGTGCTGCAAAAATAACTTTTTATCATTCAAACGCGATGCAAAGTTAAATAAGGCAACGTAAGGCAGCCCATGCACGACATTATTTGTTGTACAAACAGTCACGTGTTCTATTAAAGTCTGTAGCAAAACTGGCGTGTCTAGGAAAAATACTTTAAAAATATGTACGTTGATAAAGTTTTTCCGAAAAATGCTTTCCGGCCTTTGCTATTTGTATTTTACATGATTTTTTTGCAAGTCGTATATACATTTTTTTAGTAGATTTGTAGAGAATTGCAATAAATCGTCTAGTCAAATTTTCTGTAATTGCGATGACATGAAACTTTGTTATGAAATTGAAAGTTGTTTCATGAAATCTAACATATTAGCACGTACAATACTACACATTTAACAGTTTGTTTTGAAAACAAACAAATTCGATACACTCAAAATCGGATAGTAATGTGTCTTTGTCAGTTTTAGTGACGTCTCCAACTTGCCGCCGCGTGGAGAAAGTTAAATATCTGTATCCGAATTATTGTATATATCAAACTACAGCAAACGCCGCATGCAACAGTTATCACAATATAATATGGATTTAAATTACCCTGACACTAGCAACTTTAGACTAAAAATATATAATAACCCTTTAAACAGAAGTAACATATACACCACGTAAATCTGACACTATTCTAAACATAACCATGATCGCACACAAAAATATTATAATATAATGTACTACCATCTGCTGTAATCATATAAGTTACTTCTCATGCCACCGCAAATCATCAACAAATTTACTCATAATTCCACGAAGGAATTGATTTGTAAATAGTACTCTAAAATAAAAAACGAAAAAAATTATTGTATAGATATTTCTACTATTTCCGCTTATTAGCGAGATGATACGGTATTCGGATATCCGAGCAATTGTTACGTCGATCAGTGAGCAGGCTCGATCGATAGCGCCTTGCCAAGCAGTAAAATCGCGTGAAGTGATCGCGACGCCGATGATTTTTGCGGAACGACGCCGCAGGCCGTCGATTCGAGCTGCGACGATAAAATTCTCGCGAAGGTCGAGGATCCGATGTTCGCCATGCGGATTTGCTAGGGCCGCATTTACCCAGCGGCGGCACAGCCATTTCGCGACTGGATGGCCGCCGTTCCGCAGCCGTACCGCAGCCGTTCCGCAGCCGTTCCGAGGCACGAGTTTCCGGCGCGCGATCGGCGCGGATCCGTCGTAAAGAAGTTTTCGAACGGCTCGTAATCGAGAAGATGGCTGCCGGAAGGGCTTCCTTCAACGGGTATATATATGCGCCGCCATTTACCGTGAAAGCCTTTGTTCGATTTAAAGCACCCTTTTTCCGTGTCTCTCCCGCGTCCTCGATACTCGCGCGAGCTCGCTCACGCGGCGAAAGGGACCGGCGCGGGATCAGATAAGCAAAGCTGCGTCAGACGTTCCTTTAAAGCTGAAGATTTCTTGCTACGACTGCGTCGTAACGCTAAGATGGCCAAATCCCACGGCGCTATTTTATTCCGGACCGTGTATAATGGACTCGAAATAAAATTCGACGAACAGCAATCGGAGCCTACTTATTTACTAGAGAACGCAAGTTGGGCTCCAAACGCGCTTCTGTGCTTGGCTCGGTCGTGCCAGCTGCATGCTCCAAGGCCCTCCAAGACTGAAATTTCTCCGGTGACGAGTGTCTTTTTCCTTTTCTGAACGTAGAAAAAATCAAGCAAATGAAGGATAGTCAACGTAATATATAACCCTTTCATATTCACTTTTTCTTAGTGAGACTTTTGCCAATGCAATTGTGAGATTTTTCTGATTAAAATAAGACCAAACATGATATATTGTACTTGCATGGTTTGAAAGTTATCTACGTGATAGGTCCTTCAGAGTGAAGTTTGACCGTCAATTGTCTGAACCTATGTACATTACATCCGGAGTACCCCAAGGATCTAATCTCGGACCACTGTTCTTCATCATATTTATTGATGATCTAACAAAAATTTTTCGTTCCTGTAAAGCGCTACTCTTTGCAGATGATTTAAAAATTTTTCCGTACGGTACGTACTCTAAATGATGCTATAAGCATACAGGATGACATTAACAGTCTTCAAGAATGGTACAATACAGACATGATGAAATTGAATGTCTTTAAATGACACTCCCTAAAATTCACAAGGAACAGAAAAATAGAGTTCTCCTATTACATGGGTGATACACCTTTAATGAACCGAAATGCAGTTTGCGATCTTGGAATTCACTTCTCCCACACTCTTTCCATCGCCGATCACTTCCTAATTAGACACTCTACAGATTTCAAAAATCCGACTACCCCAAAAATTCTTTACTCATCGCTAGTTCTCCCCCATCTTCGATATGGTTCACAAATATGGAATCCTCGTCAAAAGTGTTATATCGATAAGTTGGAAACAATTCAGCACAAATTCTTAAGATTCGCTTCATTTAAAATTGGAACACCCATACCTTATCATTCACACCATTATGAACCTATCCTTAATACCATGAACATGAGTGCACTCAAACAAAAAACAACTTTAGCAGACATTCTTTTCATTTTGAAAATTATTAACCAAATAATCGATTGTCCATCCATTCTAGAACTAATGAAACTAAAGGTTCCTGCTAAAGCAATACGGTGAAAAGAATTATTTCACGTAGATTAATTTAAAACCAATTTGGTATCTCAGAATTGTATAACCAGAGCATCAAGAACAGCAGATAAACTTAATACAAAAATCGACTTCTTTGGCAATTCATTGAGCCAATTTACAAATGCAGTAATTCTAGCCATTAAAACGCACCTCCTGTAATTACTTCGTGACACACTCTTATATTATAATTTTTAATGTATATTATTTAAATGTATTCCTATGTATATATATACAACCTCCATGTAACACAAAAGGGTCTTACTAGCTTGTTAATAAAGAATAATAATAATGATAATAATAATTTTTGCAAAACTACATTTATCTTTATGAAAAATGTAAATATACTTTTGTAGATCTTGATTTCGCAGATCTTGCATAAAATCTTTGTCGCGAGTCTGACTCGTTATTCTCGTGAATTTACTTAAAAGGTAAGAAAAATTACCTAGTAAAGTAATACTACGAAGTACGTTACAGTATTTAGTTTGAGCATACTATAGTCTCGCTCTGTTACTACGGTCAGAGAGAGAGAGAGAGGGAGAGAGAGAGAGAGAGAGAGAGAGAGAGACAGAGTCAGTTGGTTCTCTATATAATTTATTTGTCCGGTTCGCAGTCTCGTCATAAGATCTAAATTATGAAATCATATTTTAATAAAAATGTTATTACAAAATATTATCCTTATTGAATTTTCCACAAAATGAGATACAAAAATAGTAATTGGAATAGAGATCCGGTATCCACTCATATACATTTTATATTGCGTTATATTCGATTGCGTAGTGAAACGATCGGCAAAGGAACAGGAGAAGTAGACAACGTCGTCTTGAAATATCGTTAATTTTCTGCAGTTCCAATTGCGCCCGTCGACAACGATACATGCGATCGATCGGACAAACATCGTTACCAAGCGCGCACCTGATCGTTCTGATTACCCTTCGGTCTCGATTATTTCATATACCTCGATAATCGAGTTAAACTGCACGATTTTATGAAAACAAACATTACGGCAACGCATTTTTCTAGAGGTGAACGCAAACAGAAACGATCGCTCCGGTCGTAATTTCTCGCCCGTGAGACGGAAACAGAGCGCCGATGAGAAAAGTTAATTCCATGATTTTCATTAATTCCTGCATTACGAATCGGCCCGTGCACGTCCTACGGTTCGCAGCATTATTAACGCACACGATGTCGCATTTTAATTAACGCGCCTGAGTACCAGCGTGGCTGCCGATGTGTTAACAAAATCTTTCGCTCGAGAAACGAACATTTTCATCTCCCGCCATATTATTCTCTATAAAAATCTTCGTTAAATCCATACTTTCTTCTTAATATCCATTTAAAAAATAATCCTGCGCATTCGGTGTCCCTACTAACAACGAAATCGCTGATAATTATGCTACTATATTATTTCAACGGACTAGCTATTTCCTACATATCATCGTTTTATATGTTCTTTTTTTTGAAATTTTACTACTTTGCCAATAAATAAGTATTTGATACACGATCGTTGAAAGTTCTCTGATAGCACTTAACATTTGTATGCACGTAGTTCTTCGTTTTATTTCTTTTACATTAGCTTCTATCAAATTTATTCCAAGCTTGTCTGCTAGAATTTTTTTTAAATTTCGATAGACGTTCGACGTCCATTGAGAGGACCGTACAATTTTTGAATAGCTCCAGCAACGAACGACATTATTTCCGTTCGTGGATGTACGGCGTCCCATAAAAGGAGGTATACGGTTCTATTAAAAATACAACAGAAAAAAAACAGTAATAACTTTTAAATGTTGGAACTTCCTCCATTTCTAGGGATGTATTGCGCGTTCGACGCGCAATATCCCCGACGAAACTCTTCAACTTTCATTGGAAACGCTTTTTGATATCAGTTTTGATACCAAACTGCCGATAAGGGAAATACCGATGTTTAATGAACTACTTGAAATTCATTGGGGCTGAACGTAAATTCTTCGTATCTTTATAACATCGTCGTTAGACCCCCTGTAAAATAAATATTTGACTGGACTTTATTAAACATTTTGTCATACCGAGTTTCAAACAACGCTGACAAAAGGAACGAGCAAATTAATTACGTAGCTACATATGTTGCAATATATTTTCTTTGACCGGCTGCGTAAAAAATTGCTCGAACGAAACGAAGGCGCGACAAAAATAATTTCGTTCTATCAGCGCTCATTTGTAGTTCTGTTTATGACTACGGATTCTATGAATTTTTGATGAAAATTAGAAAATGGAATTTAAAACTGCGGAAAGATTAAAAGAATTTCAGAATATCTATACATTGTTGTCGAATGTATTAAAATGATTAAAGAGAGACATTTTTAATTGGCTGTTGATAAATGATTTAGCTTTTCATTTCATTTTACTGTTGAACAATGGTACTATGATTTCGTCCACCAATACAGTGTAATAACTAGACTGAAAAATCTTCGTAGAAAATAAAAATTATTTGTATTTAATAAGGATCTGTTTTAGAATTTGTTTTTTCTTTTAACATATTAGTGTTATGACAGTAATTTTAGCTCTTTGTTGAATGTTTTCTCAAATTGCAACTGGTCTAAATTTACCATTGAATATCGCCGGTTGTATTTCTTGTGATAAGGTCTCAGTTACGTTAAAAAATATGCTAATAACTTAACAACTTAATGGAATGAAAGTGTTTTGTTGCATCAAATACAGATTGAAGCATTTGTTTCCGTGAAATCAATTAGAAATTCAACATGTTTACGTTTCTCTGAACCTAAAGTAATTATTAAGACGATAGTATCAATTTGCCTAAAAAATTAATTTTCAAATACGAGTTTGATGCTACAGTCGAAGCACGTGATAAAGTTATCATCTTTCTTTCTCCAAACGCACTGCAATCCCCCCCAAAAAATGACAGTACCAATTCTGCTTACGAAAAGAAAAGTGCAACGCGTTCCTGTTTTATTTCTCCGCATAATAGCCGATTTCGAGATAACCGTTGTCCAATAACATCGTTACGACCTCTCCCCGTTCATTTCGAACATACTGAACAAAATATTCTTATTTTCAGTGCACGGACGCGTTTAATTTGCAGTAGCCAGCTCGGTTTCTTGCACAATGTATTCGAATCGCGAATTCGCGTGGTCGCGGCCGATATCGCGGTAAACTTAATTTTTCGCGAATCGACGGGCCAGGGTTTCGAACGGGCAGGCTGACGCGATTAAAATGATTGAATCACGAGCTCGGGTAATATTCCGTCCCGTCAATATCAGGATGCACAGCGCGGGGAATGGCTCGAATCGCGTTGATTAATAAAGCGCCAGTTGATTCCATTAAAAATTGATTTCGCCGATTTCGTTTCTGGCCAGCAGCGCGGCGGCCGCGGCCGTGCTCATCAGAGTGTCCCATAGCTGAAAAACCGAACAATCCGGCGCTCTGATTGGTGTGAATTTTTGCGTAGAATTCAGTTTAACGGAATCCGAGTTCGATATCGAAGCGTCGCTCTCGGGACTTCTCCGATACGGTCCGTGAATGAGTTTCATGAAGAACGTGTTCCTTTATTGGGACTAATTACTTACACCGTGTTGCCTGATCGGCTCGCATTCTTCGTCGAACTCAACCAACGAATTCCGTATCCTCTGAGGAAACTGGATTGCTCGCTGGCTATTTCATTGTGCCGATATTTTACATGCAACGTCAGCCAAAGTAGAATAAAGATTTGCACCGGAAATATTAGGGTGTTCCATAAGTTTCATCCATTTTTTTGTTGCGAAATGAATACACGATATTTGTTGTTTAGGATGGATTTATTATGTTATAAATGAACCGTTCTGTTCTAAAATCTTCTTTCATCTCTCAGGATGCCTCATTATGGCCTCTTTCCAAAATTGTTGAAGCTTACTTGCAAAATATCCATCTAGGTGCGTTTTCATTTCGCTTATGGATTTGAAAGATTTACCACGGAGAGAATTTTTTAAGGAGAGGTACAAGTAATAATCGGATGGAGCAAGGTCTGCGAAGCACGGAGGGTGAGGTAGAACGTCCCAATCAAACTGCAATAATTTTTGCATTACGGCCAACGCAACATGCAGTCTTGCGTTGTCGTGATAGAAAACGACGCCTCGTCGGTTCGCCAATTTTGGCCGCTTTTCCGCTATGGCGGCTTTAAATTGATTCGGTTGACTGCAATATTTGTCAGCATTGATCGTGTCACTTTGAGGAAGGAGCTCGTAGTACACTACACCTTTCCAGTTCCACCAAATGCACAAAAAAACTTTCTTCGGATGAAGTCCAAGCTTCGCAACAGTTGAAGGTCTATTTTCTTTAGACGAAGTGCGTTTTCGATGCACAATTTGGTATAAAATCCAAGTCTCGTTTCCAGTGACAAGTCACTTTAAGAGAGAATCCCTTACATGTCGCTTGTGAAGCAAATCGCACGTAGAGACGCGGTTCATAAGGCCGGTCTCCGTCGATAGGTGTGGAACCCAAACTTCATATCGATTCGCATATCCCATCTTGATTAAATGATTATGTACCGTTGTCTTGGGAATATTAGTGGCATCCACTATCTCATGCACACTATATCGCGGATTTTCAGTGAGCACAGTCTTGATAATGTCCGTATCCGTCGTTGATGGGCGGCCGCTGCGGTCTCCACCTTTCAACTCGAAATTGCCAGCTCTAAATTTTATAAACCAATTGCAGACGGTCCTAATAGTCGTAGTATCAGTCCCGTCAACGGTGCAAATCTCGTCTGCAGTGTCCAAATGCTTCTTTTGGCTCTCCATATGGAACGGTGCAGAAAAAATGTTGAAAGAGACTTTGTTAGCAACGGAACGTACTTTGGAAGAGTTCTGGGACGACTGAAACCGATGCCATAAACGACTAAGAGATAAGCCTGCATGTTTATATGTATAAACACAGCCATTTAGAGTCATTCATAGCGTAGCGCGGAAGAAACTTATGGGACAACCTAATTTTGATAACTCAAGACTTCATTACTATGATTTCTTTGTTACTTTTTTTAACACTTTACCGTCCGCAACGTCTCGTATAAATTTCTTCGTTTGGCGCCCGCAGCACTAATTCAGATTACTTCGCTTGTCGCCGGCCGTTCTTAAGGTTATCGGGAGATCATAAATTGTCAAGTTTCACTAATCTCATCGTTAGTTCTCACAAGTTTCCAATCCTGTCTCCCTATTTTCATGAAATTTCGAAATTATACACATGTAAATAAATGTAAAATTTACTTGACTTATATATTCATTTATTTACATTATCTTTGGTAATTACTCAGTATTTTTCTTTTAGATGATACAAAGCAAAGCAATCTGGAAGATGTAACGCAACTCCACAAGACTTCTACATTAAATTTGTTGCCCTACTGTTTTTGTTTTTGGAACATACACGGCAGTTTCTTCGTTTTCGTTAGTTAGTTTCGGAAATGAGTATTAGCTGGTGTTGCTTCAGCTGACAGGAAAGTCTGTCGATCGCATCATGATGGGACGCGCGCTATGTAATAGCGACCTCCGAGTTTTGTTCAGGAGCAGGTACATGATCTTATATCCGCGATTCAGACACTTTGAATAAAAAATCATGAAATCGGAGATTCTTGTGTTCTGTATTGAAATGTTGACATGTCCTGAATGCATTAAATAATGCGCATTTAAAGAGGTATGTGGAAACCTTTTTTTACTATTTTATAGTTTTTCTGTATATAGGATAGTAACTCAGAGATTGGTCTGCTCGATCTACTTCCTTCATGTATTTATTCTAGTTCACTCCTGCTTCAGGTTTTTTATTGTGTAATTAGATTTTCATCAAATTTTCTAATTTATTCAACTTGAATAATCGTATCTTCTCTTTCGTCTGCAATGATGAAAGGGCATAAGTACTTATAAAAACGAAAAACTTGCTGACATCTGTTACTTATTGTTACTTAAACAAAACAACAACAGAACACCACGCCATATTGGGCGGTACCATGCGCGTTACACCACTGCGGTGATACCGGACGGTATAGTATTATAATACTTTATGCGAAAATTTCTGTATGTCTTTAATAGTGTTGGAACTAATTGAACGAGAAACTAATCTAATGACGGAACAACAAATCTAATGACGATGAAAACGATTAAGTTGCGATTGAAGATTACATTACTTCAACTTGTTACAGAATCTAAAAATTGAATCGCCATTCCACAATTTCGAATTGAAGCGACGTGCAATGCAGAGCTTTTTCTATTGAATGAAAGTTTAATTGACAAAGTTCGAAAGTTTTAATTAAGTTTCAAATTCTATACAAAATAAATTGGTCCGTGAAGCAGTGTTTCTGTCGGAGCGTTTGAAATATTTGTGAATTTGTTTTTTCGATTAAAAACAACCAACTTAAACATTCGATTTGTAGGGGAACATTGTAAAATTCCGATTACTGTATAAAAAAGAAAGAACATTGTGGTTTCGAAATTTTAGTACTAGACTCGGATAAAACAATTGGTAAAACTTTAATTTAGTTTTAGTATCATCCCAAAAAATAGCAGTTTTTGAAAGCAATTTTTTAGTCATTATATAGTTACCATTCCAATTTAAATCACTTGACCCAATTATAAAAACCATATTCGATTTAAACAAAAAAATGTAGGAGTACTTTTTACACCGACTGCAGATCCGGTATCGCGACTCGCATCGTCACTGACAATAAAATCCGTCGAAAATTAGCTGAAGGGAGCCGTTCAAGCGTCGCTAAATGTTTATTTCAATATCACCGGCATAATCCATTGTTATTTGTCTTAGCCGTTCCGCTTGTACATTCGTCGATGCGAAACGTGACCGGTCGTTGGTTTCAGGGATCACTGAAACCGCGAGGCTCGATTATGCTCCGCCGAATTCACGGGAAGACCTCCAATTTACGGGCGGAATCTTTACCGCACCGCAGAGAGTCGGTCGAGATACTAGACTACAAACACGATTATCGTAAATCCAATCCGAACAGAAATTCTCGCAAAATCAACAACAACCGGTAACTCGTTCCCCCGGCACGGCTCTATCAAAATTTTATTCATATTTGCATTCTTTGTGCGATGTTACCCATAATTTTTCTCGATTCGACTCGTCTCGACGTACCAGCATTTTCATTCGCGTCAAGCTCATTATCGACGTCAATGAATCGATAAAAATTGATCGGCCGACTTAATGAAGTACTTAGTCACTGTAGTTGACAATATTTTAGCAACGACGAGTTGATGACGTTGGCATTTTACTAATTGAACGCTTCACGATAATACAATTTTATATATTCGTGATGAAAACGAGTAAGTGAGACACAGAATAGAGAAGCCATTGAGGGCACATATTATTATTTGCTGCAAGAGAGATAGTGAATTTTTATATTGCATACCTGCACTCTGTGAATTTATTATCGTGAAACGAATATAAAGTATATTATTCTAAACCAAACAAAGATGTCTCTCACAAATCAATCAAAACATGTGGAACCTTCTTATGGATATCATATATTCGTGATAAATGTATAAATAATTTTTGTATTGAAATAACATATTAAAGGTATAAATAGTACTATAAATAGTATAGTATATATGTATAGTTAAAAGTATATAAATAGTATAGATAGTCAAATATGGAACACTGCTATCGAAAGACCGCTGACCTTTTTGCCGAATAAATATTATATGTTGTAAGAAACAGGAGTAACTTAGAAATATGTCTTTATTTGTAATAATTTCTGTAAGTCGCAATTAATATTTTAATACTTCTAAATTATTTTAAGTTGCGGCTATCCATTTCTGTTCTAAATGCATCAAATCCACAGTACAGCCGTCAGGAACGTTAACGTTACTGTACTAAATATATTATATACTTTTTGTTTAGATTATTTATTTATTATATACTAAATATACTATATATAACATATTATATACTTTCATAATTATCACAAGGATGTTTCGTTCGAATATCACGCGGAGCAGATACATTTTATCCGTCAAAAAAATCACCATGTTTGCATGAAAAAATAAGCTTCCACTTATTAAATTTTCTCAAATAAAACCATATAATCCACTGATTTAATGAAAAAGATTCCCCGAGAAAGTAAAGAAAATAATCTTTTCGACCAGAAGACGGGCAGATATTTCTATCGTACCGCGTAACACCGTCTCGTACGTGCGAATCGAGCACATGCCACGTAGGAATCAGTCTAAATCCGTCGAAGAGCGGATCGGCGATAAGAATCGCGAAGCAGTTCGAGCGCCGCGTCGGGGTATGCTCAAGACAAAAAGGTTTGGCATAGTTAGAACACAGTGAGCCCAAGAAGTTATTGTAGGAAAATACTCCGTGTGCAGACAATAACTCGAGTATTCTCCCTGGAGTAACGAGCTCCCTTGACGTCGGGACTATTTTTACATATTCAAAAGAATCGTCGCGTATTCTGCTCGCGCGGCACAGACTTGTTTCGAGTTTCTGCATCTCTTCGATTCAGGGCCCTCCTTGGTGCGGGTGCATACGCCGATGAAAGACGTTTCCCTCTGCTCTCGTCGCAGCCGCCGCCGCCGCCGCCTGCGCCTTTCCCCGCGCACGGGGAAAACTTTCATTCGAGTATCCGGTGAAGTGCACCGTTATGTACATCTACATAATATATACATATATATATACGTATATATGCGTACGTATACGCCGCGTATGTAGCGGAGACGTGTACGGTCTCCGCGTAGCCAATATAAAAGTGTGGTCCCACTTTTCAGGATATCGGCGGAAAGCTATGAACTTAAACGTACTCGAGAGCACCGGGCACCGACGCGACACGGAGAAATTATATTGCGCTACGTTAAACACAGGGAGAGAGATAGAGAGAAGACTCTCCTCGAACGTTAGCTTCACGGGAAATAAAACGATCCTCGGCAAAATAAGGAGTTCGATCGAGGAAGTACCTGGAAAGTCGGCCACTTTATACTTTTGTTAATACGCGCTCAGACCACTTCGTTCCTCCCCTCAAAGCCCGAAAGTAGCTTAACTGTGTTTATTAAGAAATCATCCTTTTAGAATCGAATCTGCAAACTGGCATCGAATGCAAGCCGAATTATACAGTATTTAAGTAAATTCGCGATTTTATCGAGGAAGAAGATACTGGATCCGACACGTTCATCACCTAAAATCGAAGCAATCATTTTACATTTATAAAATGCGAATTGCCAACGTTACTTATTTATTTATTAAAAGTTACTTCGACTGCCGCGTTGTATACAGTGACGAGCAAAAATGTCCACGCACCTTTCAAAACGGTGCAACATTTTTAAAATTTTCCTAAATCATTTGGATTTCTTCGTAAATGTTAGAGGAACTAAAAAATATATATTTTTTAATTTTACCATTACTTGAAATACAAAAATATGTGAAAAATCTTCCGGTTTTCCACTTTTCTATCCGAGCTTATAATAAAAATTTAAGAAATGCATTTGGAACTTTTCAGTAAGTTATATACATCCTGAAAATTTCACTGTAATGTTGGAGATTTGAAGATTAACTTTTACGCTAATGCATCGTGTTTTCCAAATCTTCTTGAACTCCGCAAAATATAATAATCTCAACGAAGTGATTGATGTCACATAATTTATCTTTCAATTTTTATTCAATAAAATACTTGTACATCATGAAATTATTTAGTTCGTCGAGTGGTAGCGAAAGTGGAATTCTACGGTCTTCCACTAATCAGGAACTAAAAGTACGAATATCAGTTTTCGTCTAATAATGTATTCAGAATATCGAATACGCGGCAGCTTGCCCAAATCAGAAGCGGACATCAGAGAATCCGGAAGAGCTATTAGCGGGCGAACTAACATCGAGAAATTCGTCGGAGGCTCGAGAGACCCGGCGCACAGTGTACCTAACTTGTAGGGTTTGATGGACATTGTATCAAACCCCAAGGATTCGCAGCGGACTAGTCGAATAGGAAGGGCACAATAGCAGCTGGCTCGGACTTACAGACTTAATAGAAACACCGGTAGATCGAAGCGACTCGATATAGACGTCGCTAGACTTAAGAGACACGCTATAGATATTGCAGTACCTGCGAGACACGGCGTAGCTGGCGCGCTGGACCTAAGAGCTTTACCACGGGCACTGCAGCATCCCCAACACTCGACGGATTCGATGCTAGATTTGAGAGAACCGCCGTAGAGGCTGTAATAACTGAAATGCTCGATAGCTCGGATAGCCGTTTCAAACTCTATGCTGTCTGAGAAACGTGCCATACTCCGTGGGATTTTAGAAAAATCGCTGGTAATGTTATCGGGTTTCATAAATAGTGCAATGGAGTTCTGAGATTTATACAGTTTGTTAAAATTTAGATTGTAAATTTTGTATAGGTTTTATATAGATTTTATATAGGTAGGTGACTGTGTGGATTATCTTTGAAGTAAGGAAGTCTCTTGACTACTTTAAAGACAGTTATAACATCGCTGGAATAACTAATGGCAGAACTTAGCAGTTTCGCATGCTCTAGAAATCGAGAAAATTTCTTTGTCAACCCAATCAACTTTTAGAAGCACTAACTGGAGATGGCAAGTAGTCGTGGAAAGGCTTAGAATTGGCCTTTTAAAACTTACGCACTTTCACTTGATTTCTAAAACCGAACTACCGACATGCCTCACTTGTAACGCCATAATCACAGTCAAGGATATTGTTGAGATTTTCCCAAGTATGAAAGACAAAATGTTTTAATCAAGTGAAGTGGACAACCCCTAAGGAAATAATTGAAGATAGGGGTTGCCACGGAACCGTTTTGCCGACGGACATCGACAGTTGATATCGAACCGCCGGGCGATCAACTCATATCGTTATGAAGAACTGTATAATATTAGACATTCAAAGTACAATCGTAAATAGTGTAAAGTATGATTAAAATGCCGCGTTGTACAACGCGTGGAGTCGACAGAGTTGACAACAATATGTTACTACAAGTACTTAAAATCCTGAAATCAATTCTAACTTAAATATATTTCGTAAAATAACCTGAAGTTATTTCATGTCTTAGACACACCTTATTGTATAATAAATAACAAAGAACAACGAAATAATAGGCTACGTTAAACCTCATATAAATAAAGAAAAAAAGTCCTTAGAGATTCCATAAATTTTCAAGACTTATAAAAGATCTAAGATTAATTCTACTGAATTAATTCTATGATAACTCTACTTTTAAAACTTCAGAGGCTCAAGGATTTTGACACCAGGTGACATAAGTCTTTGAGATCTTTCAAGGCGCTTCAGGATTGAACTCGTCACCTGAAGACTTTTGAAAGTATTTGAAACCTTCAGGGTTTTCCTCAGACTTAATAATTCTAGATAGAATATCAAAGAAATGTTCTTATATAGCAACATTGTCATTCCTGAAAACAGATTAAAAAGACATAACAGAAATGCTGAAAGTTTAGCTATCCTATGGATACAATTCTCTGTGGTTTCATAGATCTAAGTAAGGATTGGCATTTCGGGTTTGAAAATTTTGGGCACTCGGTGAAGTGCCGGTGAAGTGCACCGTTATGTACATCTACATAATATATACATATATATACGTATATATGCGTACGTATACGCCGCGTATGTAGCGGAGACGTGTACGGTCACTCGGCATCGTAGTCTGGTTAGGTAATATTTAGAACGAGTTCATAAGTTACCGACATTTTAGGGTATCCACCCACTTAATTTTCTGATAAGGTACTATTAGGAGCAGTGTGTTCAATTTTTTTCAGATTTTCTATTCGTTTGGGTCATTGTTAATCCATTGTTGTACTTTCACGAGTCAGACTCGTGATGCAGATTTCTAGTAATGAGCAGTTAGGTATGAATGTTCATCCGTTTTTTTAACACATTAACCTCTGCAGGGGCACTGCCACGTATATGTAAAAGAGAGACAATGAAATAGATTGTTCTCTACTACAAAAATTCATCCCTGAAGAGGTTAAGGACCAGTCACGAGTTTTCTCGTGCTGCGATCACGTGACAAACCCTTGTTTTCTACACGTTGTATCTACTTTGTCCATTGCTTACAGTTTAATCTTAGAGAAAATTCGACACTTCTTCGTCTTCAAGTTACTACTCCTTTCAAAAATGGTCTCTTTCAGAAAAGAGGAGGAAAAAACATAGGTGACATACTTTCGGAACTTTTTGACGATAGTCTATCGGATGTTCCTAGTGAGAACGAAGTAGCAGATGATTGTTTTTTAAATAATACCTAAGGTGCATAATATTTTACAATTTCTGGAAGTTTCGCAAAAATTGCTTCATAAATAAAAAAGTAATGAGGATTTTAGTAACGTGCAAGGCTGCCTATAAATGTGTGGTCCTAGGCGTATGTCTTATAAATTTCTTAGCAGTCTTATGTGTTAAGTAGGAATCAAATTTTATTCTTCTGTTACCAATATTTAAACATTCAAGTAGATGTAAGCACACAATAAATGTAGAATTCTTATTTTTTCTAAGAAATTAATGCGATTGAAAACATTCTAATCACAGTAAAGAAAATGGTACGACAAGGGGTTAAGAAGAATGAAAACTGAATTTGTCGACGTTTCTTCTGTGAGAAAAAAAGTTACACTTCATGGGTTTACCGCAAATATAAAATGAGTAATTTTAAACGTTATTACGTTGAAGCAAGCAATTTTTGAACCTAGAAACTGTAATTTAAGAGAAAGAAAATTGTGATGTACAGTTTGTGGTATACATATACCATATGCATAATATTCATACATACTTCAATATCGTCGGTTGGGGGAATAAAGTTGACCTACCACGGAAACACTACACAGCTATTCGAATTCCTTTGTAGACAGAGCTTTTGTTTCCTAAATTACACTTTATTTTTCTAATTTCGTATAACAAGGTGTTTTCACATAACTTTAAACGTGTTTTTTTTAACGTTTCAAAAATATTATTTTGAGATACCTGTAAGGACAATTACAAAAACTTAAGGAAACCTCTAAGGGCAATTTTAATCGTCTTAATCAGCTAGGCCCTTTCCCTACCCTGTAACGATGTATGTTTCATGTTTCAATCCTGCCGAATCTTTATTACTTTGGTAGCACATGTAACCAGGATTCTCGGCACTGTCTTATGCCGGATTACCAGCACCAAATATGATTTGTAGAGTTTGCGAGGCTCTTGACTCGAATCTTTGGGATCCAGCATCGTCTATAGCATACCTTACGAAATCCCTCGGGTCTCGGGGCGCCTACATCGGGTTTCCGGGAGTACAGTAGCGCCGGTATCAGTTCTGCCGAGTCATAAACTTCGAGTTTGGAATTATCTGCGGCGGATTTTGGAAGTTTCCTAGTACCTGTAGTGGTTATGTCAGTTCTTGTACTTCGACTATTTACTGTGTAAGGCACGCTGCCGTGTATTGAATCTCCTGATCTCGATGCTGTTTCTACCGAGTTTCAAGCTTTTTAAACATCGCTGCCAAGACAAGCGTGTAATGCTATTCTCTGGATTATGTGTGGCGAGTTCGGAACTGTAGACATTTTGCATTAAGCATCGAGTACCATTTATTCGTGCATTCGACGCTATTATGGCAACGGTATGAGTTTCGAGGACTGAATAATTTGAACACTGTGAAATTAGATTCACTGTTAACAATAGGTTTACAGAGATTTCTTATTAACCTAGCTTTACGGTACGCGTCAATTTGACGCATGTTAAAAAAATGTACATTTTGTATAATAAGTAATTCATTTTTAAAGAAATATTGTCATACAGGTGTATCGGTATCAAACTATCTATATCAAAATGATACGATACTTTATAAGTTCTTTGGGGAAGAGTAAAATATTATCTGTATCATGAAAAATAGTAGCATTTTGGGATCAGCTGAATTTTATATCATTTTCTGAATGTGGAAGGACATGCACCCTTTTTCTTTTGAAACGTAAATTCCGATAATTTCAATTTCATTTTATGTTCGATGAAGTTAGGTTAGATTTTATTTTTCAACATATATTTATCTCGTTTGACCATATTCTATGAAGATGAATTATTCATTAAAGTGCGTACAACTTGAATCGACACTGTTTTTGCAGTCACTTACAATAATCTGATATTTATTTCTTCAATGCACAAACTAACAATACTTCCAAAAGCTTAAATTTCAAAATATGTTTACACTGTGATTTTAGCTAAAATATAGAGATAAAGCTATTGATTTCCAAATTTTTCTATGTGAAATTGAAAATGCGTCAGATTGACGCGCTTCGTAAACCTAGTGTTAATAGAATTCAACGTTTATATGTAGCAACCGTGTACCAGTTTAGACTGTGCTAGATTTAATAAACTCTTTTATGTTGCCAGACGTAATGAGCATATTTAAACAACTCAACCATCGCCTGGTACACAATTTATCGAATTCACCCTGCACCTATTGATCGAAAAGAAAGACAAGTATAGGACAATTAAATATTTCACGAAGTAAATTGTTTCGTCATCATCGATTTTTATAATGTTAGCTCAACAATTACCACGACGTATGCAAATATGTCAGCGTTGTCTTTTACCATTACCTCGCAGCATTGTTTCGATCCTCTAATTCGAAATTAAACGCAATCCAAATTGCGCAGCGTTTTAAGGCAAATATATTTAGAATTCCATCCGGCGAAGTTGAAAGCGTCGTAGAATTGCTGCATGAAGACGTCGGAGGTGTGTGGGTGGCAACCTAGATGTTTCTGCACCGCGACGCCGCGTTGAATATGAGAAGATTAAAAGACAGAAACCGTCGACTTGAACGCGCGCGCTCGCGCGCGCAAGGGGGAGGGTTAGCCGGAATCTGGAGAGGATCAAGAGAAAAAAAGAAGAAATGTTGAGAAAAATTGGCTGCAGGTAACGGGATTAAGAGTGCTACTGCACGCCCGTTACCGGGATCATCTCGCAAGAAACTTTGCACTTGGCAACTTTTAATGCCCCCGCCGCAAAATCCTGATCCTCACCCTGCACCCCCTCCTCCTCGCTGTCTCTCTTTCGGCGTTTCCCCAACCTTCCAGGTTTTCTTTACGCATACTTTCTGGCTACAGAGGGGTTTAGATCGGAACGATTCTTCCGGCAAACTTTACACGTCGAGAGCAAGTTGATCCTTGGGGCCCGCAGGCGACGAATATTTCGATGCGACGCTTTCGCGACGCCGACGCCGCCGCACTTTGTTACTTTTCCGAATGTTGTCAGCGCTGCCGGATCGAAAACGACTTGTCACGAGGACAAGGTTCGAATCAGGAATTTCAGCGGGTTTATTCTGTGGCTAGAGTCTCGAGAGACATAGGCGCGTTTCTTTCAACGCTTTCGGTACCGAAAATCAACCCCTAACACGAAATCAAAGTAATTTAATTAATGGACCCGAAGTGAGAACGTTAAAATTTATCATAAATGGTATTATCACTCATTTTTGTCGTTAACATGTTCATCAAAGGTACATCGAAGGTCGAACGTGCCTAGCCATCCCTTTAACAATTAAATCATAAACATGCGAATAGACCGGCAATAGGTAAAAAATCCTACGAACGATACGACTTTACGACTACCGTACTCAAAGAAAGTCGACTCGTCGAACGGACAACACGTGCGACAGACCCACAGTACCGTTGCACGGACCATTCATAAATTTTACTATAACAAACGAAGACGACACAAACCAGAACTTTCGACCAAATTTCCCACACCTCATTTCAAGTTCCTTCCGACACACCCACCTCCAATCAAAAACGCTTCATTTCCTCCACCAAAAACTACCATCCACCAATCAATAGAAAACCGAGGCGACCACAGACAAAACATGACGAACGAAAACAGAACGAAAGTAAAACTCAAACGTAACGCATACAGAACAAAAATCGAACTCAACTAGAACACATTCAGAACGCAACCTAAGTCGAACGTAACGCACTCAGAATACATTCAGAAATCGCATAAAACACGTTCAGAAATCGCGAACATCATATCAGCGCAGCGTTGTATTAATGAAGTGTGAATAGAAACAAGCAAGCGTCTTCAACACTACGGCATTGTACCAAAAGCGTACACATAATTTTGGTCCTTCGAGCCGGATCAAAGTATCAAACGCGTACACGATATTTGTAAAATTCAGTTTGTTCTAATATATTATAATAAAAATAAGTTTCGAAAAGTAGAATTCTTAACCTTTCAATAGCAATTTCGTGTATAGCGCACGAAATTAATTGTGGATAATTTTTTGTAGTATTAAATAAATGTATATATTTCTCTTTTTATGCTTGCATAATGGCTTCTCTTACCAGGGAATCCAAAAGCGTCGATTTTCTTTTAGCAATCAAGTGATAAAAAAAGTATTCACCTATAATTCTGCGATGACGGATCAGGATATAAATATATGTGTGTTAAAACGTTAGTGTAACACTTAATTTTTACTTACTATATTGGCATCGTTTTATTCTTGAATTGTGGAAGAGTTTTGTAGATTTATTTTGTCGATAAAGTTCTTTGATAACAGGGAAGAATTGTCATAATCGTAACACTTTCAGCAAATTTAAAAGAGCATAAAAAACTGCTAACCTTATTTACAAAAGTAATTGTTTAGAGCAATACGTCAACATATTATTTAAACATTTCTATGCTTTGTAAATGTGTAAAGAGGCTTATTATTAACTTGAATTTAAATTTTAAAAAAGATTGAAAAGGTACGATTTTGGCAACCTGTATTCTAAATCCTAATTCTGTTTTACCATTCATAATATCTATTACATGAATTAGAAAGCGTACTGCTGGAGATGAAAAGTGTAATATAATAGTCGTAGAATAATTTGAGCTTAATTTATATATTTTTTTTACTAAAGAAACGAATTCTTATCAAAAAATCAAATTCATTGAGGATAATAATAAAGTTCGATGTTTTTTTAAATGCTTGTGCCATGTTTCTAAACTACTATTAGCATAAAAATAAACACGATTGTACTACTATTGAAATAGATAATGCGTATTTAACAATGCTAAAATTTTGTATTAGCCTTACTTATTTTATAGAAATTAGCAGGAACAGTGCAGAAACACGTTCTTGCGCATCATAAAATTTGAAGAACTATTATTATTAACTGAACTTTTAAGAGTTGCCACTCATTGCTGCCATAATTTAATTTTAAATAAATTTTAAATGGAGTACGATTTAGAAAAGTGGTACAGAATATTGGCAACTTCCCTTCGTTTAGAGAGAATTTGTTCATCATCCTGCGATATTTAATTTTTCAATATCAATTTACTATGATTTTATTCTTGCAGATTTATCTCGTGGACAAAGTTGCAACGGTTGCGATTTTCATTTCTTTGAAATATAAAAATCCTGATGCTAACGACTTCAGGACTTTAGCTAATTATCGTAATAAAAATTTCGTTATAGCCTATTTTTCATTGAAGTATTGCTAAAAATTACAAGTATGTTTTCAAGAAATTCGTGACTATTCATACGATTATTTAAATCCTTAAGTCATATTTCATTCCGAACAAAATCCACGATTTCCCCACGGTGGACTCTTTAATATCGTAATCCGTTTTGGTACGCCTATCTCGACGATCAGAAATTTGTATTTTCACTCACGCGTGTTGGATTAATTATTACTCTTATAATACTCTTTATAAAAAATTACTCTTAAATAACATCGGCAACGTTTGTTTCAAATAGGAGAACCATGTTGAAAAATAGAATAGCAAAGGGCCATAATTTCACGGTATTCGCAAGCCACAGTCGCATTTATGGCATGCGTAAATTGTCACTCACGGTAACATATTTAATACATTCTTCCTCGATATTTAACAATGCATCGATGGCTTCGAAAATCTCTGCAAATAAACGATCTTGAAAGGAAAATAATGAAATAAAATACAAATTGAAAAGTTCAGCAGTATTACATCAATTACATTTTCAGTAAATACGAGTGACACTGCAGTAAAGGTGTTGAAACAGTGAAACTTTGTGCCAAGGATTTTTCTCCGTAAAATACTCCTATGTTCCATGAAATGTTCTATAAATATCAGAGACGTTTAACATCGTTCCGATTCAAAAGGAGCGCCCTGTATAATTAGTAATCTGTATAATACGGTGTCGCAAAACCTCGTTAAATTGCACCCCATAAATTTTGCCCCGAGGACTATTGTCCGTAAAATGCTCCGATGCCCGGTAAAATTTTCTATAAATATCCGAGATATTTAACATCGTTACGATTCAAAAGGAGCGCCCTGTATAATTAGAAATCTGTATAATACGGTGCCGCAAAACCTCGTTAAATTCAAAGTCCCTTGTTAGCATCCACCGGGAAAGTTCAACGTTACCGGACGCTTGGTCATCCTTTTTCTCATTTACCCGGGGCAATGTAGAATCGAGACGCTCCATGGAGCGTGGGGTGGGGTCGGGAGCAGGGGGACGAACCGGTAAAATAGCGGCGGGTTCGATAGGAAAATACTGCGGTGATCTTGGGAACGAGGTCGATACCCACTTCCGCGTCTCGCTATCCTTGACTCCGTAGACGATTTAGTCGGCCAGCGGCCCCAGCCCGAGGTTAGGCTACGTATAACTTCATAGCTGAAATGACGGTATGCGATGAAATTGCGGCGCCTTGCGGTGTACCCTCCGACTCCAACGTATCAGGATACATCGTCGCGTTCAATTTTTACGGCGCGTCGTCGTTCTTTCTTGACGAACTGCCTGTGATGGCGTCGCAATTTGCGATGACTTTGCGTACCTTGCTGCGCTTACAATAAATATTTAAAACTCTTCTGAAATTGAACCAAATCGCTTGAATTTTGCCCGAGATGTTAGAGATATTAGCTTGCTAAACAATATTCGACATTTTTCGTTTCAAGTTGCACTTCATTGAAAGCACGAGAAATGAAAACTCACGTTTTCGACTCTTTACCTGGGACTAGAGACGACAAATTTAAACCACAAATTTTGTGAATACTGTTTAATAAGCTATTTCTTCTAGCCTGTAAAAAAGATTCAAATAAATTGATTTGATTTTCGAGATGTTACTTCGTTTTATAAAGTGTCTGAATATTTTCGTAGTTCGCGGTTTATCGTTTAACTTTCTAATGCGATTTTAAAATAAGTTGCGTTTCATTTGTTCCTTGCTGCAGGTGATGGATTTCTTAATTTGTTCAGCTTCATTTTTTATGATTCCTGGAATGACAGAATCGTGTTTGGAGTCGATCGAAAGAACATGTTGCGATCGGACATCGCATAGTTTGTTAGTCGAAATAAACGAGTACTTTAACAAAATAAAACAATCCACGTCGCGTTTGGGAAGTTAAATATAAAACTTGGAAATTACATGGAAGTCATAAAATATTTTCCAACAAGACTGCGCTCACAATAAACCATTTTCTAAACGTAACCTCCCCAAGGAGGTTAAAATTATAACTATTCTAAGCGCAAAGAAAGTATAAATCAGTTGAAATATATTCACTACAATATATCTCAACAATACCAAAGAAAACCTCACCAAATAAAAGAAAATGAATGAAAACTAAAGAAGAGAAAATTAAATAGGTTTCTCCCTAGTATAAAAATTCATCCATGAAGAAGTGAAAAGAAACCCGAAATAACTACTGAAGAGTTGTCGAACTATCAACATCTGCAATGTCGTATGAAAAGCTCTTACAACACTTCACCTGCGCTCACTTATTAGTGTCAAGTCTTCACTTTTGCGCCAAAGCACACGACACACGTGAAGTTTTCGTCCCTCGAAGTTGTATCAGTTCTTAAACTTTACCAAGCAACGTATTTCCATAATTAACGGAATCTCCTTACAAGAGGAGCACAGAAATTTGAAAAAAATTGTCCAAACTCCTGGCTTGCTTACGAGCCACTGATCCCCCTTATCGCTTGTTTCCATCGATGCCACCCTGTCCTTTCCTCCTCGTTCGTTTATCAGCCACGGAGGAATCACGTCCGGCGGAACGAGCGAGCGATAGGACCGGAAGCGAACATGATTTCAGTAGGCGAGCCTTTAGGATCGTGGAGAACGAACCTGTACGAAACAGTCGGTGGCTTTTTACTTTCTCCCGCGGGATAGAGAAGACGGCGTGGGTGGGGGAAGGGTAAAAGGCAAAGCTACGGAAAGCCGGGCTTTATTGCCTACGAGGGCAGGATTCTCTCGTGCGCGGGATAGGAGATTGTTTAGATCCCTAGCCCCATAGACCCGTATCGTAAGGAGGCTGCGGGGCCTATCTAGGATCGTATACGTTCTCCCCACGGATTATGGTCGTGAAACGTTTCACATCGTCCATTTTCGTGGCTCGTAACGCGACGCTTATTGTAAACTTGCACGGGATCGTACAAAGTCCTTGCCAGCGTTTTGTCGTGCTTAGGGGATCCTTCCCGGAACGATCTGTCCCCGGATCCGCCTTCCTGGAGACGGTCTTTTATCTCCTTTCATGTAACCAGCCAACCGAATATTAGACATTGCTCGATAGTTTCTTTCTTCCTTCTTGTTCCCAAGTTTCAGGTTCCCCGAACAGTTTCGTCGCCCATCTTTCCGATACTACGATGCTGCTGCATAGAGGACTGTATCGTCTATATATGTAGAGCTGCATATCGCGCAGTACATGCGCTGTATATTTTCGCATAAATTGAGCAACGAGAACATGGAGTTTCAAATGAATATTGGCTTGAAATATTTAGATACATGCAGCAGATAGTCCGATTTCGAACGGGTGTCTAGTTACAGGTTTGAATTCAATCGTTCTGATATGTATCTGATATGATATTCGATATGTATCGTAGCGTTGCACTATTCAATGAAATAAAGATTGGTTATAAATAATGAAAGGCATGCGATAGGCTCTTGATCGACCAGAACAGTCAATGCAACGCGATTGTTGGAATAGTTGGCTAGTTGAAGTTCTAGGGTCGATTGTTTCTGACTTTGAACGAGAAGACTGTATTTCATCAGGAGACAGCTCTATTTCTTCCGTTTCGTATGCAGATTATTCAGGATTCTATTATATATTAGCATAGAAAAGAATTTATCCAACAAATAAAAATGATAAATGATCAGCCGGAAGAGAACTCGGTCGAGTCGCGCCGCAATTCGATTTAACAATGTTTGCCGCTTTTGGTTATCCTTTTTATTGGATCAAAAGATACGGAATGAATAGGTGATTCGATCTCGAATACAGGGCCGGTTTTACAATAGCGAATAGTCGCGAGAGACCCGTCGGTCGAACGTATTCATTTATGCGTTCAGCACGAATATCTTTCAGCCGGCCGACGATACCATATTTTGTGACGTAAGGTTTCGGCATTACAATTTCAAATTCCCGGCGAGAGATACGCGGACGCATTAAGCAGGGTCAATACTATCCAAAGGGGGAGGGGGGGGGGGGGGGGGGGGGGTAGGGGGGTAACCAGGGGGGGGGGGGGGGGGGGGGGGGGGGGTGCAAGGACTATGAGTACTCACAGGTGCTGCTGCGTATCGAGCGTGTGGACGGGAATCCGTATTGGGTGTTAAAGGGACCATCTACCTGCGCGAAATAGCTGAACAAATATTCCGCTAAACAGTAGACCGCTGTTGCGTTTTCCCGCGCGTTCATATCCGCATTTCTTCATGAATACAAATGGACGTTACCTGCGCGGTGGAGCACCCGAGACAAAATAAACGCTTTTATCATTTGCGGTAACTCAGGACACGAGGACCGAATGTCGTGTCACATAATTTTTACTATCTTGGAAGTGAAACGGGGATAATTTAGGTGGGTATAATTTGAAATTTAGTAACTGGACTGTGAATCCTTATGTAAAATAAGAATGATGTAAATGTTTTCTCTTTCGTTAATAGACCTTCTTAACGATTTACCGACCGGTCATTCGACTGTAAAGATTTTTATAATTTTATAACATTATCAGTAAGCAATATTTATTTTATTCATGGATCGTATATTTAAAAAATTATATAATAATGTTTCAATAATAGATAACAAATTATTGGTCGCCGTGACAATCGACTTACGATAACTATCTGTCGGAGTAGAAAGCCGATTTATAAGCTACCGGTTTCTAAAGTGTTAAATTCTAAGCATAATTTAGAAAGGAATAAGGTGGCTGTGAAAAATATAAATGGTATAAATGTTTCGTTCTTTTTTTAATACTAAAAGTATCGAGATACAGAAGTGATTGATACGTGTTGCTTTCTAAAAATTATAAACTTGAATATATTTAAAAGTTTTAATACTACGTTTGTGAATATATTTATATATTCAATAATTTCTAATGAAAACTATTTCACAATTTCAATAATTGCAAAATAAGAATGATTTGACTTACAACGCCGCGTTTAGTGTTAATTGATGTCCTTAAGTTTTAAGAATAATTTAGAGCTACGTGTAAAGCGATGTGTACATATTGTATGCATAGTGGCATAATTCGAAATTCAATAACTAAATTGCGAGTCTTCGTGCAGTATAAAAATTGTACCAATATTCTTTTTTCTCTTTGATCAACGTTTTTAAGCTCCTTCATTTTTTCTACGGACTTAAATCGTAATAAATCGGTTTCCTAAAATCCGCGGTCTACTGGCAGCATTGTTCGTAAATCTGTGAGATTGAATTGGTAATAGAACGGTCGATGAATGAGTATTGTTCTGTAATCCCATTCCATAGAAAGAAATTCTCGATCTTTGTTGCGGCATTACAGAGAAATTTTACGATATCAATGATTACAAAATATGGGAGCTTGTGATAGGTCGTTTCGATAGATGATTTCACCCGTGGACAATAGGAGACTGTGTTTTATTGTCCATAAAAAACTCGTTGCTTCCACGGCTTGAGCATCGGAGAATCCAGTCGCAATTCAAAAACAATTTCCATTACCTACCGTAGAATGTGAGAAGAATTTCAATTAGTGGCATGTTGGAGTCTGTGCAGGCTTATCAGATTTTTCTTTCTTTTGAACTTGGGGTTAGAAAAATTAAATACTAAACGTTACCAAAGGCTTGTAATGTCCTTTAAAAATACTTAAAGCACGTTTATGAAGACATTGCACGATTTTTATTACACAACTGATCTGTTTAGATGAACGTGCCCAGTCTCGCGGAATTATCTTCACAACCCAAATAATCATAGGTTAATAAATTTCAAAATTCGATATTGTTCTCTAAAATAAAATTTACAAGATAATAAGATCCACGAAGCACTTTGCAAAAGATACTACTTTGAAGAAGTATGATCAGACGATAACACAAACATAATCAAACTGTTGGACTCACACATCCCAAAATAATTTTTCCATTAGCAAATTTATTTATATTTAGAAACTGTTAAAACTTTGACTATCGAATGAGCCACGAGTCATATAAAATGGACAGTCATACAAATCCAAGGAATACAATGACTAATAACTATCGAAATTATCGTCGTGTTCTAAACGCGTTAAATGCCTAGTATCATCTTCAAAAATGTCCACGATGCCACAAACATTTAATTAATAAGATTGAGCCTACAGTTAAAATTCACCGTAGGATATATTAATTGAACTCTTTTGTCTTTTAAAAGTCCCAGTAGTATAAGCTATTGTAGCGTTGAATACTTTTGTCTTTTAAAAATCCTAGTAGCATAAACTAGTGTAGAGACTATCGTTTGAAAATCACACAAAATTCCGTGGTAGTACAACAAAGGATACAAGCAATAGCAACAGTTTATTAGTAATATTATGCAGCCACTTGCTACGACTTAAGCAACAATGACAACGCAATAACAACGACGGTGACTATACGTATTACAACAATGCAACAACTATATCCATGACAACAACTACGACAATGCACAAGTTTGCAGGGCGTCCGTTCTCTCACGAAGTCGGCCCTTCACCCTTACAGTCTTTTCCCTCATTCTTAACATTCTCTTACCTCTCTCTCTCTCTCTCTCTCTCTCTCTCTCTCTTGAATACACTCTTTCACACTCTGTTTCATTGTTGCTCATTCTCTCTCTTTCCTTCCTTATTTCCCTTTCACTCGCTCACGCTCTATCTTTCAGCCACTCAGGACTTCGAGGAACTTAAGCAATGATCCCAGGTCATTCGAAATTGTCCAAACCCTCTTTAACTCTTTCGGTACGCTGCGTCCGCCGTGACTCTCTTGCTCTACGAGGCGCCGCACCGAAAATTCACACATGGTCAATCCTCCTTTATATGAAAATTCTCGTAAGCGATAAATAAAAAGTGTTCTTGACGAGGCAATTTAATATTGAAAGATACTTGTGCTATATATTTTTTGTTATTAGTTAATCGATTTTGTTATAATTTGGTATAAATAAACTTTGTACATGTGTCCATTCATAATAAAAAGTTTATTTCAAAATTTTACATGCATTCCTTGATTTCAACAGATTTCTCTTATAAGCAATGAGGTTACGAATACTTATGGGACTGACTGTATACCGGAAGCATTAAACATCCGTCTCATTCATTTTGTATTTCATGACTCGTACTCTCGACCATTCTGCCTGTCATACTCGGAAGAAACCGTATCCTAGTTGAAATATTAGCGTCACCTATAGGCGATCGACGCGACACCCAACGCGTTAAAGAGGGAAAGGAAGGTGACTTTGGGGATGACTCCGTGCGAAGACTCTTCATCGACTAGTTTGGTTCGGCGTCAGTAACACGGTGTCCGTCTGACGGTCAGCTAAGAGGACACGAGAGCTTCCTTCCCTAGATCGATCGATCGCAGGCAGTGTGTGCATAGGATACGAGGGTACACGAGTTACGACTGGTATCGAGCGTAATACGGGCCAGAGACAGGCGTGCATGTACACGGCCGAGAACACGCGTGCACACGCGCTGTTTATGGGTGCACGTGTACCATGGCCAGGACGAATTCGAGAGACAGCTTGATGGATGATACCTTTGCGTCTTCGTTGCGTGTATACATCACATGCACCACGCTCGAAGGATTGCGTTCGTGGCTCGGCCTCGCTCGTGTGCAACATCCCTCTCTTCCTCTCGCTTCCTTTATTTTCCTCTCTCATCTTTCCTCCTTGCCTCCCCGCCTCTTTCTTGCCTTGTGCACACGCGAGAAAGAAATTGGACCGTGTTCAGTAAACAGTTGCGAGAGCAAGCAGCCGCGAGCTACAGTAAGGAAATCGCTGATTGAGATTGAAGATTGGGTTAAAAGCTTCGGCTAAGGAATCGCGTAAAGAGTGTATTACCCGTGAGGAAATCTAGATCGCAGCTCGGGAGCGGTGTAAAGAGAAGCCGAGAGCCGCGTGCAATGTCTGCTTGATCGGCTTTAGTATGATCTCGTAACTATGGCTCACTTTAGTTGGTAATATCACGGGGGAAGATAAAATGGTTTGCCGTGAGGAGACTGGAATTTTATGCGCGTGTATATAATTTCTCGATAGTTTGCCAAATTTCTTATTTTAATTTGTTTATTTGATGTTTTATCCACTTAATAGCGATTAGCGAACACTTGTGGGATTTTCGTATTAAATTATTATATTATCTTCTTAATGTAGATCCTTAAGTTACTATATGTATAATTTTGCTTCCTTCTAAATATAGCATAACTTTTGCTGTTCTTTACATAGCTGTCCAAATATTATTTGATGGTATTGGTCATTTTTACAAATCTTCTGACATTGTTGTACGATGGACATTCTGTTAGAATGTGGTTAACTTAAGCTCAATGTTACAATTGATACAAAAAAGTTTATCCGTTTTGGAGAGTATGTACTGATGAATTGTTTTAGTATATTTAATATTTATTCTGGATAGCACAATTTGTTTGCCTGTTAATTATATTATGGGGTTAGCGAATCTACTTTCGCTGAGTTCATGTAGGTGAGAAGTACATGAATGTACTCATTCTTGGTTCCACTTATAGCAACATTTTTTGAGTTAGAGTTTCTGAACATTTTCAAATGGGATTTTAATGTACCTTAGATCTACTTAGATCTTGTATATAGATCTCGTTATTGGCTTCCGGAATTTCAATGTTATCAAGCTTACTTTTGCAGAGCTTATTGATTTGGTGCCTGTGCAACTTGTTCCGTAAATCACTGATTATATAGTTAGAATCAAAGGGAATTTTCAATTCTTTAATTATGTCGAATTGTCAACCGAAATTATATAGAGGTTTCTCTTTCCAATTTTTAAGCTTCTAATTGCTAGAAGGACAATACAGATACTATAGAATTCCATTGAAAGTGTAATAGGAAATTTATACTTGATTTTTCCATCATTGCCAAATGTACAACATTCGTCGTTATTCATTTAACAAGTGCCTCTGTTAAGATAGGTGTCTAAAGGGTTATTATATATTCACGCACAAATGATAATGACTTGCCACTTCGAAGCAGACTTGTGACGGAGGATTCAAACAGAAGCTACGTAATATACTTGTTAGCCACCTCTTTTTAGTAGAAATACAATTCTATTTTTCTGTTATAAATGCTTAGCTAGTCGAGAATGAGAATACATTTTATATAGTTTTTAAAAAGATAATATGTATGAAATGAAATTCTAGTTATCAAAGTTGCGTTGGAACGAGGAGTCACTATCTAGAATTTGTTATATTCAGTTGCTATAGGTTGATATCACGTGACATAAAATTCAATATAAAAACTAAAATCGTATAGCACGATGACAAGAGAAAGAGAAGGAGAGAGAGAGAGAGAGAGAATCGTACGAGTAGATTCACATAACCCGATGAGTAGAATAGTTTGCCCTATGATCAGACATGTACGCTAAGTGATCCGAGCCTTGTGATCGGCCAAGTGAAATTTGACGACCTTTGACTAGACAAGTGGAATGTAATGTCAAACCTGTAGCTAGTCAAGTAGAATGTATCGATCTGTGATCAGACACTTAAGACAGGACGAATTGGCACACGTAGAATACGTAGCTCGAGCGAACAGGAACTGAAATGCGTACTCCATTTTGTGCATATAAATCTGGCCGTCTCATTCTACTTAAATCGAATAGTGCTGAAATAAGCTTTCCTCTTATCGTTGCCACTACGTCTCGCCCCATACAGAATTAACATTACGACACCGATAAGGTGACCCATAAGGTAGACGACAAAATGAGTCACCGGTGATTTCCACTGTGCTGCAAGCTACCTACAGAGTCACGCCAACCCATGGCTAGGTTAGCTTTATGACCCATCGATGACATGTTGAAACGTTTCGAGCTTATCAACTCGCAGATCGGAACGTTTCAATCGACCGTGTCTAATCACAGATTGCTTTATCGATACTACTAACATTTATATACTACGAAAAATTCTCGGTTCAAGTAAAATTTAAGATGTAGTCAAAAGATCTCTCGTTTTTATCAATTTGATGAGTGGAATTTTATTTGGTTAACCCTTTTAGTGCTGGCCAAAAGAGTCACGCGTAGCTAAGAGAAATGTACAAAACTCGTTTGATGTAGTTTGATTAAGTTTGGGAAGGAAATTGCGAAAATGTTGTACAACTTCATAATTGCCAAATTCAAAAAGCAATGAGAAATAAGGAATGAAATTGTTATTTAGTAAAAATATTAAGAAAACAATATTTTTTTCATTAAGCAAGAAAAGATCGTCGTTAGATTGTGCAAACATTGTGAAATATTCTAGCTTGTAAATCTTAACAAATTATTCTTTCAACGTTCGGGACATGACCCTTAGAACATGTATTTTGATAAACTATACATTTCGATTGAATTTAAAATACCTATTTGTATAAACAACCTGCGAATACTTTTGCCGAGAGACTTAAAAATTACTTTACAAGTTAAGTGATATAAAAATGGCTTTGAGAAAAAGTATTTTGATAAACCCCAATTTTGAAAAATACGTCTGAATGGTATAATACGCAAAGCGCGATTGTTTACGCGAAGAGCGAGTTCCAAAAAATAGCAAACGACTATCAGCGATGATCGAGCAAAAGCAGGGCAAAGTTGTTTGGTTTAGTGAATTCAGTGACAAGTTGTTATAACTTTTGAACTCTTTGAGATATTGCCATGAAAGTTTTACTAAAAATATTAGGTATAAGGGAAAGTTTTGTCGTTTTTGAACATGTGCACTTTTATGCGTTGTCGATCCTTAGCAAGAATTCTGATCCGACTGAAACCGGTTTAGACAGTTAGATTAGCATATGATTGATGATTTATACACATTTCTTTCGTATTTTAGTCAGTTTTTTTGAGACTTGCAAAACTGTCAACACGAGTGAAGAAAAACGCACTTAAGACATTGTATGCTGTATGAGTTCGAAAACCGGACTAATGCGATGAAGGCAAAGAAGAACTTGTGTGACGTGTTTGGAGAGGACGTAAAAGCTCGAATAAAAGCTCGAATATTTCAAAGACGGTTTGCGAAATTTCGTTCGGGTGATTTTTCTTAAGTGCACTCTTTCTTCACTTATGTTGACAACTTTAAAAGTTTAGTTAAAAGAATTCTCGCTAAGGATCGACTTATACCTGATAATTGAAAAATAGCAATTTTCAATTGCTTGTAAGTATACAAATTATTTTATACTTTCTAAATATGTATCTCATATTTATTATATTTAATACGTATAATGTTTTATGGAATACCCGCAGCTGAGCGTGCCCATGAGGATAACGCGATCGATTTTAAACATTTATAACTTTCAAATTGGTTTCTATAATGATTTGATCTTATCAGAGTTATTTAAAACAAGCTGTATAGAAAATATTCTTTTTTACTGGAACATAGAGACTATTGCAGTTCATAAGTTATCCTCTGTCAAATATAGGGAATTTTTTAAAGTCATATAAAAAATATATGATTTCTCATTAAGGAGGAACGATCTTTCTCAATAACGTAAAAAGACAGAGGAAAGATATGAAACACGATGAGCAAAGCATCTCAACGAATGTAAGAAGTTCCATTAGGCTAAATATCCTACTCTGAAAACGCACAAGTTTAAATGTAATTAAACTACTTATTCAATTTCATTAATTTCTTCACATCTGAAGTCGATAAACCTTTGTAAAGCAATACAAATTAAATAATTATTGACCTGGAAGAGTTGACTTTTTCATTAAGCCTCAGTAAATTCTTGAAATCGGATCACTGTGATCTCTGATCATTTTAATCAAATTGTTCGCATTGCGTTTTTCATTACTGGCTTTTTGTATCGCGTTCCACGGGCTGTCGTCCACTTCCTCAAAGAGTCTTATCTGTCCCGGTACGAGTCGATGCTGTTTGTCCGTCTCCTCTTTCTGTGCATCGTTCCGCGACATTTCTCGTTTCCTCGTGGCCACTAGCGTTGTCGTCGTCGTCGTCTTCGTCGTCGCCGTCGCGGGCCCAATCGATCGATCGAAAGGAGGAAACAGTCTTCGCGATAGTTCCTTACCCCCTGCACGCGGTGATAAGAACCGATACGGCGGACGACGACAATGGCGACGCCTCTTGTCACTTTGTGGATCGTCTGTAGCGTCTGCGACGACTACGACCGCCACGGCCACGACCACGACTGTGTTCACCGTTGGCCAGGAAAAGCACGATCGAGAGGGAGACCCCGTGATATTATTATAAAGAACGGCCGCTCCGCCTTCGCGCGCGTTGAATAAGCTCAGCGCCACGCGAAAATATCATTTCGACTCTTGCCGCGAACAGAAACGAGCGTTTAGTTACCGGCTTTATGGCGACAAACGCGTGGAAACCTTTGTGGGTCTTCGCAGCCAGCGCCCACCTTTTCCCACGTTCCAAATGGTATTTACTTTTTCTCTTTTGTGCCCGCTTGCTTCTTTCACCGGTCCTTTTACCGCGCCGCCACCGCTGCGGAATTGCCTCGCGCTTCTGTCGCTGTCCACGAGCATTTCGCTCCAACCGATTTTATAATTCATTCTCGATGGGGATTTTGTTTTCCGCGAATCGATGCTTCTGCTCATGATTAATGCATTCCTCTGGCAATATTCTCTCTATGCGGGCAGTCGAATCCCGAGGCGAACGATTTTTTGGTCGTGTTCGTGCGAATGTTGCTTGAAATTTTTAATAGTACTGTAAATGGTCGTTCAAACGTATGTAAGTAATTATACGAGTGCATGCAAACAGCACAAATTGAAGCATCGGTCGATTATAGCTAGATTCGGATGTGGGAAAGAGGATAGAAAAAACTGATATGACATTAAATACCGGAGGGAGGAGATGATTGAGTCGACACTTGTAAAATGGTGAAATTTTTTTAAAAAATTGATTCAAATGATTTCAATTTATAATATGGTAATAAATATATGATAATAATATATAATAAAATTTATAAATGGTAGGGATGCTAGTCCAATGTACAATCACTGAAATACTTGTTTTTAAATTTTACTATTAGTTGAAATAAGAAAATGATCGTTTGTTCATTTTTTATCTGAGTATATAATGAAAATTTTAAAAATGCATTTCATACTTCTCAGTAACTTATGTGCACGTTAAAAATTTAATTGAAATAAGATAGAGTCACTGGAACCTGTAGAAATTACCTGTTTTTGATTGAAATTCGTGGAAAAGCTATGATTTTCGCTATCTTTGATTGTTTACAGCTCGTGTCAAGGTCAACCAATCACGATGAAAATTTCAGTTTGTGTATAGATTACCAAGAATTATCAAATATATTTTTTAAATTTTCATTACAGGTTCTTGATAAAGAAAGTAAAGGAACGAGTCTTTTTCCATCTTTTTTTATTCCAAGTAATAGTAAAATTAAGAGAAAGATATCTCAGTCATTGTACTGTGTGCTGATCCTTCTAACGTTTACAGAAAAATTTCAAGTTGTTTAGACCAGTTTTAAAAAAGTTATAATGTAGCGCGACGTTAGTTTTAAGAATTTTATAGATAGGATAGCTCGACGCGTGACGAGTTTGGGACGCCGCACAGTGGTCCGGATTGGCGCAAGGTGTGCCATGGCCCTATAACTCGTCATTCGTAAAAGGTGTAAACGCGAACCTTAAATTGATCAATGAAATAATGACAGATTATGGATTAATTAAGAAAAAATACATTAATTTTATTACTGTTATTATTATTATTATTATTGTTATTAGTATTCTAATTATAATTACAACTGTTAGTATTATATTTCTTATTATTTAATTATTAAATCTAACGCCTCTGGATCTAATTCCTTATTCTTTTTAGTACACGATTTGATTCGAATGGTGGACATGTACGGATCTGATGTCAAAAGGAGACGATATAGTATATCTCTATTTGTTTCTATCCTAGAATTTTTTCGGGTGTTTCGTGTTCTAATTTGTTTAAAATCTTTATGTCGTGCTTCAAGAACTTCCTCAGAAAGTTGTCCTATTGGTACTAATCCATATTGAATAATGTCAGCTCCGTGAATTAATAATTTATGTACGGAAGGTGGCATGTAATACCACCCATAAGTTTGTACATAATATTCTGCTGTATTTTGTGTATATTCTTGAAATTTGTATATATCTATTTTATGAATTGATGATATTACCTGCAACAAAGTACGAATTCCCTAAATTAATAATAATAAAATAAGTAATAATAAACAATATTAATAATAACGTTATCAATAATTAATTAGTCTTATCGAAGTCGTATCATAGTAAGTGTTATAATCTAAACAGTTCCTTCGAATAAGGCGGATGTTTAGCTCTTCTCTTCACGGAGTTTCGAGATAGACGCGCTGACGCGTCCAACGTTAGGAACTTCAAACAAGTATAATTTGAAAGAGTGGACGAAGTAGGAATAGCTTTCTTTTTAGTCATTTAGAGGAAGCTGTCCTGAATACATTCCAATTTGTCACAAGGTCGCATTTGGTGGGACTTGATAGATATTCTCTATTGAATATAAAAAATTTGAAGAATTTGTAACAGTTTATTCGACAATATTTTCTTAGCACATTTTTTGTGGAAATTATTATTACAGGTATTAATTTTAATCGCGAAAGGATCCCCTTTAAAAAAAGTTTGAAATCGAAATATTAAATGCTTACGTCACAACATCGAAAAGGAGACATGCAGTTATTTTTGACGAAAACAGCTATTCTTAGGAAGTCCGACTTTAAACCATCATTTCTATTACAAAATTGTATTAAATCATGCAAACATTTTTATTTTTGAGGTTGGTAGACATTTAGGAAATAGTATATATTCAATACAGATCGATATGTGAAAGTTCATTTTTTGGTCAAATGGCACACCTTGCGTCAATCCGGACCACTGTGCGCCGGCGACGCTCGGCGACCGTACGCGCGGCGGAGCAGGTACCGTGAGCAAGAAAAGTACTAGACTCTTTGCTCATTGGTCAAGGGCTAGCACCCAAAAATTATATAAAAAGGGCATCTTCAGCCAGAAAAACGCAGTCTTGCGGCAGTCTTGCGAGAATCTTGGAAAAGGCAGTGTAGAGAGTAGATACCGATAACGTTGACCTCTCTGACCACCCTTTTAAGAAACCAGTAGGGAGTAGATACCGACAAGGTCGACCTCCGTGACTACCTTTCTTAAGAAAATCTGGATCTTGGTAGAGAGGCGTTCCGCGTTGACCCAAGTGACGATACGCGCCGCGAACGAGACGGTCCGTCAGTTTCTCCGTGCGAGTCCGGTTCTTTGTAACCATCTCTCAACGTACCAGCATCCACGATACCAGAGCATCTTGTAGATTTATTTGTTTGTGTAAATAAAGTATTTCGTTTCGTTAAAACAATTCGTTACAAATTGACACCCAACGGGTGGCCCGAAACACTCCTGTGAAAACATACGTTACAATACTATTTTAAAAGTGTTGACTCAATTTTGCTTCCTACTGTACAATTAACGAATGTAGAGGAATGGAAGAGGTGAAAGGAGCAATATATGGCTTACTGAGAGGAATTTCAGTGGGAACAACCTGGATGAGGGACATAATGAGAAGAAGCAGAGGGAAGGCGAGAGGAACGCGAATGAGTTATTGAATTACTGACTTCGTAAATTTTATGTGCAGAAACAAAAATGTACACTCCTTTCATAGGCTGAAAAGCATGAGAAATAAGCGCATAGTGTACAGCGCGCAATAGTTTTATCTCCTAAGTATAATATTGTAACAAATGCAATCAGAGATCTCATTCAAAATATATTTATTAACGATAATTGAAACATTTTAAAGATCATGGTCGCTTAAAGATCGTATTATTATAACTAATAAATAGAGACAAATACAAGTAGCACGTTTTTAATGTATCATTTAAAGTAACATTCTGTTTGAATTTAGTGTTTACAGTTTTGTTACTAGAAAAATGAATTCATGAGAAGTCGTTAAACATAGCGTCATTGAAATAATTTATTTGAAAAATCAGATTTCTGCAAGCAGTTGTGAATCTATAATTAATCAAAAAATAATTATTGTTTACTAGAAATGAACTAACATTTCCCCACACTTTTCTTTCGTACTAATTTAATTATTCCAAAACAATCCACCCTAAAGTCTCTAGACACCACAACTATTTAACACTTTACATTTTCATAACATGAGCATTAAACAATATTTATTTTATCTACACTTCTTTATTTCAACAGTCGCAGAAGGTATCTAATATGTAAAGAAACTATATAATAATATTGGAGCTTACAGTATCTCAGTGTTAAATTTTAGTTTCTATTTTCATTTCACTTCTTTTATTAATCTGTTTAATATTTAAAAAATTATTTAATAATATTGGAAATTAAAGTAGTCTAATTTAATTCGTCTAACTCATTAATGGACAACAAATTATGTCGATTACCATAACTAATTCACGGACTGCCGATCGGAAGAAAAAGCCGATTTATAGGTAACCGATCGGTGTAGGGTTTACAGCAACTGTTCAAATTTCCACATGACGTGCACCCACCCGTATAATACCAGAAAGCTGAAACGATTCCTTTCTTTCCCGCCCATTGTCCGGAAGGATATCCGGCTACGAAAAAACACTGCTTGTTCTCATTATTGGCGCGACCGCGTGCGATTTATGGCGGTATAAATTCTGCGGCGGTTCGATAATCTGGCCAAGAAATATATTTCCTGCGATAGCATCTATCACATAATAGCGCCATAATTCACCGCGACTATTTCGGGCTCGGACACCGAAACCGTGCGACCAATTACCAGCTATCGCGTTCGTTCGCTCGCAGAATCGGCAGCCGAAGGCTCGTCGATCTCGCCGGTGCGAGCAAGTTTTACGGCCGAGCCAGATTGACGGTCGAAAAGAAGAGCCGGAACCGGGAGGACGGCTCCTACAGCTTGATGCCGTTGCACCGAAACGTTCATGGTCGTCGAATGTTCGACTATAAAACGACCATCCAGCGTTCACGGTTCCGTAAGGTGCGAGCACGCGTTTCACCTTTGCCGGATCGCCGTTGTCATATTCCGGCGATGGCAGCCGCCCGTGTTTTTACACCGTGGATACATGTATGTAACGCGAGGTTGTTCTTCCGCGAGGGAATCCAAACTGTTTCCTTAGTTCGTTTGTTTTTATGTGAGAAACGCGCGAGATTTCGACCGTCACGTTGATTCGTGGAAACGCGACCATACGAAGCGCGAGGAGATGAGGAATAAAAGAAGTTTGTGCCAGGGTCCCTTTCAGTCTTCTTTTTGTGACGGGTTGGTTTTGTTGCAATTATCATTGTAGCACTTGAACGTGTGAAAGAAAGTTAGGCTTTTCTAACCGAAGTCTGATCAGAAACTTGATTAAAAGCTGCCATTACTAGTTATCAGTAAGCTGTATATATGGCGCATGTATGGAAAAATAAAGCAGTTATCATTTAAAACGGTGCAAGTATTAAAAGCATTTTAAAACGTCAATGTTCTGTTTTTAATGTATTCAAATGCTTGAAGGAAGAATGAACTTGCTACTTGGTTCTTCTTTCTTTCAATCGATGCAGCCAATTTTCAGTTTACATAAAAATCCGCGGTCTAGTGGTCCATGTGATAAAAAGCAATGTTATCGTTATATCCATCTACTTACGGTATCAGTTTAATTTGATTCTTTCTACGGACTTTGTAAAAACTGAGTGGCACATTAGTTTATCTCTGCGTTGCAATCAGATAATACATGCACAGTTTTCTAACGACCGAAATGTTTTGCTTATGAATTAATGCACGAAACGCAACACTTTCTGACGACGTTGGTTTACTGTGGTCCAGATCGATAGGAACAAGATATCATAATAAATGCCTGCACCTGCTGAAAACTTTGACATCCGATATCTGTTCACGTATTTTTCGTACAGCGCATCTTCGTTTCAACGAACTTTCCAAAAAACGATGAACTTTGCTCTGACGAATGTACGGTAGCTCTATATCGCGATGACCAGCATTTTTCATTGTCGCGATTGGACAATGAGTGGTGACCAATTTTCGATTAATCAGGGATCGAAACTAGTGCAAATATAATGTTGAAATTTATCCTCTGATTTGGGTCGCGCGCGTTAATGAAATTTCGCGTCGCGAGCTGCACATATTCAGTCGTAGGCGACCGGAATCGTTGGTGCCGTTCGGCCGACACGGTGGTCAACTACGCTAATTATATGTGAGCTAGTTCGACAGGCGTGCGCAGTTATAGTTATCGGCGAGCTATTGTTTAACGCGCAATTTCAGCCCGGGTACACAGCGTGATTTATCGCGCGGGAATAAATTAGTTCGCGCCCAAAGGCTCCGGGATTCGGCCGTCACACGCCGATCCGCCATAACGGCACGGCGATCCGACGCCATCGTCATCGTCATCGTCATCGTCATCGCCATCGCCATCGCCATCGCCATCGCCATCGCCTTCGTCATCGCCATCGTCGTTTCGTTCGTACCGGCAAATATCGAGCGGGCGCGGCCCCGCCGCTTGCTTTATCGTCCGCGGCCACCTGTCGATGGGAAATCGATTTCGCAGTGAATAATTCCCGCAGCCTTTTCACGCCTCCCCACATTATAATGCGCGAAATAACGTATTACGTTACGCGCAGACAGCGTTTCGATGAACAGGTCGATGAACAACCCCTCTCGCCCCTGTAATGCCCGCATCGGCGAATTCGTGAATTATTAACGAGGAAACTTCGAAACATCAAAAACACCAGTTTGCCAAATTTTAACAAGCTTCGCGTCGCTCGCGAACCGCCACCGATTTCCTCCTGAAAATTATAGCACCGCGAACCAGCAACTTTTTCTGTGATAAATGCGGCGATCTGTCGAATCCCGCTTTGTTTGCACTTCTGCATAGTTTGTTAATCTTTGAATTATTATAATATGCATCCTCTGTTTCTTCTTTATTAACCTTTAGTTATTATTTCCAGTTTGTGATACTACTAGTATCTATTTGTTCGTCTTTGTTCATAATTTCAAAACGGATAGCTTATAATAATACACTTATTCCTACTTAATCGAACTTGAATATCATCATTATTGACGCGTGAAGATGAGAACAATTGATTCCAATTTTTTATTTAACATTTTTACGTTAATAACAACGCAATATGCATTAGAGATCTGTGAAACTTCTACTAATATATATTAAGTAAGTTTTAACAGTTGCAACAGTTAAAGGTTAAATTAATTAATAGCTCAAATTAACTATCGCGAACATAACTATAACAATAACGAAAACTTAAATAAATTCAGTCTTGTAGTAGCATTAAGCAGTGTACATGAATTCTGTTTATGATTCGGTTGTTTCAATGAAAGTGTTAACGTTTTTTTAAGGTTTATTTTTCTTACTCAGCG
>NC_135778.1:20433591-20546479 GCF_028453695.1 Augochlora pura | reverse complement strand
CTATAAAAAATACAATTAAATCCTCTGTTCCGTTCGAATCCGAAACGCTTTGAACGAGAATTCGGCAATTCACGAAGTTGAATTTCACGGGAACTATAAGGGAAGTGTAAATTTCACGGGAACGTTCGATCGGCAATTCATCTCCGGCAGTCGCAGCGATATGGGAGCAAATTTTTCGCGTAAATTCTGCCGCTTGGTGGCTGGGTCGACGCGTAATTCGTGCACATCCACGGCGGCGGCATTCCTACGGGGTCGGGGTGACATTTGACGTGCATACGATGCCATCGCACGGCTGATTGGTTATTGCTTAACGCTGTTTCACGCCACGCTGGACTCGATCGTCTAGTTACTGGCTACACCGGCCAACCGGTGACACAGGAGCAGCGTCGCAAGATGGACCAGCTCGTTATAATTATTTCAGTGTCTACCGATGATACGTTAGCGCAAGACAGTACAAAATTCGGACAATTACTCGCGCGAAACTGTTGCAATTGTTTACTGCGGCTACGTTGGTTTACGTTCCAGCTTTTGTGTTAAATGCGAAATTACTCAAAATTTGTTTAATAAATCTTGCAGTTTACTAATGCTAGACACGTTATTTTAGGGCCGATCAAGCAATAAGTGAGTTTTAAAGCGACGTGCACAAACGATATAAGCAACGAGATTTATAAGGTAAATTCGATTGCTGTTCGCAGAGTAATTTAATACATCACAAAACAGTTCAACAATTTACACTGCACGCGCAATTAAAAAATGTTTCAATAAATTTTTCAAAGTTGAAGCACAAAACTGCGCCTGTCTCTAAATACATACTATAATTCTGTCTGAAAAAGATCTTCGCGTGATAAATTAACTACTTAAAGTAAACTAAGTAAGTTACTTAAATATGTTTTGCCTAAATTGTACATTGAGAAAATGAAGCTATAGATAGTTAAAACAATGAAAAGCCAGTTGAAAATAAGAATAATTTAACGAAACGATAAAAGAATACCCGAAATCATGGAATAAGAAATACGGCAAGAATTCGATTACACCGGTAATAAAAGGGCAAACAGCAGTTTTTCAAAAAAATGACCCAGCCAAAACAACGCAGCCAGATTTTCTACTTTACGAGCAAGATTGTTAACCATTTCCGCGGCAGAAAATTTGCATTCTTGAGGCAGCTGGTGTTCGGTTTTCCCTCGTCGTAGATCGGATCGACCCTTCCTGGGACGGCGAAGGGTGCGTCATTAGAGAAGATGATTGTGTGTCGGGCCCACGTCGGGCCGATTACGCGCGGTGTCAGCCTCGCGGACGAGCCTGTGATTGGAAACCGCGTTATCCGGTCAATCGTGAATATATCGGCCGGCCGATGCGTTTTTAGCGTAATTCGGCGACCAATCGCCGTGGCCCGGCGGCGAGGCTTATCGGAGGGGTTGAGGCGATTTGCACGCCGGTATGACATTTGACGCGCACTCGATGCGCACACGGCTTATTGGTTATTGCTTAACGTTGTTTCACCGGCCGGCTGATTCGAGACTCCCGCGCTATGCTTTTGACGAGGAACAAGGGACATTCTCGAGTATCGATCCGTGGCACCATGTTTCGACCTGGCTAATTGTTTTGGAAATTAACACGACCGTTGCCCAAAACCGTCGATAATAATTCTGCAGCGGTGGAAACTTGAACTCTCTGCACTGGTATTTATTAATTAATTTTTCATCAATTTCGATTTATGGAATATTCCGTTCTGAAGATTAATTGTTGCCTCTGAACGATAATTTATGTCAATCTGTGGACGACGTAGCCATCACGTTGTTGATGTTTCATGCGAATTTAATATTTCCCTCGAGAGTGGTAATTATTCGATGGTTTGGAAGTTCTTCTTGAAATCGTCGCAGTAACATTGTTGCTTGCATGCAGCTGAATATAATTATTCCAAAGTCCTCCGGAGTCTGATCGTGTTTCCACCATAACGACCGATGACGCGGCGATGGCGTCATCTCGTCCGTTTCAGTGTCTCTTTACGAGTTATTTGGAGCAATTTCTTAATATCCTTTTACCAAATTAAATATTCGATATATAACTGACCAATCAGTTAACCATTCGAATATTACGTCACTGATAACTCGTCGTGTTGCGTCGTTTCACTTTTATCACAACTCCGCAGTGAAGTATCGGTCCAAATAAGAAGTGACTCTAACACGACGGGGCAATAATTGGAAGAAAAATGTTGTCCGTGTCTCTGTTAAAATAAAAATCATTTTTTCACATCAACTTTCCTGTATAATCCGACGACGTAAACGAAAATGATTCGACTCTATCGAAAACGTTATCCAATTCCAACATTTTTTACAAGGTTATTCGTTTTTCCTTTGATTGATGGCTCGGCAACTTTCCTCGAATTCCCGGCATCAAATGGAGCGGAAGTTTGATCGTTGCACAGACTTTATCGTCGCTCGTCTCTCCCAGCTGAACCTGATCCCTATCCTTGCCGTCATATTGTTATGCTAAAACTATGTTGCCAGTTGCGAGGAGAAGGCAGAAGGACGAGCTGGAAAAAGAGACGGAGTATAGGACGCGGCGCGAATCGTCGAAAAGCACGATGCATAGCGATGGCGAGGTGCTGTTTGCTACTGTGGCCGCGACATATATGTATATGTATTCATGTATGTACATATACGTATACATACATACATCTTTACATATACATATACATATACATATATATGTATGTATATATGTCTCTGGCTTTGTTACCGTAATATAATACCGCTGACACTAAAATTCACGCGCTCGTGGCCGTTCAAAGAAAGCTCGGGACTCTGCGTTCTCGAGCCGAGTTCGTAGATTTTTCGTAGTGCTCGCTGAAATTATAAAGAAAATTTTCTCACAAACATTGCCATGCCTTTAAGAATGGGCCCTTTACGCATACACAACCTGCACAAATTGACGCATACACAACCTGCACAAATTGACGCAACACTAATAACATGTCTTATTTTATTGTTAGAACCGGCGACAATGGAAGCTGAACGATTCAATGAAAGACTGACATGTTAATTCTACATTATTTGCTTTCACTACCTATTCGAACAATCTTATTATTCTTACAATTTTAAAGTAAACAATCTGAAATAAGTAATTCATGTCTAATATAAAATACCATTTTATAGCTTTGTTGGGATATTTTTAGTAACCTATTTTAACGCTGAAATTCAGTGTTAATTCATTAACACTTCACATGGAATAATTATATGGTAATAATATTATAATTTATTCAACTATTCCCTCGATGATCGAGTTAATCAACTGTAAATGAAAAAATGCGACTTTGACTAGCACGGTAGGTTTAGAGAATATCCAGAAAACGGCGTACATCTAGATTATCCCTCGGAGTGGTCCCAAGACCAGAGCCATTTCCCCATGCGTTTCGAGTCCGAGATTAAACTGAGGGACATTAGGACGGGATCCGTGTCCATTGTTAGCGATTCAAAAATTCCGCGATACCCGCACAAAGAGCTATACCAGTGGCAGGGGTGGCAAAGAAGGGAATTATTGGCCACGGTCTTGCCGTGCTTTGTAGCCGGGGTTATAACACGGGGGTATAATCCGGCAGCGCAGCCGGCCGTTTAAATAAAATATCTCAATGGAACGGCACGGATGACCGCGGTAAAATCCGAATTTTTCAACCGATTCGAATTACGTCCACTCATCCGTGATAGATTTATGATCAGCGGGCTATATGCATGTATCTCGTCACGGGCGCCGAGGCATTTGTAGTTTTTAATCGCTTTCAGAGACAAGCGCGGTGCACGCGTCGAAACAACAGCCCCCGCACGCACACAGCCCCTTTCTTCCCACCCCTTGGTGTTCATCGGTTATCGCGCTCGCTGTTTCCATTTCGCGTCCGTGCCGGAATATCTGTCAGTGAGTAGAGCAGAGATTCATATCCGGTGGTCCACTAGAAACGAACCATTAATATCGTTTATCGAGTCGATTTTATAAAAAGAAAGGAAGACGAAGCAGATGGTGGAAACACGACGCATTATGGCTGTCCTCTGTGTTCCGCTCCGGCTCAATGTTTTCTTCGTTTCCATTCAATCAAGCTCTCCATCGAAATATTCGGAAATGTCTCTCGATTCGGACTCAGCGCTACTAGAAGAATTGCTATCAGATGCCCTACAATTTCCAATTTTTTTTTTTTTAGTAAGGTTTTAACGTCGCATCGACATCAGGGTCATTAGCGACGGGATTTATTAACGAATTAGATTTTGGTGGCGAGATTGGAGGCAAATAAATATTCCAAGGTATTTTTGATGTTCTTTTCCGAGGTCAGTGGCGTGTGGGGGTTAATTTTATACTTTCTTTTACAGGCTTCAAATCTTCTGCAATCATATAGGAAGTGGTGAACAGTGATTTGAGTGTGACAGGTGTTACAGGTTGGTGGTTCCGTTTTTTTCAGTAAATGTTCATGTGTAATTCTGGTGTGACCGGTCCTCAGGCGAGACATTATTATCCTCTTCTTCCTGTTCAGATCAAGGGTAGGAATTTCTTGCATAAAGTCTTCAACCACACTGTGAATTTTGTTCTTTTAGAGGTGATCCAGGTCTGATTCCATTGCATTCTAACGATATTCTTGAAGTGGTTAATGAGCTCCAGATGGGGGATAGGGGGGTTCACTTCGTTTAGCAGGAAAGTTGTTGCTTCCTTAGAACTGGAGTCTGCTTTTTTGTTTACACTTATTCCTTGGTGGGAAGGTACCCATGCTGAAGTTATATTTTTGTTTAGCTTGGTGAGATCAGTGTATAGCATTAGGATGTTTTTAATTAGTTCGCTTTTTTCTTTTTCAAGGCGGTTAAGTAATGGATGACGCTCATAAAATCGGAGTAAATAACATAATTTTGGGAGTTGTTAACCTGGATTAGTTTTAAGGCATCCTATATTGCGTAGACTTCGGCAGAGAAAATAGACGCTTGGTTAGGAAGTTCCAATTTTTGCTCGCGGCGGCGTAGTCTGAAGTCGACATTAAACAAAAAACATTTCCTAATATTGTCACACGGTTAATAAAATTTGGCGCAGTGATGTCGTGGCTGCGATTCATCGCGATTTATAGGATTTATGTTATCTAAAATTGTCGATATTTACTTTACTATATCTTTTAACTCTTTGAAGCATAGGACTTCAGGAAATAAATAGGCTCATGTGGCACAGAAATTTTGTCTTGTTTTTAATGAAAAAATATTAATATACTTTTATCGAAAGCATATAAAAGCATAAACAAATAATAATTCAATTGAATTTGTTGTCATAGAATGAGACTTAAATAGTCCCATTGTTCCATGTGGATCCATGAATGAGCATAGTGAAAATGCAACTGTTGCAGCATTACGGGTTGGGTTTAAAAATGTTTCACCATACATTACCGTGCGTCAAAAAGGTGGAATATTTTTAACCCTTTGCACTATAATAACGTGGCAGACTCGTAATGAACGTTTCGTGCACGATTCAATAAATATGGCTGCCAATCATTTCCATTAAATCGAAAGAAAATTTGAATCCCCTATCATCGTTTGGGAATGAAAGCAAACGAGGACTATCAGGATTCTAGAACCATGTCATGGCATCATGGAAATAATTATGGACGAAATAGTTGTAATCATCGTGGCTCTGAAAGACGTAATAGTGCAAGGGGTTGATCTTACACTGCTTTAAGAGGTAAACGACTGAACGGCATACAAAATAAATCCGAACGTGTTGTTTATCGTGGTGTACAAAATTAGTCTGAGCGTTTAGAAGATCAAAAGTATAATTGCATTAAAATAGTATAAAAGTAGGTGTCTTTTAGTAGATCAAACGCGTAGTTACACAAGACTAGTGCATTTTAGAAGGTCAAATGTGTGAGTACACAAAGTGACCATGTGAAGATGACTAAACGAGCAGTTGCAGAAAATCTGTTCTTGCATTGAAACACCGACGACAATCAGACTTTTATCCAGGGGCTAAAAATCGCTTAAAAAAGAGTCGGAAGCGTATGATCGAATTTTTAATATCGTAACACCGCTGGTCGCCCCATAATTCCACTGTCCGGGTTCCGACAATAGCCAGCGGAGAGGTCGTTGTTCCGTCGCTCGTAGCCGAAGCGTTTGATGGATCGCGGTTAATGTCTGCCGAAATTGGGTCGTGCGATGTTTCGTGGACGACGAACGATCCCGTCGACGCCAGATCGAACGCAATATACAGGGTGTTCCCAAATTATTCCGGAAACGCAGACGATAAGCTTGAAAAATAGTCGATAAGCTCGAGTAAGTTCATTATGCATCGGTGCGCTCAACAACGCTTCAGAAATAAAAAATATTCGCAATTCTAACAACTTGAATATCTGTGATGTTTTTAATATTTTTGTTACTTTCTAAGACATTGCAAACTTTCTCGCGCGAATATTGTAATGTGAAGTAAAATGTGTTTAGAATATTACGAGGAGAATGTAACAAACACAGTAGAATCTCGACTATCATAATTATAGTATTAACAAAATTTAAATATTAACATTAATAGACTATTAATTAGATATACAAAAGTGTTACAGTTACATGGTTGGATTTTGTCGACTGATAGAACCGATTGGTCTTAACAAAGGTATAAAACAAGTAGCCTAATGACAGAAGAAGGATAAAGAAAGGAAAATACGTAAAACAGGAAAGTGTAATGAAACACATTAAAATAGAAAATCGAAAAATGACACAAGTGCTAGATTAAATCTTGTCTAATTTATGCAATATTATGCAGCGTTTCAATCAAGAACGTAGAGATTCTATTGTAATGAAAATGAATAATATCATCGAGAATCTGTCGCCACGGAATATCCATAGACGGCGGAATATTTAGTCGACGGTATCCTTCGTCGTCACCGAACGCGCCAAAACGGCGACGTTTATAATGGAGCCGGTGTAACGTATCGCGGGAACGGCGCGAAACCGCCTTTCGCCTCCGCCCATCTCCCCCGGGGGCATTATCTCCCCATGTTTGTTTGTTTCATCTGCTCTATCTGAGCTTTCCATTCGAGTGACTTACGCGTATTGATCGCGTTTCGATTCTTTGCCAGCTTGGACCGGCTGATTCGCGGTTATCTGCGCGGGTACGGCCCGTTTTCCGTGCGAAACCGGCGCGGCGCGGATCTGCGTGACGAAGAAAAAACACGGTTATCGGGCTGAAAGCCCCTCGCCTGGATAGGTTCTCGACAGAGGCAGCTTTCTGTGCATCGATTGCGGCTCGTTTCGAAGGGCTGCTCTCGACGCTCGCGACTGCTGGAGGAATCCGACGCGGCGGTCTCGGCTCAGGCAACGTTTAATTGAATCTGCCGGCTCGAGAAGGAAATATCGACGGTTGTTTCGATTTTTCCTTTGCGTCGGTCTGAGCACGATGTCTGCAGCGGTTCGAATTGCCTTTGATTCGAGACGACGCGGCCGATCGTTGGAATTTTTTCACGTGGGGAATAAACGAATTAATGAAAGAAGTAGACGAAATTCGAGGATTTCGATCTGCTTGAACGATAGCACGGTGACTCGAGATTGAAGCGTGGACAATTTTTAGAGTATGAAAACGCTACTTTTCGCTACCGTATTTACGGTTTTCGATAAATGCGAACAATGATCGTGAAAGATATTTCATTTGCAGGATTCATAAACTTGGTGATTAAGCGACGTCATCGATTTTGCATTGGAATCAGGAAATAACGCGAATGGAAATCAGTGAGGAAATATTTATTATTTCCATTTGAGGTATTTGCTTGGCCGCCTCCGATCGTAACAGCAACAGCAGGTTCGGTGGAGATAGGCAGCTGAGAAAATACGTCTAGTTAACCGAACGGCTAAAATAAGCTGGGAGCCCGATGAGCAATTTCTACGTATACGAGACACGAGCACTCGATAATAACTTGATCCACCAGATTTCATGAAATCACAACACAACGCGAGCCAATAGAGAAACGATTAAAAATGAAATGAAGAAGCGTCGGAGCGATCGCAATTCGTCGGACCATTAATTTCTCTGCTTAAAACACGATACGAGCTCATCGATCAATTAAAGCGACCTCGTTGAACGCGCAATGTGCTCCGCTTATAAGATCGCGTGTCGCACACGTCGATTAACCAGCTTTTTACCCCGGACCGTTTTATTCGCGGCGATGTTCCGGCCGATTTTTTGCCACGATCTCTTTAAATACCATCCTCGCGGAGCCGATTCGACCGCGAAGGTGGCCGTTATCGCGATCATTAAAAGCGTAAAATGTCTCGGGCATCTCGGACACCGGCGCTGGATATGTCCGCGTGTGCTAGCAAGAACAAAAGTCCGGCGTTACGACTTATTAAACCGAGCCGTTCCTCCAGTTCTCCTGACCGTTGGTCAGCGGAACGAGCAATTCTCCCTTACGTTTCCTCTCCGGTCCGCGGGGGCGGCAGTGCCGCGCGAACTCCCGTAATTTAACGGCGATTATCCGCATATTCCGGCGGCCGCGACGCGTTAATTACAAGCCGGACTTTAATTTCAGGCGGTCGCGATGATTAGAATAAGCTACAGCCGCAGAGGCCGGTCAGACCTCTCTCCGCGTTATTACGTTCCACGAATCCGCGTGCTCGCCCTCCGGCCTACGCGATTCTATTCGAACTCCATTACCCAGTTCTTCGTTACAGAGGATATCTATGGCAGGATACCAAGAGCCATGGATGGGGATATTTTACGGTAAAATAATTCATCTTCTCTGCTCTCTCTCTCCCTCTCTCTCTCTCTCTCTCTCTCTCTCTTTGCTTGTCATTGCATATTAGTCCAGGGGTCGGTAATTTCTGCTAAAAGGCAATTTTTCGACCTTGATATTTCAAGATACATGTGTTTTCTCTAAACTGACAATCCTTTGAAGCCTTGAAATCTAAAGTATCAAGTTTTTCAGATAATTGTAGGATAAAATAAAGCGCTGCAAAAACAAATTTAATGTACTCAAAGTGAAATTAATTGTCAAGCAATAAAATACAATTATGGGCTATTTTTTCATGTAGTCAGCGCTTATGTTTCAGTCATTCCTAAATATTAGGGTGTCCCATAAGTTTTTTCTGTGCCATGCTATGTATGACCCCGAGAGTATGATTGATGAATATTCCTAGAACAACGGTACATAGTCATTTAACCCTCCGACTACTGCAGCACGGGCTCCTGTACCGGAGTCATTTCTGACTCACACCGATACTTCGCTAATACATATGAATGGTTGCTCGAGGGCCTCAGTAATATGACATTACAGCATGTCATTACTCTAGACATTACAGCAGTATAAAATCTTCTTGAAAATGCATCATCATCTTTCCACAAATCGCTTTTGCATTCTCGCGATTCTCTGAATCTCCCAATTAGTAATAATAGTCCGAAAAATGCATCCATTTCTGTACGGTCTACTGGTTTCCATTTCTTGTTCGATGGTATGCTCTCCCCCGCTTTTTTATTTGCCCATAATATGATATCGTCGATTATTTCGTCATTGAAAAATAAATGGAAGCACTCTGTTTCTATATGTTCACTTTGTTCGGTAAGTGAACATTTGCGTGGAAAATTTTGCAATGTTGTAGTGTCCATTGGTGCAATATGTTGCCAATTACAACCAGATACCGCTACACTTTCTGCAGATTCTGGTGTATCTTTTTCATCCGAATCAGAATTTTGTTCTTCGGAATCAGCATCGCTGTTAGATGCACTCCACCATCAGATGATTGTTCACAATTGTAAAGATCCTCTTCCTCAATCTCATCAATATAAAATTGATCATTTTTTGAGAGGTAGACATTTTACCAACTAATAAACGAATATAACAATAACAAAGATAACAAAAATCATGGAAATAATGAATAATAAATTAGTAAATATTTATAATAGAACTCTTGGCGCACATCTTGCTCTTTAAAAATGTTGTATACAACTAATCTGCCTCCAAATCAGCGACGTTTCCTATTATGGTGGGATTATTGTCAAGAATATAATATTATGGTGAGGCCGGTGTAAACATTGGCGGTCTTTTTGCTACTAACACAGACAACTTCGGTATACAGACAACTGTATACGTTACAACGAGTCACGAATGACTCCGGCATAGGAGGCGGAGGGTTAATCAAGATTGGATATGTGAATCGGTATGAAGTTTGGGTTGCAAATCACTTTACGGAGACCGACCTTACGAACCGCGTCTCGACGTACGATTTTCTTTATGTGAAAGCAATGTGAAAATGTGCATCGAAACCGCACTTCATCTATGGAAAATCGATCTTCAACTGTTGCGAAGCCAGTACTTCATCCGAAGAAAGTTCTTTTGTGCATTCGATGGGATTGGAAATGTATAGTGTACTACGAGCTCTTTCCACAAGGTGAAACGATCAATCCTGCAAAATATTGCAATCAACTCGATAAGTTGAAAGTCGCCATAGCCGTAAAATAGGCAAAATTGGCGAAACGACGAGGTGTCGCTTTTCATCGCGACAACTCAAAACCGCGTGTTGTGGTGGCTGTAAGATACAGAAACTCTTACAGTTTGATTGGTACGTTCTACCTGATCCTCCGTACTCCCCAGACCGTGCCCCATCCGATTATTACTTGTTTCTTTCGTTAATAAATTCTCTCCATGATAAATGTCAGAAATCTTAAAGCGAAATAAAAACGCACTTTGATGAATATTTTCAAGAAAGTATCAACTGTTTTGGAAGAAGCTAATAGAGCAAAACGGTTCATATATAATAAATTAAATCAATCTTAAACAACACATATCGTCTATTGATTTCGCATCCAAAAAAAAAGGAAGGAACTTACGGGACACTCTAATACATTTTCTCATCGGAAACAGTAGTGCAACTCAATAATATACTAGACACCGTAAAAATTTCGAAAGTATTTCAAAAACTTCAAGTTTTGTATTAGAAGAACGTGAAGGAGTTGCCGCGGAATTGCCACGTCTGACTAGTGATTAACTTTATCATTAAAAAATATTTCAACATCTTATTTTTTATTGATTTACAAAATATGACACCATTCTTTCATAGAAAATTTGTTCGGTCGTTTTAAACACAAGACTGTAGTTTCCTAAGAAAAGTCCAAAAAAAATACATTTAAACGCAAAGCTGTCACATAAAGTGCATTAAAACCGCGTAAAAATGTCGCAAGGCAGGTTTGGAGAGGTTATATTAAAGGCAAGACTTTTTTATCAGATCGTATTAAAACAGACCCGGAAGAAAATGTAAACTTCGAGTAGCTCGAACATATAAAGTTCCGAAAGAGAGATAAGCGACCAGATGTTTTCGAAATAAGAACAGTGCTTTGCAGAAAAGCTGAGCACAAACTTCTGCAAACGCAGACGCCTCACTCTGTTAAATAAATGCTGTGACGCCCCTGTAAGATTCTTACAAAGACCGACAAAATCTCGATTACAATACAGCGACTCTGTAATTCTTCATAGCGTATTCTCGACGAGAAAAATTCGCCGAGCTCCTGCGGCACGGTTTTAATTTCGCCGAGGCGCGACTCCGCGAGTGCGATTTTCCATTCACTTCAAAAACAAATTACAATCCGCTAAAGTGAATTCCGAGACGGAATACATTCTTAGTGGTGGTTTCCGCGAGTGTCTTCGGTAATAGATTCCAGTGTGTTGGCACGCCTGGCGGAGGGAGCCGCCTCGAGGAGGGAAAACAATACCGCGGAACGCTGTACGTATTGTGGTAACTTTGCGAAATCCTCCGCCCCCGCTGTACCACGCTTCCGAGAGCGTAAGTTTCTAGGCGGAATCGTGCGATTCGGCCGATTAGAAAAGAGGCTTCGCAAACTCGGTTTCAGCCGTGTACGCCTCTACCGTGAAACGAGAATTGCAGCTCGTCCTCTGTGATAAAAAGTCCCTCGTTGGTAACTTTTCTCAGAGACTTTTCTGCAGCCGGTTGGTTTGTTTCGGCGCGACATCGCGGAAGAGCAGAGAATTCATTTGGAAAACTTTCCAAATTGACAGAGTTTCTTACCGATCCATTCTCGGGTGAAATACCATGCACGTTGTGTGCAGTATTGTGCACACGAAAGTCTGTATACTGGATGTTATTGTTTCTGGCGATTGTTGAATAGAATCGCTTCCATAAATTTTGTAATAAAAGACAAACTTTGTTGAATCTATTTTTAGTTAGCAAAATTTGTTTACCACAATAAATTGATACTCGAAGATTCTCCAAAATCAGTAGTTATCTCTTAGTTTTAACATCAATCATTTTTTTAATTATATAATGCTTACTTAATAAATATCGCTGATTATATTTTATAATTATCTACAAATCTTTTCACTCAGATACACTCTAACCCTAAGTCCAAAATAGTTTTTCCGAACTATTACAATATTTCTCTTGTCTTGTGTCACATACAATACATTTTACAGCTTTTTAAACATAAACAATGATCGTGATCTAAAATTTATTTTGAAACATAATGAAACAATTTTGAACGTTCCCTCGAAATTTCCTCTCGAGTGCAAAGAGTTAATACTGTAAGTCGCGCGAAGCTGATGATATTTAAATTGGTCGATTCATTAAAATTCTGAATCTTGTTAAAGAACGACTCCGTTCCAACAATGTTCTAAATAATCTTCTGCTACGAAAATTTGGCGCATCAATGTACAAGGTGCTTACACATAATGGAACGGCAATTTGAAAACGACATTGAGGCAGCTATTTCCGTGCCGAGGAAGAGGACGACAACTGAATGTTTATCAGTCGTTCGCGATTACAAAGTACCGAGCAGATGCATTTCGCGGATAGACATTTTTATTAGAGAGAATGTTAAAACGGTCGGCGATCATCTGCACGCGACCGTGTTGCAACAGTGGGCACGATAGCATACCAACGGAAGCAATTTCAGTTCTAATCATCCGCGTTTAAATACGTTCCACCCTGATTTGGTTAAATTAAATTTTTATCAGCCGCGTTATATCCCGCCTTCGTAGTAGACGTGATCCCGGCAGCAACATTGCAAACTTTCCACCACAGCTGGCTTAATTTTTGCCGTGGCGTTACGAAGATACGTGTATAAGCGGGTGTAATAACTATTCCGCGTGGGAAACGTGTAAGCTTGGTTCGCGTCTTAACACACGCCCGGGCTCGGCAGAACGTAAGGACACTTTAGCCACTTATTCCGGAAAAGTTCCCGGCTGTCTTAGTACTTAAACGACACATGGGCCTGTTAAAAAGAACGATAATGCGACCCTTCTTCAACTTACTGTGCGCCGGCTACGAAGTGCTCGTAACTTTCGAAGCTAATTTAAAAAAACCGGGACGATTATGCTCGCGAAGAAATGGAAGATAACAAGGCGGAGACGGGCGGCGGATAACGGAGACTGAAAATAAAACCGCGCGATCGAGGAGAGTTATTCTCGTTCCTATAATTACTATTAGAAGACTTCGTTATATCCGCTGGTAATCAGCGGGTGCAGCACAAATGGAATAGCACGGAACATTTAAGCTGATAAAGCTGATATAGGGGACTGGACAATTAGGAAAAAGCTGTTTCGCTTATTGTTATTAAACCGGACTCTTAATGTCGCAATTAGAATTAGCTTCTTCGCCGACGTAAATACCGACCACCGTGTTTAATGCATTTGTGGCTTTTAATATTTTTAAGCGAAGGACACTCGCGTTTAAGGAAATTCGTGCTGCATGTTTTTCTGAGAATTATCTCTTACGCAAGCGTAATCAATATTTCGTAACAAAGATTCATTTCTTCGTAGATTTATCTATTTATCACGAGCACAAATTACTTCGGTCCGTTTTCAAAAGATAGCTCTAACTGTTATGACTGTTTCATAGTAACAACTGATTTCAATTGTTTCTGAGAGATTAGATATCTGCCAATAACATTCAGCTTATATTGCTTTGAGTTTCATTTCATACACCTGTTTTTTACTCTGTTGAATATGTCCAGTTTTGTGTTAACTAAGCTGCATTTGCGGGAGATTTTAGTTTTCTGCTTTAATTGGAAGAAAAGCGTAGCTGAAGCACATCGAATACTTGTTCAAGTCTATGGTGACAATGCTCCAACTGATAAATCATGTAGGGAATGGTTTCGACGCTTTAAGAATGGTGATTTTAGCGTTGAAGACAAGCCTCGCTCTGGGGAGCCAAAAAATTTGAAGGCAAACAATTGGAGGCATTACTCGATGAAGATCCGAGTCAAACTCAAGAGGAGCTTGCAGAATCATTGGGAGTTACCCAAACATGCAGTTTCCGTAGGATTGAAATCCATGGGAATGATTCACAAGCAAGGCAATTGGGTGCCGTATGGCAATTGGGTACGATCGGAGACATGACAAAGTCATTCTTCTCCATGATAACGCTCGGCCTCATGTCGCAAAAGTTGTGAAAAATTATTTGGAAACGCTCAAGTGGGATATTTTACCGCACCCGCCATACTCGCCGGACATTGCTCCTTCTGATTACTGGTTTTTCCGGCAGATGTATCACGATTTGGCAGCTCACAGATTCACTTCTTTCGCAGAAATCGAAAATTGGCTTGTAACTTGGATCGCCTCAAAAGACGTGATATTTCTTTTAGATGGAATTCGAAAATTGCCTGAGAGGTGGGGAAAATTAGAAAACAGCGATGGACAATACTTTGATTAATCTGTTAATTCATTTTGTTCTCGAAATAAATGCATTTTCCACCCCAAAAGCGGACCGAACTAATTTGTACTCCCAATATTTATTTATTGTAAACGAGATCAGGTCCCATTAGCGTACACACCGCTTAAATTAATTAAGCAATATTATATATTACGTAGTATAAACGGTACACGGTTCGTTAAATGAAACTCTACTACAAATTTTCGTTATTGTAAATATGTCCGATTGCGGATGAATAATTGTAATTAATATTGTAGGGCGTTTTCCGGGTATGAAAGGTAGAATGGTTGAGTGCAATAAAATGGTAATGAATGGGACACATGGCGACAGAGTGTTTGGGCGACTTCGAGTGGCCTGAGTCTATTGCTTAGGTTCCTCGAAGTCCTGCGTGGCCGAAAGATAGAGTGCGAATGTGACCGAGAGCGAAATAACGAAAGAAAGAGAGAGAGAGAGTGAGTAAGAATGAGACAGCGAGTGAGACAGAGCGAGAGAGTACGAATGCAAGAGAGAGAGAGAGAGAGAGAGCGAGAGTAGGATAATTTGGAAAAGGACTGGTAAGAGCGGAAGAACGAACTGACAAGATCGTGGCATTCGAAGGAGAACCGTGGCGTGGAGAAGTCGCTGTCGTTGTCGTAGTTGTTGTTGAGTCGTTGTTGTTGTTATTAATCGTTGTGGTAAGCCGTGGACCATTAATAATAAACTGTTATTCTTGTTATTGTTGAACGAAGGTGCCTTTAGTTGTTGTATTATTATTATCACGGAGTCTCGTGGGATTTACCTTCAAAATAATCCCTACAATATTGAATAATTTCTTAAGATTTCTGAAACATTCTAAGCCTTGTTCTTTGACTTTCAGAACCATTTTATTCGTCGAATAAATTTTTGTTTGTCCCGATAAAGGCGTTGCTATGATAACACTGATTGTGGTAGGAACGCAGTCCCGCATTTCCATTGATTATTCTCCGGTCTAACCCCCGGGACTTTTAATTAGTGGAGAACTCATTTGAATCTCCATAGATTGAAACAGTGGGTCTGCCTAAGCAACTTTCGCATAACGAAGTCTCTAATCCACTGTCGACAGCAGCGAAGTCCACCGTTTTCTCCGTGCAACGGTTCGCTAGGTTTCTCTTTGGCAAGCACGCGATGCGTGAACCAATAAGATGTAACCAGACCCGAGCTCGAAAAGCGGAAACGTAACTAGTGTCCGCTGTAAATCGTTAATTTAAGAGGGGAGGACTAGTTTGACTTAAATATTGACTCTCCTGGAGTTAACGCGAGCCAGCCTCTCAGCGGCAGTAAGGTCGCGTGTGTATTTAGCCCTGCTCGGACGAGCCTCTCCTCGCAAAGAGGAATCTCTCTCTCTCTCTTTCTCTTTCTCTGTGCAGAGTATCGAGGAACGAGAGGGGGATGCGAAACCGTGAAAGAGAGAAGGGTCCACAGTCGAATTCGTAAATACCGTCAAAATCTGTCTTGTTCGTCAAATAAGAAACGATCGTAACCCCTTGATTCGATTCTCTTCGCCGTTTTGGCTCTGTAAGACCTAATCGTAGCAGGTCGTGAAAACTACGGTTTCTAGAAAAATGAATGAATTCAGTTCGGAACCCTTACCACATTCAGACAAACCTCCAACGAAGAATAGAAGCATTTTTTGTTTAGTACGAGCCTTTCGAGCGTACATTCTTTCATGGCGAAATAAAAGTATATTCTATAGCAGTCAATATGCAAGTAGTAAGAGAAATGTAGATATAAATACTATAATTTTCCTTCTAGAAAAAAGTTTCTATGACTATGATTCTAAAGAGAATCGTATGACAAAGATATCGCAGGTCGCAGTACAATACTTGATGCATCTGCGCTTTGAACGTTAAAACAACAAATTACGTTTCTCTTGCAATTTTCATGCTTTGTAGAAATGCTTCTTGCGACACGATGAATAAGATACCGAACGGTATGCAGCGTACAAGGAAAGGGAATTTGCAGGAAGAAAGTTTCGTGAAATTTCTGTCATACTACCAACGTAAACTTAGTCAAGATTTTCTTTCGAAATACGATGCCTTGCTCGGTACGCGAATGTTTCTCCAAGTAAGAAGAATCAGCGAATCAAGCAGTAACATTTTGAGAAAAATAGGTTAATAAGTGAGGTTAATGGTTTGATTAGTTTCGTAAATGGGAGCAGCGACGATTTAGTATGCGGCGCCGCTTAGAAACGAGGCTGTACAGAAGCGACTAGGCACTTGCATGCGCTGAATAAAGGAGTAACAGAAGCGAACAGGGTCGCTAGTAGAATAGTCCCGTCTGTTGTCAGACGGGCCGACCTCACGGCAAACATTTCGCTTGTGAATGTCGGCTGGTTTTAACCCGGTATTGTTGTTACTACTTAACCGCTGGTTGTTGCTACTACTTACGTTGTAGTGCGTTTATTTGCGCGGATTTACGTTCGCATCCTGCAATTAACAGTGTGGCTGTTTAATTCCCTGGAAATAAATTATTCTCACGGGTATTTTCGAAATCGGAGTAAACAATTGTTTCTAATCGAAAACAAATATATTTTTGTGTTTGTATTTCAGAGGTCACCACGTTTAACCATTTAGCTCTGGCGCCTGTTTTCAAGCGATGACTTTGATTATTTTGATTTCACTTTTAATTATTGGATAAAAAAAACGGTTCTGTTTTATAAACTTTACAGTTTCATTACTAATATTTACTTATTCACTTAATAGTAATGTAATGTACATACATAGTAAATGAAAACCACAGCAGAAATCAAATACTTATAAAAATTAAAAATTCAAATTACTACTGTAGAGTTGTATTCAGAAAAGCAAGGAACGATATACATATAATAACATCATGATTCTTTTCTAATTTTATATTCATAACAATATAAAATTCTTCATGTAGGATTATTTGTTAACAAAGTGCCTCCTATGTAATCCGCAAAATGTTCGTCGATGAAACCAGCGAATACGTGGACACAGATATTTTTTATTTGAGCCGTTTATTTTGAAAGTGACCTAACTCCATTAATTTTCAAATCTAGATATTTATGGGTGTGCGTTTCAATGAATTTCAAAATATACGTATAGGATAGTAATGAGTCATACTGCTTAAGTGTATCTAAGTGTATTTAAGTGTATCTGTTCAATTTATAGTTCCTATTGAAATAGTGGCAATTATTAAGTGAATAATATGCGTTTTCTTATCAAGAATGGAGTTAGGCCACATTCAAAATTAACATCCAGATTCATTATCAAATTTGAAGGTGCCCAAGTTCATTCAACATAATTTAAAATGCTTCAAATTGAAAAAAACACTTAATTTATTTTACATATCTTTAAAACAATTCGGAAACTTAATTTACGCGATTCAAAACCTTTTTTTAATTACATAACGTACAAAACATAAAAAACATTTTATTACAAACCAATTTAGTACCCGTCTACATTTTGTGTGTGTGAATGGGATTTGAAGAAATCGTGATGTTCCGGTGGTATATATCGTAATAGGTCAATTATGTCCTTGAATTTTGCTGTTGTAATTTGTCTGATATTTTTATACAGTGGTGTCAATACAATATTTTCGTACTTTCTTGGTCTACCCCGATGTGGTAATAAATCTAGGACTTTAAAATTTTCTTTTTCATTCAGAGATGTCATAACGAAAATTTTATACGGTTTATTTCTAACAAAACGAATCCAACATATTTTTAACCAGTTTGTTGATTCCCCATCAGAATTCTTTACCCTTTTAAAAATTGCGTCTTCTAATAATTTTGTTGATACAATATCTTCTTGTCTCATTTCATTTACAATAAAGTTATTACCTTTCCGACAATTTTTAATAATCTTGTAATAATCTTGGGGAACGAACAGTAAATTATTTTTTTTAATGACATTTCTACCACGCCAAAATCTCATTTGGTAAAACCGAATGTCCTGATATTAAAGATTTGTGATGTATGATTTCCACATTATTTTCGAAAATTTGGACAAAAATAAAAAAAGAAGAAAGTTTGGAAGACGAATATTATTCTATTATTGTTTCTTTTTCAATTTTTTTTTTAAATCATTAGTTACTATTTCTTCATCACTATCTGAACTAAATGGTCTTGTTCTGTTCTTCCCCATGGGTGAAATAATTTCTAAAATTTAATATTGAATTTTAAGTTTTATATTAATTAAACGTACTGGTTGTTCAACTAACGCAATTGTCCAAGAACTGAGGTTAACTCGCTAAATACTAATTAATTAAAATTGCTGTCATCCCTCCCTTCAGACGTTATCAATAGTAAATATATTATCTTGATTTAAGTATAAATGGAGTTAGGCCACTTTCAAAATAAACGGCTCATTTGTTTGTTTTATTTTGCCCTGCCTCCAAAATAATCTAAACATCTTGAAATGTAAGAACATTTATTTGTTTTCACTAAAATTACAATTTAAATAGCCAAATGCTGTCACTTCTCCATGACAAATATAGTAAGACAGCTAACCAGTTAAAGGGAAATAAATGTTTTGAAAACTTTCGTGTGCAAAGAAAGGAAAATAATGAAAAATTATTGAATCGTATGTCATGAAACAGAGAGAGAGAGAGAGAGAGAGCACGTCCCATTCGCAAGAATTGACGGAATGTACGTCAGAATAAGGTAAATCACACACTGTTCCATGTGATTTACGTAAATTCGTAGCAGAAGTGAATCTCGTACGAGGTTCCAGATGCGCGTTGAAAAAAAGAAGGAAGAAAAACGAGAAAGGAGAAAGAAAATTAGAGAATGTCGTTGCCCAATTGGAACGGTAATTAAAAGGCCGGAGACCGAGGAAACACGGCGAAACGAGTACCCTGTAGAGAAGTAGAAACAGTCGTTGCGACGTCACCAGCAGCAGCCGCGTTCTGACGGGAAAGTTATTGCTGCTATAGTGGAGCAGCCCGGCAAATAGTGATAATAGTCGAAAGTTCGTTGCGGATTCGACCCGGGTGGCCATACACGAGAGGCAACTCTCCGCTGTCTGCCAGCGACTAACCTTTACCACCGAATTATACAGGCGACCGATTCCCCGCATACGAATGCTCGTTTCCCCAGCTGGCCGATTTGTTTCGATCGGCACGGACCGGCGAGCGATTTAGTTATTATCATGCATTAACGGTTCGACGCGAGCCCGGTCCACGGGACCGTTACATTCACCGTGTTGAATCATGGATTTTCGGCAAGTTGGCAACGAATATTGCATTACGATAATGTTCTTTGGTCAGTGGACTCGGTGCCCGAAACCAGACAGACCAAACGAAGCGAGGAAAATGTCGATGAATGTTAATATTACGCGGTGTCGGTGAGAAGCAGTTACACTTTGGCGAAAATTAGAAAATAGGTTACTCTGTTCGGTGGCTTTGCGGACAATGGCAGCCAGTAATTTTACTGAATCGCATTTTCTGATAAACGAGAATAAAACGATGTTTCTTTTCCATAGAAAATGAGTTTCGTCATCAGGCAGCTCTATACCCAACCATTCGTAATTGTTAATTTATATTTTATATGCGGAAGTCACGCATCTCTTTATATGTGTTTTTAGACAGATACTTCGCGTTCAATTTTCCAACTACGCTCTGTTACGATTATTTATAACATTCCATTAGTAATATGTAATCGTTTACTGAAATGAAAAATTAGGACTCTGTCGCAAATCGCTATAGAAATTTCACGCGCACAATTTTGACACAAGAATTTGAACACCATTCAATTACGCCATCTTGATAAAAATCCACAATCACTCTTTTCATTATTTTATTCTGCGTCGTTTACAACGTTAATTTGCACAAAAAATTCTTTCGCGATAAAATGAAACGAAGCGCACATTTGAAGCACACAAAAACGTGTGAAACTGAATTTCGTTAACATTGACGCAAGATCACCATGCATAATGTAACAAAAGTAACAACTTGACAGAACATAATCGTACAAGGTTAAAGGAAAACTGAAGAAATAACCCCGTGCAGAAAATTATTCGAGGAAATGTTATTGATTCAATGCCAACAACAAACGGATGTCATGTATGTTCCAAGAAAAGATTTTGCAATGTTTAATTTAGCACACACTGTATAAATTATAAGTACATTTAAACATTGAGCAAAGACAATCGACCACTTAAATCCTCACATAGTTAAAGCAATTTGATTAATTGAAGCGAAACTCGAAAGTTAATATTTATCATAGGGGGTGACATTTAGAACTCATTCGCATCCGAAACATTCTAGTCAAATTTAATTAGTTCAAATATATGAGCTGTTAGTTTTGAAAGTGGTCTAACTCCATTCTTGATAAGAAAACGCATATTATTCACTTAATAATTGCCACTATTTTAATAGGAACTATGAATTGATCACTTTTGGATACACTTAAGCAGTATGACTCATCAGTATCCTATACGTATATTTATAAATTCATTGAAACGCAAACCCTTAAATATCTCGATTTGACGACAAATGGAGTTAGGCCACTTTCAAAATAAACGGCTCATATTACAATAAAAATGAATATTCAAGATTGATCAGAAATTAGTGTCACCCATATTTGGTTGACACGAAGCTCGATGCGTTAGGATGCTAAAAAAGGATCGCGTCTATACCAACAAATTCGCGATCCAACGATCTGCAGCTCCTAAAGTCTAACAAACTCCCGAAAATTCACATTGGTATCAATGCATCAGCACAATCAGCTGAGCCAACTGCTCCAATATTAGAGATGTTCGAAACGGTTGGATTGGCTGAGAGCTGCCAAATACCCAGCGAGCATCGTGCAAATTCAGCTGGGAGTCCGGGAGAGGCGATGGCAGCGTCAGGGGCAGCGATGGCAGCGGCAGTGGCAGCAAAATTCCGGATATGGTACACGCGTTTCAGAGGCACGTTAAGTGCACCTAAGCAAATGCCGGGGTCCTTTCGCGAGAACGTCGCGGGGTTTACGTTTCGGCTCGTCCGTTTGCATTCCCGGTTTCTGTCGGCGAATATTCCGGAGCGAAAGAACCCTGAAGCCCTGGGAAGGGTTCTTTCTCGCGGGCCGGAGCTTCGGGCAGCGTCGAAGCCGACGCTTAAACCAGCCCGTCGAGGGGGCGGAGAAGAGCAAGCGGACCAGAAGAGGAAAGAGCATCTTCAGAGACGTTTTGAGAGGCGACGTGCATAATTCAGGGGTAATGCCCTGAGTGTGCGCGAGAACGCCAGCCCTCCGCGTCTCCTCAGCCCACTCGGCTGGGTTCCATCAAGCCGAAAGTTCCCAGTGTTATTACTATTTACCCAATTCTCGAGCCGGTTGTTTGCGGCGCTCGCGGATCCGTTGTTCTCGAGGATGCCGGCAAGGTTCGCGCGTGTCAGGGAAATTACGACGGCGCCAGCCGCCCTTTGCCTCCTCGTGATACCGCGCGCCGTGCGCGGGGGAGGAACTTTCGTTTAGTAGGTCGCCTCATAAATTACAGACGGTTTTATTCCGATCTGCGGGATTTTGCATTGCGCGGATTTCTGCTCGGTGAATCGTCGAGCAATGTTTCTTTGTGATGCGTGCTTCGGTTACTTTTATTTAACCTCTTGCCCTGTTAATTTTTTCGATAGACGCCTGCGGCGAATCTTTTTATCACAGTTATTTGCAAGATTATTAATGCCTTGTAGATTTTTGTAATGACAAAGATTAGGGACAAGATTGCCCCTTTACACTCGAATGGTGACTCTGTTGCATTGTTAAAGATTGTTATATCGTGTATCAAAATAAAATTTACAATGTCTGAAATTACTGTTAAGTAAAGTTTAAAGTAAGTTTAATAAAATGTAATAAATCATACAAGATAGAAGTAGTGTATAGATCAGAAGAAATTATTTAAGATTTAGAATAAAAATGGTTTCGAGTACAAAGGGTTAATAAATGTAGGATATCACGTGCAACGTCGTGGCGATAACAAATAATAGTGTAGAGCTTGAAGGAAAACGTTGAGCACTGCGACGAGGATAGAATAAAAATAATTGAACAGCGATAAGCAATGATCGGTCGTAGCAGGCGTTAAGATCTGCCTATTATATTCTTGATTTCCTTTGTATTTCCTTTTATCATCATTCTAATTATAAGGAAGCCTTTTTCCGTTTTGTTAAACAATTATTACACTAGTAGCTTTATAGAATTTAATCGTACGTAAATTTTGTTGAATTTTATCAACTTCAACACTATGCAAGTATTCACTTGGTCATGTTGGAAGATGCATAACTATCCTGTTCATTTTCATACTCTTTAAGGCCGCCATATGAATTAGGCATAATTTTATTCTAACTTGAGCGGATATGGTTTTATTCATATGTTCTGTCAAAGATCTGAGAAAGCAGACTCTTCTAAAAATGTATAGTCTCTTCATTTTTGCATGAGGACATTTTTATACTTTATTTGGTAACTCATCTTGTAAGTTATCTGATAAATTTATAACAATTCCTTGTGAATCTAATAATACAAATATATTGCGTTTATTCGAATTTTTAAAAACTGACTCATGTAGATGGAATTTTTCTCAAGTTTCATAGTCTACTCATTATCCTGTAAAATTCTGTTTAAGTATCTTCTATCCGATCACGTTTTATCTAAAATTATGTAATCTTAAAGAAAGACTTCTTTCTGTTTTACGGGAAACAAAATATATTTTAAATATAAGTCATTTTAAAGCGTTAAAACGTTGAAATATTCCATATGCATGTCACTTTATAAATCACATTTAATCATTTTTATTAATTATCATTTCCCTGTTCAATATTTTCTGATTTGTCCTTACTGATCTTATTGTGACTTCCTGTCAATTGTTCGTGTCATAAAACTATAACGGAGGGTAAAAATTAATTAGAAATGTCGTATACAATACCCCCTAGTTACACATCAATTCACAAAGTCTCCGTTCAGAAACAAAAGTTTTCTCTTTTCCAATTCAATAATCCCAAATCACGTCTTAGAAAGGTAAATAACTTGAGTGGCTAATTAAGTGAATATAATTCATTGGTATCACTTATCGAATCGACTCTTCCAACTGAAACAATCTCATAACTTTCCAAACAAAGTTCTCCAGTCGATAACGCAGAAGCAAAAGGGATCCGACGGGCAAGGAGACGGGAAAGAGAAGAAAAGGACAGAGAGGAAACAAAAAAAAAGAATGAGGAAGAGGTTAAAGGGGTTGGTTGTCATGGCAGGGGCAACCTGTGGAATTTCGCGATCCCTTCAACCCCTGAGCAGGGACTTGAAAACTCGTTTGCAGAAAGTCGCTCGACCGGAAGTGGTTGGTATGTGCGAGCAAGCGGCTACAGTCAAAGACGAAGCCGAGGGAGAGCAGCGAATTTTCGTCAATCGCATAAACACACCTTCCTATTCATCCTCGTTTGCCGTCGACGTTAGCGTCACTGTCATCGTGACGAATCATCTGCACCCTAAGAAGTCGAATATGTACGAATAACTTACTCTGAATGCCTTAATGTCTTTAACTATAGAATATCTCTATATTAATTATTCCAAATGTTTTGCAAGCTCTATATGATAATAGAAATTTGGTAAACTTGAAGCATTATCTTCGATTTAGAAAGCTAAAAGGATGCAAAAATATTCGTGTACCATATTTGCCTGTCTAACATTATTAGAAATGGAGAGAAGTGTGTATGAAACTCTGGTTCGTTAAAATTGATACACAAAGGCGGTGAACGTAAAGTAGAATTTTCACTAATGTTTGCTAAATATGCGCACCTCTTTGACACAACCTTGAAATTATACAATAACTGTAAATCATCAAAAGTAAATCAATTTCCTGAAGGATCGCCGTAGAACACCGTTCCAGCTACCAAACTTTCGGAAGCAGTAATGTTTCGCGAACACGCATGTGAAACCAAAAAAGACAGCAATTTCCAGGAAGGGTGAAACTTAGGAGGTCCATTGGGAAACTTCAAAAGCCGGTTCTCGAGCATCGCCGCCAAAGTTCCTAAGGCTCGCTATCGTCTCTGTATCAGCGCGGCTCAGTGAAACACTCGGTTGTCCGCGTATAAAACGCGTCCCATTAGCCGCATCAAATTATAAAACTGAATGAGGCTGGTCCTGCAACGGGAAGACAAAGAAAAAGAGAAAGAGTAGAGGAGGACTTCGAATGTTGCCAATTACGGAGCTTCTTATCTCTGGTACTCTAGCGATCCACGGTCGTCTACGGTCGTTCTCGAAGGACTCGTAAAGGGTAGCCCTCGGAAGAGAGAGAGAGAGAGAGAGAGAGAGATTAAGCAATGAAAAGTGTCGAGTATGCGAGCCACGTTGCCCGCCCGCTTCGTATTTAGCCATTCGAAGTAATCGGCCATTGAGGTCGCCGATTTATATCTCGTTACGCCCGAGATGGTCTGGGCGGCATTGTTCGCGGGCCACGACAAAGTGGCCTCCTAAGGTACATCTCTCTAATCTGCGTGTCGAGAGGGGGACGTGGCTGTCCTTATCTCTCGGTTCTTTCCTTCGAGTCCTTCGCCCACCCCTTTCGCAGTTCCCGCATGTTTCTACCTTTGTCCCGCTTCTTCAGCATTCCCCTAAACCGGGTCGCCGAGAGACCCTGCGGATCCACCCACGCCCTCTCTCGTTTCATCGCGGGAGAAACAAACGAAACTGAAGGAAATCGCCTTTGCCGCAACGGTATTCACTTTCCTCTTGCTCTCGCTCTCTGCTCGCGTCCTTCCTCCTCCTTCTTCTTCTTCTTCTTCTTCTTCTTCTTCTCCTCCTTCTTCTTCGCCGAGTACTTTTCTCAGCTCCCCTTTTTTACTCCGCAGCGTCTCGACGTCGTCTTGCCGCGCAGCTCGAATTCGTTTGCCGACGGATGAAAGGAAAGCCCTTCCACCCCTGGAGACCAGCCTAGGAAGAAAAAACGACACCCTCCTACTCATCCTGCTCATCCACCTTCTTCACTCTATCCTTCTCGCGCGGGATATACACGTGCACACGCGTGTCTCGAAGTTGCTTTGCATTCAGTCCTGCATCCGCTGATCCTGGGATGAGGGAAATTCTAAATTGTCTGTACCCTATACCCATGATCCTGGTGTCTCGGGGGTTGATAGAAAGATGTAGAAGTGACGGGGCCCCCGACTATGATGAATCCAGTCGCGGGGTCTCTGGGAGCTAGAATCCATGGATCTTTTCTCGTTGATGTTTAGGGTTGTGTGGTTTTGGGTGGTGCACGTGTTTTGGCGTTCGTTTCGATATTTGGAATCTCTGAGCTGACTTTAGGGTGAGGCACCCTAACACCTTCGTGTGAAAGATTTTGAAAGTGTATAAGCAGGGGAACGTTTATACTCAATCCTTATCATCGCTTCTTTTAAATGAGATGACCTGTTTCGTGTGCCTCTTGAAAGTCATTTTATTCACTTATATACAACTGAATTGAATATTATACGTGTTAAGAAGAACGACGAAATTCTGTATTTTGTAAAAACCTCCACATACAAAGTACAAAACTTTTATTACGGTTCAGGTACATCTGCAAATATGCTGGGCACAAAATTGCGTACTGTGCCTAGCTTACCAGTTCTTCTGTGCAGTCCGTGTTGTTCGTATCGTCCGTCTATCGTTATGTAGGGATTATTTTAGAAGTAAATCCCACGAGACTCCGTGATAATAACAATAAGACAACTAAAACACCTTCCTTTAACAATAACAATAACAACAGTTTATTATTAATATTCCACGACTTACTACAACGAACAACAACAACGACAACGGCAACGCAACGCAACGATCTCGACAACGCCTTAACAACGACTCCAACAATTACAGCAACAACAACCACTTCTCCACGTGACGGTCTTCCTTTTACTGAGAACGATCTCTTCCGTTGTTCCCCCACTCTTACCAGCCTTTTTCCAAATTATCCTACTATTCTCTCTCTCTTGCATTCATTCTCTTTCGTTCTGTTTTCTTTAATTATTTCCATCTCGCTCACTCACACTCTACACTTCGGTCACGAGGAACCTAAGAAATAGACACAGGCCACTCGAAGTCGCCCAAACACTCTGTCGCCATCCGTCCCATTCATTACTATTTCATGACACTCGACCATGCATACCCGGAAAAAACCCCACAGTTAGAATTATATTTCTTCCACCGCACCTTTTTTCTGTCTTCCTCTAAATATAGTTATTTACACAAGTTTTACACTGCACAAGTGTTCTATTCCACACAACCCCTCAGCAATACATTAACCTTTTATTCACCTTCACAGGATTTGGCCCCTATATAATACATTATATTATATTTAAAAATATTTCGAATTGAAGATGGGTAAAGTCAGTCTTCTTTTATCGAAGAATAATTTAACGCAGTTTCGAAGGATCGTTATCAGGCGCTTTCACTGACAATACGAACTGTCACCTTGTTTCTCCGAGCAGAGCTTGATCGTGCGGGGTTCACGGGACGGGTGAACGGTGGAATGTCTGCCGGAATTCAAACGGCTCACCTGTTACACCTTTGTCCCGTGAAAACCGAGGAGACGGAAACTGCGTTCGCGAACGTGTCTCCGATCTACTTCTTTGTACTTCCGCTTGTTTTCGAAACGGCGGCAACGCGAACTGCTTCAGAAGGAGGGACTTTCTTCCTTCTAGAAACCAACCCGAGAATTTCCTCTCCGTTCTTGTTCGAGCCATCAAAGAACACCGACTTTATTCTTCGCCTCTTGTTCCTTAGAATCCCGACGACCTTACTGCGCTGCTTCTAAGATGAAAACGTATCGTCGAAGCAAGGTCGTCGTTAATCCTGGATTTCTGCTAGCTTTTTATAAATTTTATTTTCATGACGAAATAATTCTGAAAATCGCATTGTACAATTCTTATGACGTTTCTATATTTTATCTCCGGTGGTTATTCTATTATTTACACGAAACTTGCCACGGAGGTTAAAATGAACGGTTTCACATTTTGTATATCAGAACTGTTGACATTATAAAGACCCTTCCATAGGAAATGATTGCATGAAATATACAAGGATGTCTATAAAATGTCTAAAATGTCTTACACTCTGGATATGGGGGTGCCTGAGGTAATTTGAAGTAACTTTTTCCTTAGCGAAAATGCAATCCGCTGCTTGGTTTATGAGTTATTAATGAAAAACACTGACCAATGAGAAGCGCCCAAGCCAAATAGCGGATTTGATCTTCGTCCGCATGTTGGCTCTGCTGCCTTGCACCAACCGAGCTCGCTTCTATTGGTCAGTGTTTTTCGTTAATAAATCGTAAACGAAGCCGCGGATTGCATTTGTGCTGAGGGAAAGGTTACTCCAAATGACCTGAAGAATTCCTCATTTCTTAATTAGAAGTGACTTTTGTAATACCCTGTATAAATGTAGCCTGTATTAACACGTTCAACCCGGCGCATTTTTTTGAAGTCCGTACGGTCTTCCTGCGGCTCGAGATCGTCAACTTTTTATTCGTCTGGCGGCGCTTGTTTGTTTCACTATTTTTTCTATTGTATCCTATGACGGAGGAAACTACCTGTGGACCACCGGTGGTCCAAACGTGGTCCACGCCGCCAGATGAAAGCAATGCCTGTGAACCACCAGTGGTTCACGCCGGGTTGAACGTGTTAAGTCATTAGGCTAACCTAAAACAAAAATAGCCCGAAACAAATATGTTAACCCCTCATACTGCGTGCATTGATATTTGAAGTGAATCGTCTTTACTTATTATGCCATTCAGATTAGTGCTTGGGTCGCATAATGTTCAAATAAAGACGGTCATCATTCTACACAATACACAACAGGTTATTACTAAGTAATCTCTATTTCGAGTCAAGACTTGTCAAAATACGTTACGTGGTTAAGCAGTTCGCGAACATTGTTACGGCACGATGACAAATAAATTCTGCATTTTATTATATTAAACTCAGAACTTATTTTATTATTAAAGCATTACGTTCATTTACAGAAAAGCGAGAAATTCTTTCTCCGCCAGCCGGCGAAATTTCAATTGTTCGAAATTCCGTGCCAGCCAATTACTGCAAATACAATCTAACCAAATCGAATTTTCGCCCGTTGTCGGGCGCTCGCACAATGAGCATTCGATCAACACGAAATCCAATATCCGGACAGCTCAAAATCGCGGAGGCGAGAGCGCGCTGACTTTCTCATTACGCCGACTGGCTAAAAATCCGGATATCAAAATGATTTCAGGATCTCCCACGCGGGAACAAATTTTTGCTACTTAAGACGCCGTTAGTCGCTTCCGCGAAGGAATTCGTCGCAAATAAGCGAAAATTTCCTCAAAGCCCGTCGGCAGCGGCGTGGAGAGAGGAGAGAGAGAGAGAGAGAGAGAGAGAGAGAAAAAAAGAAAGCTCTTAACGTTTCGCAGCCGGCCTTATTTGTGATTTAAACGAAACCTTGGAATCCGCGGACCGCAACATTTTCCCCGGAAGCCGTTCTTCTCTCCTGGAGGCAAGAACAAGCCAAAACGTACAGAGCGAAACAAACACGGGGCCTCCGACCGCAATACCCGACGTTCCCGTGCGAAACGGACGAGACTGTCGGGCATTTCCAACCGTCCTACCTAAACCGTGTTGCCTCCTTTTTCTCTTTTAGTTTTTGTTTCGCGTCGGGGACGCGGATTGGCCGGGTTAGAGGCAACGATCCTCTTTCTTTCTTCCTCTTTTCCTCTCTCTCTCTCTCTCTCTCTCTCGCTCGCTCTCTCTCGCTTGCTCTCTCTCGCTCTCTTTGCCTCTCTGCTCAAGCTCCGAGAGTAATCGATCTGTCGAAGGATGCCGGTGCCAATGAATCGGTCCGACGCGATTACAAGCGAAACGAGCATCGAGACCACCTATCGCTCCTGGATGCGACGATTCTACTGTACTAGACCAAATTATGGGACATCCTGAAAATTACTGGCTTAGGAACCTTTGTATTGTTAAGGCGAGATACCATCCTAACAGTTTAAATGGAATCGATTTCTCTATTTATTTTCTAAAAGTTTCAAGCTTGTAGAATGTTATATCAGATATTTCGAAATTCGTATATTAAGTGACTGAAGATAAAAAACATTAAAAATATGAACTTTATCAGAGGAAAAAATTACATTCATACTTTTTTTTGTGTTTTTCTTGAAATTAAATTTTTCAAGTTGGCTACCTTTAAATATTCGAAATTATATATCCGATTTACTTCAAATTTTATGGAGTTATTCTGCTTAACAGTATTTTTCAATGTAGAATAAGCATTTCAAGTTGATTTATTAGGTTAAAAACTGCTGTGTTTGCTTCAAACTGCGACCATTTCTGCAATTATTGAATTTCTCGCTACAATTTGCATAATAGTTTTTTAATTATGAATCAGCAAACGGTGCACGCTTTACTGAAATATGTTTTCTCAGGCAGATTAAAGTAACACCGCAGTAAGACGTTCATCTGCAGGAATAGGTACGTATTTACCCGAGCTATTTATAAGATTTGATAACATAAGTAGCAAGTTTGAATATTATTCTAGCAATTTTAACAATTATAAAAAGATTTTCTTCAGTTTGTAATTTTCCACAAAATGCACCATAGCTGAAGAACGGAAATTGAATTGCGTTTTTTAATATAGGTCACGTCAATGTAAGTAATTACGTTTATAATTTTCTGAAGATGTTTTATACTGTGCAATTTCATGAACTGACGTAATTCGTTTTATTTTCAAATCATGTTCCCCAGGGCTTACATAAAATGCCCGGGGGGAATTACAATTTTACCGCTTTATGCTGAAGCTCATATAGAGAAATAAATAAATTAATAGATAGATTATGACAAAAAGATAACGTTATAACTTAGGCTACATAAATACATAAATAAGTGAATATTTTAAGGAAAAAGATAAATAACTGCGAATAAATAATAGCGCAACCATATAAAAAGAAAATGGGCTAAGCATACATACTACTGTGATCAAAAAGTAAGGTGAATTCGTTTACAAAATGTAAATTCTTTATTTATTCTTACAAATCAATTTCATCCCCTTCAAAGTAATCCCCGCATTTTTGCCAACGCTTTTTCCAGTCCTCGAAACAGTCGGAATAGTCTTTTCAATTCACTTTTGGTTGTTTACAAGAACACGTGTAAATCGGAGATAATTAAACCCTTTGACAAACAGACGCTTGGCAAATGTTATAGACAGTCCTAGCAACCTAGGAAAAAAAATTTACCTGCCTTCCTAATGCCCGGGAGTTTTAAATGATAATTTTACCTTACGTCATCCATGACTCTTATCGACTCTTATCCCTCATCTACGGACGCGGTTCTTCAAGGGAGACTATACTATTGAACTAATTATAATTGTGGTATCGGGAATATTTCGACACCCTGTAGATAATTTTAAGAGTAGTTTTAAGGACATGGTTGTAAAAAGGAAAGCGACGTTGACCTGCCTCAAGCTGCGAATACCGATGGGCCTCGGGCCCATCGGCGACGCGAGTGCCCACGTCTGGGGTTTGTAGAAATTAAGGAAAGGGAGGCACGTATGTATAAAAAGCCGAGCCGAGATTGAAACGGGAGATTCTTGTGTTGAAAGTCGTTGCGAAAGGGTCGCAAGTTAAGTTGTAAAAAGTAGAGAGTCGTCGTGGTCGTATAAAGTCGAAAGTTGTATTTATAAGTTGTAGTAATAGATTGACAAGTTGTTGAACCGCGCAACTATCGTACAATATAGTCTTAATTTCTATTGAATCCACAATTTCTAATAATTAATAAATATCTATAATATTGTTACTACATAATACTTACTGAAAAAAATAAAATGGTACGCATATTATAAGGTAGATCATTTCTTGGCATTATTTCGATCTATAAACTCATTTCAGTGGTAAACAGCGATGATCAAGGTGAATAAAAATAAGGTAGCAATCGTTAAAAACGGAGAACGATGACTAAGCTGGACCACGATCGCGATAAAACCATTTTTCTCTGCTTTTTGCCATGATTTAACGAATCCTCGGGAATCGGAAGTACCATAACACTGTATCAGAGAATCGGTGCGAGCTTTCCGGAGGGACCCTTGTCAGAGATCCTGGGAATTTTACGGCCACCCGCAGGATCTTGTACACGTGACTGACATCGGAATTTCGCTAACTGGCAAACTCGGGCTTCTTTTACACCATGAAAAGCTGAGGATTTCGGTTAATGTGGAAGAAATTCAACTTTTAGTTGTTTTCGAATCTCGGATGCACCGAAAGCTTTCACCGGGTTCGTTCGTGGTTTCAGCATTCGCAATTCAATAATCGAACACGTAAGTCAATTTAAAAGAATTATTTTAATGAGAGAATACTCCAGCTTATTATTAGTTCGTTTCCATAAATATTCTTCAGTTGCAAAGATTCAGAACTGCGGTAATTCGGAAAATAATTGAAACATTCTCATAATTTAAAATTGAAGAAATGATGAGATTAATTGCTATCTATGCACATATCACTGCATAATTTTTTTTATTTTCTATTTACATTTGCACCAGCCTCTTATGGGTCTGTCTGCAATTTTGATCCATGTGAAATCAGATCCATTTGATCCATGTAAATCAGTTGGAAGGGGTACACCCATGTGCATCCTTATCATTTCGATGTTTTGTATCACTATATAATGCACTTGCATTTATCAGTGATTAAAACAACAATGAAACATAAATATATTAGTTTAGAATACATAAATTGTTAAATTTCCATCTGTAAATCCTATGAATCTTATTTATTTTCACAAGACAGACCGAGTTTAACGATCACGTTGCTAGGAAGATTCGATCGCAACAAAGTTTCCGAAAAATGATTTAATGATTCTACTATAGAATTCCGAAGTTCGGGTGGTTTCCACCGCTAATGGGTAGATAGATTCTAATCGAATCCATAGTTTCTGACCTGAAACTGAATAGGGCCGGCTAACTTCCGACTTTCATGCTTCACAAGATTCGTAGTTTCCGATTCGTAGAACCCTATAATCCCCGGTTCTCGTTAAATCTGAGTTATTAAGGCTTCTGACCTTTAAATTGCCGTAACTGTAAGCTTTCAGTGTCCTATATATCTCCTAACTCAGGATTTGTAGCTTCTGCTCCAGAAACTTTCGGATCCCGAGTCTTTCAGTTTACAGGTTTTGCGGTCTCTGTATTGTAGCGTGCCGCTAAATACCGGCTTCCCGGCATCGAGCTTTGTAGCTTGTTGGTTTTCAAGTGCGTGAGAATTTGCGGCCACGGGACTAGTTTTCAGCTGACTCGTGCTTTCTCTGCGGTCAGCTTCGGCGTCTCCTTATGGCAGTTTACGGATTTCTATTATTACACCGATTACCCTTCTTAGAATCTCTTCGTGCTGCCTATCTGTTAGATAGTATACTTTTGTAGGCACTAAGCCAAACAAGAATCAATGTTTACGATATTAACATACATAAAATAATAATTACGTTAGTATATGTAATAGAATGTACACAATAATACAAGTAATACAATGTATACGTTAGTATACATAACACAATATACACAATAATGCACATAACGTAGTACAATATACACAATACTACACGTAACACAATATATACGATAGTACACATAACACAATATACACAATAATACACAAAACACGATGTACGCAATAATATACATAACACAATATATATAATAATACACGTAACATAATGTACACAATAATACACACGTAACATAATGTACACAATGATATACACGTAACATATTGTACACAATGATACACACATAACATAATGTACACAATGATATACACGTAACATATTGTACACAATGATACACACATAACATAATGTACACAATGATACACACAAAACATAATGTACACAATGATACACACAAAACATAATGTACACAATAATTCGTATCCAATATAAACAATGAACCTTTCACTTCTGAATCAGAAATGACGAAAACTTCGAATTCGAATACAGTCAATTATCAATTGAAAATTAGAAATATCTTAGATTATACATAAATACTGATTTCATAATTGTAATGTTACGATGGAAGCTGTCGATTGTGAAGATCGAGTGAAGTTGGCCGTCGGATCGATATGGTGGTTTCCGGCCAACGAAGTTGTTTAATGAGAAGCGAGACGCGAGATTCTCTCGAGCTGTCAAAGCGAGAGGACGCATATAAATAATAGATCTAGACATTTTGTTACTGTACAGCTAATCTTATAAGAGTTGTATATTGTGTTAATTGTGATTAAAGTGTTAAGAATGAGTTCACCGGCGAAGGGAGGCCGAACCCTTAGTAATAAACTAACAACAGTAATAATTGTAATAATTATTAAAAAAATGATTTCAGGATAATAAAGGTTTGCTGGTACCAAAGTTAATTTACTTCTCCATTTTCTTCGATTTCGAACAGCGACATCTTGTATCATCTATGGGTTTTTAATCTTTTTCTATATTCATTAAATAATAGTAATATTGATAATATAAAGACGAATGGTAATATAAGGATTGAATGTTAATATAAAGATGATGTGAGAATCCGTATACATATATGCGTTCATAGCCGATGGTTAATGGCTTTGCCGAACGCATATATGGCTGCAGAGCGTTGAATGTGTTAAAAGTTGTATTTAAGTAATCTGGAAAATGGAAAACATCGGAGTAAAGGGAAAAGTAGATTCGAGGGAGGGTGCGATAACGATGAGCTCGAAACGGTTTCGCAACTGTGTGGATGCGTTAATTAGCGTTGCAGTTACGACATAATCGCCTGTACTTTGTTCCCATTTAGTAGACTTTTTGCAAAGGCTCCTGAGCTGTTGCTCATCTCCCCCTTATTTTCCCTCGTTTCCCGGAGCCGCACAATTTTTACTTTCGCCCCGTTTTAGCTTCTTTTAATTGTTCGCGCTATTTTTTTCCCGCGCGGATATTGCTTGTCTTGAGCCCCGTGGAAATGAAACGTTTGCTTTGCCCCCCCCTGTAATTCTGTATTTGCGACCGAAATATCAGTTTAATGGGAAAAAACGGCCGCGGGTTGCAGAACTGCTCGGCAAATTACCAGGAGAGGGATTTTCTTGTTGTACAGACGAATTCGAGCAACTGGAAACACTTAAACGCGTCGTAAAAAAGGTCCTCGAGTTTCGCGAGTTTCGTCGATTAAATGAAACTGTAAATATACCCGCGCTGTGCTTGCGCTGTAAATAAATTTGCGCTTTGGAATATTGATTTCGTGAATATTTTAACTGCATAGAAACATACTTTTAACGCTATATTTACCGACATTCTGCATACAGTTATCTCTATCGAAAAAGATCGAATGACTGCTTTTAAAATAAACATATTTATTTCCAATTGGCTACAAGTAATAGACAATTTAGAAAACACTTCTTTCCTCGTTTTAGATGTACATATACATGCTTTGGAAAGAAAACTTGAAAAATTGAAAAAGTTGTAATTTACATTAGCAATTTAATAATTGTTATTCCAGTTCAAATGAAATTTATTATACGCCGCATGTTTTACAGACGGTGGGTCTCTCCACTGAAAATTTTCCACGAACAGATTCTTAAAATGCACAACAAACGTTTGTGGTTTCATTTCTTTTTGCAATATCCAATTTAACAGGTTTTTCGTTAACCAGATATTCCAGTAAACTCTATTCCCCCACACTTTTTGCTTTTTATTCCTGTGAAACTCGATATCCAGTGGTATTCATCTATTTTTAGTGTTTGTTCAGTTATTTTACCCCAAAGTTTTACTTCTAACTGGGAATTTTATACAAAAAATTGAAAGTTTGTGCGCTATTATTATTTAAAGTCAAACTTGTCGAGTTGCACATATGAAACAAACTATTTATAAATATGTGGATTGGCATGGATCAAAGTTGCTTTAAAAAAACTAACAGTAATAATAAATTCGTGATCTCAGTGCAAATATCGTTATAAAAATCGGAATAAAAACGGAAGAAGTATTTAAAAATCAAGTGTAGATACATATTATAGAGTAAATTACATATTAAATAATATAGAGTAAATTTAGGAGAAGCGGAAACTTTAAAAGTATTTTTGAATTTTAATAAACAGATATTTGACCATTCTGATGGATTTAATATTAAACCTTCTTCACCTAATTTTCGTTTTTATTGTGAATTGCTAGATTTTCTCCCGGATCAAAATATTTCTTCCCTCTGCAGAAACGAGCATCAACTTGCAAGAATCACCAATTCCAGTACAAAATGCCCAGAAATATTTTACTAAATTAATCTACGACAATCATTTACAGTCGAAAACGAAACCCACCATAGTGAAGCAGTTGTAACGATCAGTTAACAATTAAACATATTATGCAGGATCGCTCTACCACAAAGGCGTTGAGAGAAACGCTAAAACTACCCCCGATATCAAAACCTGCCTAAATGCCAAGAAATACGAAAAAAATATAATTAATTTTTTTGAACAAATCAGCTTATTAAAAGAATTGTAATTGTTTCTAAAGATCAAATTGTAACAAGATAACCAAACAATTGTAAACAAATCATGTATCTTATCACACGTTACAAACTTATGTATAAATGTATTGTACAACAAACATGGTCGCTAATGATTTCTGTAAGCTGATGCCACCTTAAATGAATAAATTAAAAAAAATGTGTTTGTAATTACGAATAAAATGCTACTTGTTGAATTGTACGACAAAACATGTATCATGGTTGCTTACAAGGTCTAAGGAAATTCAGAATTTTGACCCGACGACAAAGGGAGTTTGCATAAATATCACGAGCGTTCGGTTATTAGATTTCCATATTTAGCGAGGGCGGGAACTGTTTCCCGCTGCAGTAGACGCGCCGCAAAGAATCCTGTACGTATTATCCTTACAAGAAGGATTCCATCTCGCTGGCCGCAATTTCATGAGGTCTTTCAATTCTCGTCTCCTGTCCCCCATTTATATTCTGCTCGTGCGGACCCTTTCTTCAGCTTTACACAAAAAGGTCGACGAGAAATCAAGCGGTATATGTTTACAGAACAGAGTCACCGTGGAAAGGAGAGATCCAGTGTATGTTCCCCGGTAGACGTGCCGCAAAAATGAGGAAAATAGGTTTACGAAAGTTGGCCGGAGCTTACGTCGTGAAAAGCGTCCTTTAACTCCTGGAAGAAGATTCTTTGAAAAATGTAGCCGCGAGAAATGTCGTCCCCCGTTTAGCGTGACAGGGATCTTATTGTGGGATAAGATACCTTAGGCGATGGTTTGTCAGAAACAGAAAATTTTGCATTCGTTTCTACCGGTGAAACCATTACACAAAAGTTACTGTAACAAACGCTGCATTGATTAGCACTTACTTGTTCTTAATACTTTTCCTAATAGGACCAACAATTTTTGTTTCTTCTATTGTTTTCGTTTACTCTCGTTTCTAGACATTGATAACGGAAGAATTCAATTTTATTTCGATTTCGAAGAAATTAATAATATTCATATTTAGTTGGTCTTGCATGAAATTTTTGTCACGAATCTGACTCGTTATTATAGTGCAAGAAGCTAAGTAGGATCCACTATTTAGTTTCACGAATATTTTTTGATATGTACAAGAGTGCGACCAATTTAATGTTGAAACATGCTTTTTTTTAAATATAGTAAAGGTATTACAGCATTTAATTTATAAGACAAACGAAATCGACGTCTTTATTGAATTCTGAAGATGTAATTGAATACTTCTGATCCATACACTGCTTTACTATTTCCTAATAAAAACATCCCAAACCAAGAAGTTAAAGTAAAAATGCAATGTTTTCAAATTACGTAAGTCAATTTTTATTTATTTATATGGAAAATTGATTAAGTACTATAAAACTGTAACATAAATTAGTAGATCAATTTTGCAAAGAGAATAGCAAGCGATAGGCTCTTTTTACTTCAGATTGAAACGAGTCTAAAATCAAAATATTAAAACTCCACAGACTTTTTTCAATTTATAAAATTTCAACTGGTGAAAGATGACTCGAGTTTCTCATCCTGTTTCATAACAAACACAAAACTTCTAATGACGCGTAGTTTATGGTTATGAAACTACAAATTTCGTTTTTTACAAAGTAAAGTAGAAGTTCAAGTATAATCGACGATATTTGAGAATGTTTGATTTTGTATATAGCGTTTACTCAAATAATTGTTTCTGAAAAATGTACTTATCGAAAACGACTAACTGATTAAGTTAAGTAAATAAATAGAAGTCAGTAATAAAATTAGAAAATAAGGCAGTCATTTGATCGTTACTTAATTTAATATTATAACAGCCACGCATACAATTTTCAAAGCGTCCAATTTAAAAATCCAATGCTACTTTTATGTCGGCATTAGAAAACTAATTCACAGGTTTATTTATTTCCATTACATCGAGCTTTAAACCTTGTCTTAACTACATCAGTAACTGTGCAATAATTGAATCGGTAAAGGTTAACTTTACATTTTCGATAAGATATGCTACATTTCTTTGCCCAAGAGTAAAGAAAATTAAAGAATCCCACGGTACTTGGCTCCACAACTTTAGTAAATTCGTCCATGTCTACTTTCGTCCATTCGGGTTGCTGATTCGCAACACGGCTTAGCGACGAGCGAGAGAAGTGGCCAACGGGGCGGCGCGTTAAAAGAGTTAGCACAGAGTGAAGCAGGTAACCGGAAGAAGTAAAAACCATAAAGGATGAGCGGATGTAATAATGGAGGGAATGAATAGTGAAACGGTGGACGAAGGGGGTGAGTCGCTAGGGAGAAAGCTGGAGGGGATAAGAAAGTAAGCAAGGGAGTGGACGAGGATCAGGAAGATCCCCTCGTGGAGAAGAGAGGCGAGATAAGGGGAGCAGGTATAAATAAAGAAGGAAAAGGCGAGGGTGGAAGGTGGCGAGAGAGAACGATGCGACCGACCTGGAGATTACGTTGGCAGCAGTAGAGATAGAGACAGAGATAGAGAGAGAGAGAGAGAGAGAGAGAGAAAGATAGAGACATTGAGATAGTGTGAGAAAAGAAGTGAGAAAGAGATATGGGGACTAGAAAGGAAAGAGAAAGTGAGAGATAGTGAGTGACAAAGAAAAGGAGAGGGAAAGAGACTGGTACAATGAGAGAAGAAAAGAGTGAGAAAGGAGGAGATAGATAGAGAGATGGAGAGATCTCTTCGAGAGAATGAAGAAGAGAGGGATAGAGAGAGAGAGAGAGAGAGAGAGAGAGGGAGAGAGAGAGAGAGAGAGAGAGAGAGAGAGAGGGAGAGAGAGAGAGAGAGGGAGAGAGAGGGACGTGGAAAGACGGAGAAAGAGACCGGCGGAGCAAGTCGAGGGAAATTAAGCAATTAGTAACTTTGCACCGCAGCAGCTCTCAGCGAGATTTGATTATGTTTTCGGTTTAAGCACTCCGACGCGAGGCGACCGGGGGCCGCCCCTCGACCGTTCATCCCTTCGAGAGAATTCGCCGGTGCTTTCAAGAGGTCGACGTATATCTCCAGCCGCAAACTAAAGGGGTAATACGTGCCTGGAGGACCGCGCGGGATTCTGTTTCTTCGTTTCCCTGCTCGTCTTCCCAGCCCGTCCCTGTCATCCCCTATTGTTCTTCGATTCCCGTTACCCCTTATTGCATTTTCCCGGTTATTCAGGGAGGAGGGGGGGGGGGGGGGGGCTGAACGGGCACATGGTCAACGATGGAAACCGTCGTGACAATTGCCGGCTCTTCGCGAGATTCTGCGAGGCTTGAAATATTGGGGCCCGGGAACAAGTCCGCCCGCGTTACCGCTCCGCTCGCTCGATTAATTCGAATTCCGACTCCGTGCCTCGGCCTATTGATTTTCGAAAGAGTTTTCGAACTATCGTACACGTGACGCGCGTATCGGAAATTTTTCTTGTAGCAAAACATCTTTGCAAGTCGTTTTTGTTGTTGCGGAAAGTCGTTGTTGCGCTACGAGGAGCAATTTCCTCGTAGCGGACTGTCAATCTTCATCCTATCGATGTTCTTGCTGACACGTGGTAAAGATAATTATTTTGCACAATTTATTCTCAGGGTCCTCATTTTGTACCTGTTACAGTATGAACTTTTATGTAAATAGTTCCTTTGAATATGACAGAGTTTACCGTTACCTTTGCTTCTGATAAAAATGCTTTTCGTGGAAAATATATGAACACTCGCGAGAGTAGTACAAAGAATGTACATAAATTTTTGATTCGTACCACTAGCATATTGTCTTTAACAATTATTTATTGAGAATGCGTTCCTTGCGTTCAAATCAATCAACGATAAGTTAAGACAGGCGTTTCTATTAAACTGTAAAATTCAGTTTCATCTAATCAACCTTCCTTTTACCTTCACCTTTAATAATCTAAATTATTTTTCACAACATATGTATAAAATAAATAGTAGTAACAATAGACATTTAACACTGAAAAGTTGCTACTCCGTCGTATTTCTAAACGAATCTGACATTGAAGAAGTATTGAACAGAATTTGAACTAAACAGAGATGATCTCCTAATTAACCTATGAAATAAGTCCCTTTCAATCCTTTCAATCTTGAACAATTGCTCGTGCCCCTACTTTTAATAAAAGTATCTTTCACGGCAGATGTATAAAATAAATAGTAGTAACGATAGACGTTTGCACTGAACAATTACAACACTGGCAGATTTCAAAACAAATCTGATGTTGAAGAAGCATTAGAAAAATTTGAACTAAGCAAAGACGGTTCAAATTAATCTGTAAAATAAGTTCCCGTCCTTTCAATCTTGAACAATTGCTCTTGCCTCCACCTTTAACAAAAATATCTTTCGCAACACATGCATAAAATAAATAGTAGTAACGATAGACGTTTACACTGAAAAGTTGCGGCTCTGGCAGATTTCTCAACAAATTTGATATTGAAGAAACATTTGCAAAATTTGAACCAAACAGAGATGGTTCAATTAGCGAAGGTCATCCAATTAACCCGTAAAATATTCTCTTATCTTTTCAACCCCGAATCTTTTCTGTTCTCACCTTTAATAAGAAACTAACGGTAGACTACTAAAGAATTGTAATACTTGCATTCGTCGCAAAAATTTCCCACCAAAGAAAAATGCACAATATTCAACGTGAACGAAGATGATCTAATTAACGCGTGAAACTCGCTCGTGTCCTTTCAATCTTGCAGAATTTTTTCCGAGCTCTCCATCCCGCCGCCGGTGGTCCAGCCATTCCGTCTGCTAAACCACTTTGGGAAGACTGAGGGCCGGGCAGGAAGAACCTGTGGGGCGGTGCTCGCGAGAGGAAAAAAGAAGAGGTCGAAGAAGAGACAAGCGGCGCGGTGCGAGGCACGTGGTCCTCTCCAGGCACGACGTACGAGAGAAATTGCGCGCGAGGGAGAGAATCTTTCCCGCTGTCGCCAAGTGTTATTCCTTGTCCTCCAAGGGTCGCCGCCATTCCATTTCGTGGCGGTCCCCGTCACCGTTCCGAGTGCGGCTGCACCAAGGTCCAAGGACAAATAGATTGCACTTGCCAGGCACGGTAATGTTCGCGTACACGCGGCTACAAAGCGGTGCTGTTTTATTCGACGATGGTTTCTTAACGACCTAACCAACCAGGGAACACGTATGGCTCCAAAACGCCGGTTGATTGCGATCCCCGCCGCTCGGGACCTGCAAGAATTCGCCTAATTGCGCCGGGATCCAATTGCTTGGCCTGCTCCCCGGCGAAAATGCCGCTGAGACCGTTGCCGAACCGTTTGAATCCTGACAGACTGCGAATGGTGCCAATAGTTATCCATCCGGTTAAGTTGTCATTAAAATACCTATATATACTTTATATACTTACATACTTCCTAACGTATTTTTATCCTCCCTGTTGCTCCTTAAAATCGTCACCATTATCTTCTGCCATTTTTCAAAAATATATATGCGTATATTAAAAATAATGGTTAAATTAGCGTAACACTATACCATGTGCTGTTTGTTACCGAAGAATCTTTTTCAGAGTTAGCTGTTCAGTGAATGAGCATTAACCCCTTAACCTACGATTTAGGTTCGAAAATTTCGGGCCGAAAACGTACACAAGCTCGAGCATCTACCACAATTATTACGTCACGTTGTAACTACTTATTAAATATTCCACAAATATTTATAACTTTAGAACGGCGCCGCTGGTAATATTCATATTTGGCTCGATCATCTGCTACGGGCCATGCCCGTAGTTGCAGGTTAATACGTTCGTCGCCAACAATTAGACACTAAAATCCCCACATAATTAAAGCAATTTAATTAATTAAAATAAAACTAAAAAGTTCACATTTATCATAGGGGATGACATTAGAACTCTTTCGCATTCGAAAAATCATAGTCGAATTCATTTTGTTCGAATATATTGCAATAAAAATAAATCTTTAAAATTGGTCAGAAATTAATTTCACCCAGATATGGATGACGCGACGACGAACGTGTTATGGGGTTAAGTATCCATGTTTGTTGAACTGATCGTTCTTAAACCTATTAAAACTAGGTTGGAGAGGTTCTATTTAAACCCAGAGTATTGATATTGATCTTTCAGTATTTAAAAATTAAATTAAAATATAGTTCGTAAAAAATGTGTCATATACATATAGAAAGAGTATCTTGAAATTTATAGTGACAAAGTTTGTTTAATGATACTAAACATACATGATTTTAATGTTTGTGAAAGAAAACTGCCGATCACGTGCTAATTCCTGCTTTATTATTAGTTCGTATATCTCTGAATGCATTAGTAATATTTTTGGTAATTATAGCTTCTTTTAAAGTAGTAATATTATATTTATTGAAAAAAATGTTAAGCAGTCAATGTATGAAATAGATTAATGAAAATCACAAGTATTACTGCTTAATAAAATCGATGTATTTATACAAGACGACATCTGCAGGGTATAATAGAACTACGGCATAAATTTGATTGTGAGGAAAATTTGAAAAACTTTTCGAACTTTTTATAATACGGGAAATGTTCATTCACTGGAAGGTGGACAAATCACCTTAGTTTCGAAACAACGTCACTTGTAGAAGTTCACACTCTTTCGCCATTTTAGTCAACTTCATTGACTAACATCAGGTACCGGTTACGACGAAATTGTCGAGAAATCTCAGTTAACAAAAGGGTAGCCACCAAGAGATTGTGCAATCGATCGCAGAGTAGATATCGAAAACCAGGAAATCGCTTTACACGTTGCATGTTCCACTGTTTGCAAGACACAGAGCACAGCGATCGTCGTTGGACGAAATGTTACGGCTTGTGCAACAAACCGGAAGGTGTAGAAAAAAATGCGACGGCGGAAAATTGCAATTTCGCGAACGGCCGCGAGCACCGGCTCGTTGCATCAAAATTCTTGACCGTGTTTGCGCGACGAGCGGCCGCGCGGCGTATTTCGCCGCAACTCATCAAAATTCTTGCCTGCGCCCTCTCATCCACCGAAATTCTCATTGATGCATCGGCGTGGCGGCGGCGTGGCGCTGCCCGGCTCCTTTCGTTATTTCGGCCGAGCACTTGCTCGGGAAGAATGTCGCAATTTCGATCGGACGCGCCGGAAAACAGCCAAACGGAGGAGAAGAAGCCCTCGTTCGTTACGCTGATTACGTCCTTCCGAGCGAACCCTCGTTTGCATCCGCGAGACGGTTCCCTTTATTTAAATCTGCCCCGGTCGGTCGGACGAACTCCGGCCAATTCGTCAAGATAACGAACGTTTTTTTCCTTTCCCAACCCTTCGGACTCACCGCTACTCTACTAAATTAGTCGCTGTGGTTCTTCGCCCTCTCCACGCTCTCTGCATTCTTGCTAGAGCTGTTTGCGATCTCGCGTTACCACGAAAAATATAGTTTCCTTTCGGATCCTGGCTCGATAGACTGTATGGTGTATGCATAACTTTAAAGAATACGTAAGTTTTGTTTAAAATTGCAGAACAGACGAATATTTTGTATTGTGTAGGTAAGGGGCGAGTCTTTGGCCAAGAAACTTATGAGTATATGATGTTGCAATTACTATCGATGTCTTTGTAACTATCACTTTAACTATTTTACTTAATAATCAAATAATGCTTGGAAAATTGTAAAGAAGAAATGTTGGTGCTAAACTTGGACTCTGTTTCGGTAATAATGGATAAACATTGCAGATTTATATTTGTAAATTAATACTAAAAGGTGAATTTACTATTACAATGTGAAAAATGTTGATGCTGTAAGTACAGAGTATAATAAAGACAGTGACAGTGCCAAAAAAGTGGTGACTTTAATGTTCATCTCACTCGTGCTGCAATTACTATCGTATTTACTACTATAGTTACAAGTCATTTATCACACTAATATGAATGCGTAAAAGTAATTTTACATATTAAAAGTAATTACTAACATATTTACTAATATATTTAGGAGTCATTTTAATAATATAAACGTGTAAGAGTAGTGGCTTCTACTGTCAGTTTATAGCAATTAGTGGTGGATGCATTGAGGACAATGTTCTATTGTTCTGTCCATGTTACTGTCATCAGTGATCGGTCCGATATATCTTTGAGCTATGCCTGCGGCTTGAAACCTGTGTTGTTTCAGTGTTATTTCTATGATTTAAATCGTCTAATTATTTCATGTCGCGTGTACTTAATTATTCCCTGTACTTACTTATTTACTTACTACTTACTGTATTTACTTATTTTCCTGAATTTTAATATTTCCATTGTTTCAAATTTCATCTATTCTTTTTTGTCACGAGTGCGTAGAATTCGAAGTCTATTTAGAAAAGTTAAGATCTTCCCAAACTAGGGAAAACTGCTATTTTGAAAGGTTAAGATGGTTAACATCGAGTACAGAATTATTTGATTTTGGTACATCGATTAGGCAATAAGTAGAGTACGGTTGATACTGCTCAGACACAAGTGGAGCGTACTGGAGGCTGATCAGCCATTAGTAGAACATAATAGCCGATAACTACACTCCAGTAGAATAGTAGTGCCACTGATCGGACACAAGAGAAATCATAATATGAGAATTGTCCAAATTATTATAGACAAGTAAGCAAGAATTATTAAAACATTTATGCCATGTTTCTTTTACAAAAACCGTCCGCAAGCATTTTCACTTATAACTGTATTTGTATTTCCTTTACATGCAATCAAACATTCCGTGAAATGAGCTTGATTGAATCGAGATCAATTTTATTCGATATGGTTTCAGGAATTAATCAAGCTATCGATAATTATTGTAAATATTTAATATGGAAATTTTAATGAAAGTAAGATTTTCTCGTATGTTTTTGTTCGATATCGCTTTGCACTGCACATATTTTATACGGTGAAAAACACGCGTAAGTCTGACGCATAAAACAAATAAATAATAGAAGTTCCGATACCAATAATTGCATCTAACTTTTGTAGCAATTTTCAAACAAGAATAATCTTAAAGCGACGAACAAATCCGATTTTCATTACGGTACTTTGATTGAATAAAGGCTTAACATGGAGGAGCAATTTTGTCTTCTTATGGATTATCCTTTTTAAATCGTTGTTCTCTCCTCACTTAGTTATTACTTTCTGAATTATTTCGAAACTTGTCGCGGTCCTCTTTTATACTGTAATATAACTTGTACTGTAATAAACGTTTAAACAAATATTCGAAGAATTGTACGGTTTAATGGGTATAAAGCTTGAACGTTCTACCTATACAACCTCAAATAATATTGAAGTACTTTGCGAATAAATCAATTCTTAACACGATCTCATTTATTTAAAAACCGACATTAGTATCACTACTAAATATTAAGACATAAAAAAGCTACCGACTAAAAAGACCACGCTTCTAAAATTAATTTATTTAAAATCATATGAATTAACACGTTGACGCCGATGCCGATATTTACGGTTTCTTCTGTGAGGCGGCGCCCGAAGTTTGAAAAAATTAAATAATTATGATAAGTTTATAATAGTGAATTATTATGATGTTACTATTGAATGTGTATTGGTAATTTAGATATAAAATGATATGAACCTATTTTGTACTACCTATTTTGTGAAATACAAGCTGTTCTATCCTGGGAATAGGGCCCCAAGGACGATCTTCAAACAAGGAAGACCAATTTACAGTTTATGATGCAAGTAATGGTAAAAAGCTATTTTTGAGCAACCGAACCTTCAAGTAATTTTAATATTTCGCACAAATCATGTTTTATCGGTTTACAATCTCTTGTTTTCGGCCTCAATAGCGAACGCTGGCATTATAAACCTCGGTGATTTCCAAAGGGCTTCGTGGACAAAGGCAAACTCGCGACCGTTCCGCGACCGGCTATTTTTACGTTACAATCAGACCTGGAGGAAATCCTTGTCAAACGCTGCTAAACCACCCCCTACAACAGAGTTCCTTCCTATCCCTACTTTAGACATTTTTCCACCTCTTCCAAATTTCTCCTGCGACCGAGCTTTCGTAAAAACTATTGCGACGACAAAATATCAGAATCGTTATTACATCGAAGGCAGCAAGTTTAGAATCGTTCAGGCACCGAGGTAGCAGGTTCAAGAAATCATTTATCAATTACAAATCGCGACGTTATTATATCGAGATTAGCAACAACTGCAGCCAAGTCCTTTTGTAGCTAAGACCACTTCTGTACAAAGTGTAAATAAACGGATTCTCCGGAGTTAGACTTAGAACCTTTCTTCGTTAAACGGTCGTAAATCCAAGTCGCCAATCGAGACGAACGATACGATACACCACAAGCAAAATAAGTTAATACACGCCGTCTCACGAGAGAGACACGTGTGCCTCACCGATGATGCGCGTCAACGTTGCGTTAGACAAAAACCACGAAATTGTATAATTCCACAAAAATGTATCAGAGACGTTCACTCAAAGATACAAATCCAAAGAAATGTTTCAATTCGAGCAGTGAATAATAGTGAATGAATTGCAGAATTAGAAGTACAGAACGCACCGATGTCATCCTCTGTACCAGTTTTTCGCGACCCAGTAACACCGGACATGCAAAAACAATAACAGAGGCGACGGATGATCAAAGTGGACAGCGAGAGGAAGGTCGACGGTCTCAGGGGCTTAATTTTTCGCGCGGGAAGCGTCGCGTCGCTCGCCTGGATGCTTTGAAAAGGTTTACGTTGTATTGCAACGCATCGGGCACTCACACTGTCTCGTCGCGACAGTTCTTGCGCGACGGTCTTTGCACGCGACCCCTTTTTCCGTGGAATCTTTGTCTACCATGGAAACAGCCATGTCAGCCGAGAAAGAGAGGGGGGGGGGGCAACTGGAACGACAAATATAGTGGCATTACTGGCTTTATTTGCGGTACGAGAACCGACCGAAGCCGCCGGAAGAACACTACGCCCCCACACACGCGTCGTTGCACCGGCATAATTGAACAACGTTCATCTTCTAGACAGTGGCAAAACGGCCACTCCGATGTACATACGACGGTGGTCAGCGTGGCTCGTTGCTGCCAGTCAATCTGAAATTTCTACTTGCCTTCTGGACGCTTGGAATATTTAACCCTTCTACGGTATATCATGTTTCTACGATCCGGATTCTGTATTAGACTCGTAGAAGATTTTTCATTGCCACTTAATATTAATTATTATATCCTTCTAATAATAATTTTAAAAGTCTTTTATTATAGTGCTGTTTCCAAAAATATTTTCATTTGATAACTTAAACTTTATTAATATATATCACCATGTATATCTTATTCCAGAAATTACACTCAGGAAGTATGATTGTGTATAATAATAATATAATAACATAGCAAAAGATCTAAATTCTTAAATTACGAAAGTTTTCGACAAATAGTCTTCTTTTCTGAAGAAAAATATTCTTAGTACTTTCAAGAATTCTTAAACACAAAAGATTGGGTTTCATTCATCAAAAGAGTTGTGTTTTTATTGTGTCTGCATCTTTTGTCGAGGTTTACAAAACTCGTTTGTTATTATTTCTGTTACATACTTCGATGAAAAGGTTAAGACACATGAGTCGTTTATCTTATTCGACATTCTCAGTAATAGCAAAATTAGGAAACATATTTTAGTTATTATACACAACACTAGTCCTTCGAGCATCTTCGAAAAATTCAAGTCGTTCAATCCAATTATACAGGGTGTCCCGGAAATCGTTGTAGAACCGGGCAGGGGATGATTCTACATCAAAAAAGAAGAAAATATTTTGGTATAAGATTTTTTCATCCGGTGCTCCTTTTTGGTGATAATCAACTTCAAAGTTTGTTCAACTTGTTGAGGACACGACAGATGGATGATCGAGATCCTCTAAATATTGCACTTGGTGTCTACTAACTCGAAGGACCACCCACTGTTGTGGGACTAAATGACTGACTTTATTTGTTACGCGGAACCTAACCGTTACGCGTATCTCTAAGTCTGTACTGTCTGGATCTCTAAACTATTCTATCTTGTGTGAAGTTCTGATCTATACTGTACTGTACTGCGTGAAGCTCTATTGTATACTGTCCTGTCCTGTTTGAAGCTATGATGTATTCTGATTTTCGCGAATTCTCTCAATCAACCTCTCTTTTGGGCCTTAAACGCCCCTCCCTTTCCCGGAGTCGGAAAAAAACCCATCATCCCTTCCAATGTGCCCGAGGCACGTTGTGTGTGGTGGGGATGACTGGGCGGGCCGCATGCACTCGCGGATGGACGGGTGTTTGGCGGAAATTCCAACTGGCCAGGATTGCCGATGCCCATACTTGGCGGCTTATTTCCTTTTTCCTTACTCTTGGGACTTCATGGCAGGGCTTATTGGACCTGTGAGACTAAATGATGGCTTGACCTTCATCATCCTGAAATCTGTTTAATTTTATGTGCCACATGTTTGTGCCACAAGAAATTGCAATAGCCTCAGACGAATTGTTGAAAACTCACAGATGGTCGGCCATACCATAAAGTCATTTCTGAACCTCTTGCCTTAACACAACTTGTAAACCATTTAATACAATTTGCTTGTCGTATATTTCACTGATCTGCTAGTCTCTACCGGGACAGTATTTACAAACAGTGAAAATTGTGCGACGAAGTTACGAATTTTTTAAATAACAATCATTCTTGTTGGATCGGCCGCGGCGGTAAGATACGTTTGCCACCAAGATCTCCGGACCTCACGCTATTAGATTTTCATTTATGGGGTCGTATCAAAGAACAAGTTTACAGCATGAACGATATTTCAAATGTTACAGATTTGAAGCATAAGATTACTCAGGCATTCGAGAAATTAAAAAGCGGTGACAACTTATAATCTGTCGAGATGTCATTAATTTATCGAGCAAACTTATGTATGCAGCAGCAAGGAGGACATTTTCAGCAATTATTGTAGCATTGTAATAGTAAGTTATAAAGAAGAATAAAAAATGAGTAATCAGTAGACACACTTTGTATTGTTTCAACCGCACAATTATCACTGTTTGTAAACACTGTCCCGGACAGAGACAAGCAGAGCAGTGAAATACACGACAATCACCACCTGCTCGGTTGTACTACGATTACCGGGACACCCTGTATAAAAGTTTAAAAGAGTGTCCACATATATTTTTCGCTCATTATATATACAAGAACATTGAGTTAGACAAAGAATGTCATAAATGTTCACACTACTAAAAATGAAACGACGAGAATAGCGCTGGAGCTCTAGCACACTCTACACAGAAAATTGTACAATAAATTGCGCATAATCGTGCCTAAGTCCCGAGCCAATATTCTCCACATTTCGCAGAGCGCGGATTGCGGAAGAACAGCGCGGTCGTTATTATCCAGAGGTAACAAGGCCGCCGTTCCCCATAAAAATTCCAGCGAATCTACCGGAGTATAGCCGCGCGGCGAGGAATTCCTCGGCCGAGTCGACGATCGTAAATGTCAATAAATACATAATGGAATTCTCGAACGGCTCCTCGAGACTGGCACCTAAATTACTTATTCACGACACCTGTTACGTAACGAACTGAAGCAAAGCGAGGAGCCGACGTCGACCAGCAGTAAACAAGGATTTCTTTAATTAAGCGACGGACGGAGTTTCCTTCGTCCTCGGTTCTTCCGTTTCTCCCCATCGAAAGACAGAGGAAGGAAGAAGAAAGATGGCTAGAAACGGTGGCAGAGCAGTCGGGAGGGAAAAGGAGAAGGAGAGACGAGGAGTCAGCCGAGAGAGACTTTATCTACTACCCTCTGTCGTCGTTCACCTTCACCTCTTTCACTTCCACGCCGAGCCAAGCCGGTTCGGCACGAGCAAAGCCGGATAAGGGACGCACAAGTTATTTACGTACGCCCTCTCGTAGCTGTATTTGCGGCGTGGCAGCGCGACAGGGGTGACACTCGGGTGGGGATGCGGTGAAAGGGTTAAAAGAGGAGACGCGGCTGCCTGGACAGAACGCGGACCTGTCCCATGTGGGTTCCGTTAATTAACCGAGTCTACCGAGTTCTATTCCTCGCGTTATATTAGCCTCTCTCTCTCTCTCGCTCTCTCTCTCCCTCTCACTCTCCCTCTCTCTCCCTCTCTCTACATCGAACCACCAACCCTCTACTCCCCCTCTCGTCGCCCCGCTTCATTTGCATCCGACCCCCGTCGCCGCAGAACCCTTGATGCACCTGGGGGTTGCGGAGAACCCAATCCTCCAGCCTACGCTGGCATCTACGCCCGGCGACACTCTGCGGACTTACACGCGATGCCATTTTGCCCGCCGACGCGACGCGGCAACCCTTTGTCGTTTATATTCGTTCGTGTGATGGGAGATCGCCCGGCTTCGAACGGCCAGTGCCAGGACCCTTGGCTTCTCACGGCTAATTTTCTTATTCATTCCGTGATTGGATCGCACTGCTCTTTGCCATTCTTGGGTCTGCCATGCACCAGGTTCACCTATCCTGTCTACCGGTTGTAACCAGTACACCTGACCATCCACATTATTACTTATATTTTAATTATAGAACGTCAAACTAGTAAACGTATTGCAGCTATATGTACAATTAACGAAGAAGAAAATGTAATACAGGTAAAAGAAATAGCAAAAAGAAGGAAATTGGAAGAACATCAAAATACGACGAATAAAATAAATATAAATATAAAAGAACAACGCAAAGATAATTTGGAATTGGATAAGTTGGAATAAGTAAAGTAGTACTAAAGATTATATAATAAAAATATATTTTAAAAATATTACTATACTTTTCATAGTAAAATACGTACAAGGATATTTGTAGCGTGGTAATAATTTGAACGATTTTCTAAAACTGTTCTATCTAAAGTCGCAGAAATGATTCGCGTGCAATATATTGAAAAATGTTTAGGTGGAATTGCTTTCGAGATTAAATTTAGTGATTCACTTTGTTGTTTAAGGTCATTGAAAGTCGTTTGTTGCTAGTAAAATCTCCTACACCTTCTATATTCATAAGGACTATCTTGTTAACCATTTATAGTATCTATAATTAATATATATATATAATATTATATGTAAATATCCATAAAATATAATTTAGTGTATAGACGGTGCACAAAATTACAGTGAAGTAGTTTACTATAGCACAGAGAATGATACGTGAAAAGTACAATAGCTCCCAAAATCAATTTGTTGCACGATTACATTCAAATTTATATGAATAGTTTCTGAAGAACGGAGAGGTACCGCCGTAATTTATGTTAGTTTCCACGAAGGTCATCATTCTTTCTACTGTCAAGAAGAAGGACGCCCGGTGATTTAGACGATCCCAGGCTTAGGCTAAAATAAATCTACCACGCTAGCAAATAACCTAAGGTGAAATAGTCTCCTGTGAAGGGTCAAGTGGGTAAAAGTTCTTCGCCGCTGGATTTTCGTGTCTCCTAGAAAGAAACTTTCTCTACCTTGCCATCTTTGGAGAAAGCTTGCTAACTTTATCGAGTATTCGATGCTTTTAATATAGTTTTCAACATTTGTAACAACTGTCTTTGTGCAGAATTTTTTTGATGTATATTAATGTAATCCAAAAGCGTAAACAGAAATTATTCTTTATAGTATTTATATAATTACTCTTTAAAAGTTTAAGGAAATTGTAACAGAGTTTGACGTAGCTCAGAAAAACGAAAAGATCTTACTAGATAAGCTCAAGTCTTTCCTCTTCAACGCATTTATTTATCAAATAATTTTTATCAATCATTATGTTAGCTCTGTTGCGTTACGATTTCCAATTCAAACTGAAAAATTAATATTTATAGTGATATGCCCAGTGACCTAGATATTATTAGGATTCATGATCAGCAGTAAAACTGGCATCTTCAGTTTTCTTCTCATCGAACGAGTCGTTTCAATTTTATACGATTTTTACAGCAAAGACACTGGGGGCTCGCAAATGCGAAAGAGGATTTGAAAAGAGCTGACTGTTGGGTCCGCGTTGATAAAGCATTTCTCGCTTCTGCCAGTCAGGATTTCGAATCCCTGAGATATTACACCGTTTTCTATAACTGTCTGCAAGTTGAAGACAGGCCAAGCAGTTTGGATGATGAATGCGGGAAACGGGCGTAGAATGACTTCGCGCAGATGTAAGTAATGAAGATATTGAAGCGCGCGCACCGTGATCCTCCCGATTCAGCTTCACTTCGGAATTTCAGTATAAAATGTTTCCGCGCAAACTTCCGCCAACAAGAATGCCAGGTTGGTACGCGCATGTAAATATGAATGGCCGCGTAACGCGATTTCCTCGGAAACCGAGTCTCCCTTCGAAAAACGAATTATTCTTCCCGTGTTCCCACGAAGAACGCATGCACGGTGAAACCGCGAGGAAGGGAATTAAATCGGATAATCTAAGTTGCGCGTATACTGGTTGAGAAACATCAAGATCTGTTATTATAGCGAGTCTTTCTCACACCCAACGATTTTTATTTTAAATAAAAGCATAGCAAGTTCTATTTAGTTGTCCCTCAGTTTGCAAACAAAAATGGGAAATTTGAAGCAACTATAAAATCGAGGCTCGAATAATCGCGTATCCTTTTCTCAAATTGACTTTTCCATTTACAAGTTGTGGAAAGAATCGAAAGAATTTACTTTAGCTTTTCTACCGAAAAAGTCTCGCACAAATTTCTATATTTCTTTGCGTCTTTTTCAGCTCGAATATTCGCTCTACATAAAATATTCCACGGTCTCGTTCTGCATATTCATGCGCCCCACCCGCGCCTGTTATTGTCAATGAAATATTTTCCTTTAATTTGAATTGCTGTCGCGTGCGCCCGCGCACGTCATTTTCTCCCGCCGATAATTCTCTCGCCGATAGGACTAAAATCCGAATCTGAGGGCGGAAAGGTAAACCGAAGAGCAACCTTTGTTTCTTGTATCGTCCCGCGCCGGCTCTTTGAGCGGCAAAGGGAGAAAGGGTCGGGAGCCAGGTTTCCTGTCCATTCGTTGTGTAAACTTACACTGGCTCTTTCGCTCGGCTCACCTCGACAGAGGAATAACATGGAAATTCTCTGCCGCGTTCCTGTGTAACCGGACTAGGAAAACCTGTCGAAAAGCTGTCGTTCCCCTACACGACGACGGATCTCGACATTTTCCGGCGTGTTTGTGTACATTGTTTCACCATAAAATACGCCGATATTTATCCTGTAAAAATGACTCGAACCGATCCTTACTATATCCGATGCAACACTGTTAAACGCTCGACATTTCAGCCAGGAAATTTGCATTTTGATCAAGCTATGACCTTTATGTAGATCCTCCTTTCCGTGCTAGATTTCGTGTAAACTAAATTGCGGACAGAGTTGGGCATTAGTCGAATTGCTTCGAATATTTCAATTGAATAATAAGTATTCATTATTTTTAACAAGTTATTCTTTCTGTTTATTCGGTTAATTCTTCATTATTTATTTGCATAAATTATTCGAACAGGGATTATAATATTAATGGAATAATAATGCTGTAATAATAATTTTATCGATATGAATCCAGAAATGTACCATGTTTCCCTTCCTTGCAATTTATACAATAATGATCAATCTGCCCAAGAGTAACAAATTATCCAATGCAGCAGTTGAAAAAATATTTTGTGGTAATATTTATTAGTGCATGAAAGCTGCAAGCAATTTGACTCAAACGTATTAAATTACATGAAAATATAATACTATAATACATAATAAAATTTCTCATTGTACTCAGCGTTTATTTTGTCCACTCCTGCCCGAGTTTATGCAACCGACGATAATCTGTAGCTTTTCATCACATTCAACGCATTATAGCAAACATCAATAATTATCGATTATTGTACAAAACCAGGAAGATTTTCAAGCAGTAACAATACCCGGATTCGTCGAAGGTTGCGCCTGTAGCACGATAAACGGGCGACTTAATTAAATATTTAAATACGTTACAAGCGTATAAAATTTGCAGTCTAATTACAAGGAATTATGCGACATGAGGTGGTCCGCGCGAGAGCGAGACAAATTTTCGATAAATTTCGTAAGCCGTCAATCGCCGCGTAATTAACTTCCGGTGACAATAGGGTCCGCGTTCCCTGTTCGCGAAGCTACAAACCGGAGCGGCGTAACGCCGAACGGAAACTTGACGGTGTATCAATTATCCGCGAACTATGATCGCCGTGAAAGCATCGATTCTCAATTATTATATACCCGTGGCCGCGGATCTGTCGCAGCGTCAGCTAGAATCCCCCTGGAAGGGGACTAATTAATCGCGCTACGCCGAGCCGCCATTGGGCGTATCTCGCTCATCTAGACGCGCATAGTAGTTTCCATTCAATGTACACGATGTTTACAAATTTTCAAGCAGCCTGGAATTAAGAGCCCTCTCCGATCGAATTTCACCTAAAGTGGATACTTCGTAGAAAATTGATTCCATTCTCCAAGTAATATTTTGCGCAGTAATTAATTGGGACAGAATATAATTTCGTGGCTGCTTCAGTTTTGTGAAACCGCAGGTTAAATTCAGTATTTATTTCTGCTTAATTATAATAATAAATCTCATTTCTCTTGGAAGTAATACCACCGCGGCTCATCAAATTTGAGGACATTTTCATTTCCGAGATTACTTCTGAACTAATTAAATAGAAGGAAATATTAAAAGGGTCGTCGAACTTTTTCATTCTATGGTTTTCGGCATACTTTAATTTTTCGTGTCAAGTATTTTATTGGGAGACGAAGGAAACTTCTTTATTAATTAATGTTGTTCTTACCAGTGAAATATGTAAATGAGCCGTTTATTTTGAAAGTGGCCTAACCCCATTTGCCAAATTTTTCCGGTTGTCATGGTTACATGTACAACTTCATATTATTTATCAGTAAAGCATTTCAGGTTGCTTATATTCCGAGCAAATACGATAATTCTTGGCACATAAGTTATCAGAGTTAGTTCAATAATTAAAATACAATAAAATATACTGTATATATAATATATCTCCACAAAATAACTGTATATAAAATAAACTGTTTATTCTTATAAACTTTATAACAATAAAATAAAATACAATAATAAAATACAAGAATTTATACTTAAATCAAGATAATATACATATTTACTATTGATAATGTCTGAAGGCAGCGATAAAGGCAATTTTAATTAATTAGTATTTAACAAGTTAACCTCAGTTTTTGGACAATTGCGTTAGTTCAACAACCAGTACGTTTAATTAATATAAAACTTAAAATTTACTATTAAATTTTAGAAATTATTTCACCCATGGGGAAGAACAGAACAAGACCATTTAGTTCAGATAGTGATGAAGAAATAGTAACTAATGATTTAAAAAAAAATTGAAAAAGAAACAATAATAGAATAATATTCGTCTTCCAAACTTTCTTCTTTTTTTATTTTTGTCCAAATTTTCGAAAATAATGTGGAATTCGGTTTTACCAAATGAGATTTTGGCGTGGTAGAAATGTCAATAAAAAAAATAATTTACTGTTCGTTCCTCAAGATTATTACAAGATTATTAAAAATTGTCGGAAAGGTAATAACTTTATTGTAAATGAAATGAGACAAGAAGATTTTGTATCAACAAAATTATTAGAAGACGCAATTTTTGAAAGAGTAATGAATTCTGATGGCGAATCATTAAACTGGTTAAAAATATGTTGGATGCGTTCTGTTAGAAATAAACCGTATAAAATTTTCTATAAGACATCAATGAACGAGAATGAAAATTTTAAAGTCCTAGATTTATTACAACCTCGGGGTAGACCGAAAAAGTTCGAAAATATTGTATTGACACCACTGTATAAAAATATCAGACAAATTACAACAGCAAAATTCAAGGACACAATTGACCTATTACGATATATACCACCGGAACATCATGATTTCTTCCAATCCCTTTCACACACACACAAAATGTAGATGAGTAGTAAATTGTTTTGTAATAAATTTATGTTTTTTATGTTTTGTATGTTATGTAGTGAAAAAATGTTTTGAATCGCATAAATTAAGTTTTCGAAGTGTTTTAAAGATATGTAAAATAAATTAAGTATTGTTTTTTCAATTTGAATTTGATAATGAATCTGGATGTTAATTTCGAACGTGGCCTAACTCCATTCTTGATAAGAAATCGCATATTAGTCACTTAATAATTGGCACGATTTTAATAGGAACTATAAATTTAACACCCTTAGATACACTTAAGCAGTATGACCCATTAGTATCCTATACGTATATTTTTGAATTCATTGAAACGCAAACCCTTAAATATGTCGATTTGATGATAAACGGAGTTAGGCCACTTTTAAAATAAACGGCGCAAATATAAAACAGTTACTTGTGATACCATACTGTCTGATATTGAGCACAATAATTTATTTCCTTTAAAGAAATATTGGTTTCCTTTAACGAAATATTGCATCGCTCATATGTTGGTGACGTAATTCTTTATTCAGAATAAACAATTAGATTTCCCTCCGATGTATTATATCTCTCTAATTTTACCAGGATCCGTAAAACGTATGAATGTTGGAAAAACAATTCATGTCATATATCTTAATTATTCAATATCAATTGAATCGAATATATAATTTCAATTTCTAGAAATATTTTCAGGTTGATGACATGGTAAAGTGTTAACACTTCTCAGAAGATGACACAGAGACCGATGTCGGAAGGTCATAAACAAGAGGGAAGTACGGGCATGCAGATTAGGCGAAGCGAGTGTAATACCTCCGTTGCCTTTCGAATCGAAATCATGCCATGTTTTCAGCAACGGGCAATACTTTCTTTTAAGCCTACACTGTGTTTCAAATGAATATTTTTCAACTACAAAAGATCTAGTAAACCACAATCATAGCCAAACCTCAAATCAACCTATGACATAATAACCTAATCACGTTCTATCGAACATTCGCTTCAGTATCGTAATAAATCTATAAACAACGATCTCCCGAGCAAACGTTCCCATTATCCCAGTCAGTGTCAGTCCACACCACGTTCGTATCACATTTTCACGTCCGTCGATCGACAACGTCCCCGGCATCATACAATGGCTGTACCGCGTTTATTAGATCTCAATTTATTAGATCCCAATCCCGATCATCCGCCTTCCTCTTTTTCACGGTTCGAGCGGAGGAGAGCGCACGTGTACACCGGATATTCGTGTTACACGGGCCCGCGGCGGCTTCGGGGCGGGAATGGAAACAGGAGAGAACGGAGTAAGACAATGCTGGTGTATCCGATCCGAGGAAATGAGATTTATATTAATTTCTGCAGCCGTCGCGGGAGTATACGACGTCGACGACGCCTGTTGTCGCCGCGTTCTCCTCTTTACCCCCACCCACCCCCTTTATCTGAATCAATCCTCTGTATCAATCCCACCCCCTCCCCTCCCCCTTCCCCCCGTACCAGCCGACAGCCAGAGATTTGTCATCCAGCGAGCGTTCACGTTTCCGAATGTAACGCGTTCGTCCTTAATTCGATTGGGTCGCGCTTTTCCGTCGACGACGACCGGTCGATTTAATAGCATCACGCTTCGGCGAGATGCGTTTGATTACAGGGACTGCTTGCAGCGCATCTGCGCAGATGCGCATCTCGTCGGGTCGATGGGTAAATCGGCCAACCGGGTGCAGTCGATTTTCTTCGTTTCGGATTCTCGCCAGTTTTTTTTATCAAACGTTCAGTTTGGTTTAACTTGGTTCGCCAGTATGCGGATAACATTGTTCGTAACTTCCAAGATGATTAATTGTGTAGCTAAACTACTTAATTACTGCTTAAGTGATCCGCGAAGCTCAAAAAGCTCTAATCTAAAGATTAGCAAAAACATTGCTTTTCTCTTATTGAATGGTTTGCTAAGTTGTTCTGTGGTTAGAAAGATATAAACAATTGTGATTATTTAATGACTATCTTCAAAAAATTTATTTAGTGGAAAGGTAGAATTAGGTGATATGAAATGAGAATTCTGTATTTTTGCGGTTCGAATATGGATTTTGCTATGTACAGATGTGTAAAATACAAGAAAACCAAAGTATTTATGTTTTGAATTCATTAATTTTTGTCATGAAGCAACTTTTAACTGTTAAAACAAATTTCCCATCGTTATATCATTTATAATAAAACCACAGAAATGGTATTTAAAATATGGACTTTCAATCTGGATGAGAAAGGAATCAAATTATCCCTACGCTTCGTTTCGTTGGATCGTAATACAATATTATTTAGTTACATAGAAGAAAGTGTTTTTCCAAATGAAATTTATTAGCCAAAGTAAACATCTTTATGCGAAATAAAAATGTTCCTCATCCATTGCATAAAAGAGAAGCTAGAGGAAAATGCAATTTCCTTTTTAATAGAATTAGTGCAATGAAATTAAAGCAGCCATACTTTTAAATTTTTCTTAATTGTAGAAAATCCGCAGTCCAATTATTAACGACTTATTATTACTTTCTTAATTCCATTATGTTAGTGCTTCAGTTTTTTGAAGCAGTTGAATTCTTTAATTATATATTACCAGACTTCGTCGGAAAAGTTTTAACCCGATTAGAAAATTTCAATTTGTTCAATGCATTTATTTTCATTCTGTACTAAAACAAAGTAACATTTCGCAAACAATCAATAGCCAAATGATGAAAATTCGTATTTTATATATTACAGAAAATAACTGATTCTTGTTCTTTTAATTCTAGATATATTAAATACTATTTTTTTTACCAAATAGAGATCATTTTAACCGGAGATGGTACAATTATAGCCATCACTGAAAAATATATGATTTTTAACAAGTTACGTAGCTCTTATATAGATCATATCATTTCTACAAATATTAAAAATATATATAAATATCGCCATTTTGTGATTGGTGAAAAATATTACCAGACGAACATATCTTAATATTTGGATTGAACAAGTTGATCTAACTTTTTCTAATGAAGCCTGCTAGTATGCGTTTAAAAAATTCAACAGCTCGAGAGACACGAATGCTACTATACTGGAATTAAGAATGTAACAAATCACTAATGAGCGAACTGCAAATTTGATGCATTATCTAGCAGTCTAATTATGATGAATGATTGAAGAACGAATTCCGAAAGGTATCCCGCAGATAGTCGATAGAAAATAGAAATGCCTTTCCGTTGTACGCAAAGACACGTTGATCCGCCCGCAGCGGAATGGTATTATTTTCAGTTGCGGCGTCTTTCTTGGCTCATCCCACGTGCATCACACAGCTAGCGACGAATCCAAGAACACGTTTACTACGCTGGAAAAGCGGAGCCCGCGACGTAAAGCTTGCAAAGTATGCCAAACGCCGAATCGTGCTGAACAACAGCGAGAACGAGCTTCCGGTTTGGCATCGAATTCCACTGCCTCCTCGAGCGAAGATAACGACAACGATAGCGACGATGCGTCCCTTTTCGCGCGGCGAGGTGTCGACTACATGTATGCCACTTTCGAAACAGAATGGAAATTCCGTCTCGGAACAGTCGTAATCTGCGCTCGAGACGATCCGAGGACCGGAATGAATTTACGTTTATAAGGCTGTGGAAATTGTCGCTTCGGGCTGCTTGGTTGCGCGAACGACCTTTCGATGCATACTTGAACAGAATAATACTGGTTCTGCTCTAGCATAACTGCGATTCTGTTTCTGGTGAAGTTTGTCTGTAATTAGTTGTGTGATGATATAATAACTTCGGTGTTTGTTTCGAAATACTACTGTGATCAAAAAGTAAGGTGATTTTGCTTATAAAATGTGAATTCTTTATTTATTCTTACATATCAATTTCATCCTCTTCAAAGTAATCCCCGTCTGATAAAACGCACTTTTGCGAACGCTTTTTCCAGTCCTCGAAACAGTCGGAATAGTCTTTTTTCGGTATAGCCTTCAAAACCTTCTTCGATTTGGTTTTTATCTCCTGAATCGTGTCAAAACGGCGTCCCCGCATTGGCCTTTTGAGTTTGCTGAATAGCCAGAAGTCGCACGGAGCCAAATCGGGCGAATACGGTGGTTGCGGAACGATATGAGTCGAGTTTTTGGCAAAAAAGTCACGAAGAACCAATGCAGTATCACATGGTGCATTATCGTGATGAAGGAACCAAGAGTTGTTCGCCCATAATTCCGGCTGTTTCAGACGAATAGCTTCACGCAAACGACGCATAACGCTCAAATAATATTCTTAATTGTCCCTAATTGTCAATTGACGATTTTCAAGCACCAAATCTTTGATTTTTTGAACGTGGCCCTCGTCGGTAGACGTTGATGGTCGTCCAGATCGCGGTTCGTCTTCAACGAGTTCTCGGCTCGCTTTGAACTCGTTGTACCACTTATAAACGTTTTTTTCTGCCATAGTTTGATTACCAAAGGCCTTCCGCAACATTTTCAACGTGTCCGCACAAGAATATTCGTTCCGCAAACAAAATTTGATGCAAGTTCTTTGCTCAACAAAATCACCCATTGTAAAAATCGAAAAATTCACTTTTGGTTGTTTACAAAAACACGTGTAACTCGGAGATAATTAAACCTTCTGACAAACGCTTGGCAAATGTTATAGACAGTCCTACCAACCTAGGAAAAAAATTTACCTGCCTTCCTAATACCCGGGAGTTTTAAATGACAATTTCACCTTACTTTTTGATCACAGTAGTAACTACGGTGTTTGTTTCGAAATAGAAACTTTACGCAGCGGTTCCGGCAGTCCTATTTTTCAATAATAGTAAAATCGTAAATAGAATAGTAAATAAAGTAGCAAATAAGATAATAAATAGAATAGTAAATAAAGTAGCAAATAAGATAATAAATAGAATAGTAAATAAGGTGATAAATGGAATAATAAATAGAATAGCAAAGAAAGTAGTAAATAGAATAGTAAATGAAGTAGTAAATAAAATAGTCAATAAGGTAGAAAATAAAATAATAAATGCAATAATATAATAGTAAAATTGACTGACGTGCCACGTGCCATAAATATGAAAAGATCTAATTCAATTCGATTTTATATAGCTTCTATTATAGTAATTGTAAGAATAATATATTTTCAAAAATAAGACTTAAACGTAGTTTTAGAATTTTTATAATCGTCAAATAAGAAATCGGTAATTTGACCATGGAAGGTTTAGCGTTAATTATTCTGGAATGGTGCGATCTATTGTTTAAATTTCTATTTACTAATTTTTGTCGTAAATTCGTACAATTTACAGATTAACAAGAAAGCGTTGCATTAGGAATAAATTTTGTTGATTTGAGTTCTCGTTATGCAGACGATTTATAAAAGAAATTTTGCATAATTGAATAGTAGTGGAAAATTTACCTTATACTGCCACAGTAGTCTTCCGCGAACCTGCAACGTTTACAAAGTGTCAGAACAATGGATTTGTTGAAAAGATGTGAGACGTGAGAAAGTCAAAACGACTTCATCTCATTAAGCCTCTTAAGTATAATAAATTTTTGAATAACGATAAAAATTTCAGGAGGCAGTGTTACCACCTGGTCGCAAAGACTGCAGCCTTTATTTTTATTTCTGATAAATGTGAATAATAAAAATGCAAATGAATAACCTCAACTCCGTGCACTATAATATCGTATTAGACTAGTTAAGAAGGTTACGAATAAATTAATAATTAAAAATATTACTAAAATGAAATACTATTTCTTTGATATTTGGATCACACGAGGGCATTCATTAAATATATTTATTATTTCCTTTTATCTTGTAAGAAATTGTTAACGATGGAAAAGTACAAATTAATATAAATCATATTGAACATATTCCTAAACTAGGAAGCAGAAATAAATTATTTATATTGAAATATTAACCTTTTGCACTCGAAGCCATTACAACTGCAAATCTAAAGTAATTTCTCTAGTATTACCATTTTATATAACAACATTCATTTTATGCATATAAAATTGAGTCTCGTCACTCATATAACAATTATACTTTCAACAATTTTTTCAATCTAAGCTTCGGCAATATCTGTCAAAATAATTATGGAAGGTGTTACAACAATTTTAATGGTGCATCAGAGTCACCACTCGAGTCCAAAGGGTTAAGTAGAAGTGTGTATTTCTACTTAATGGTATAAGAAGGTTCATAGCGATGGCAACCATTTTGTAAAGGATCACCAAAAAGTTTCCCTGTTTCGGATTTGTGTAAAATGGTTAGCAGAAGTGGAAATTTGCTTAAGGACCCGCAGTCTACTAATGATAAAAGAATAGGTTTCCAGTTGTTGCCAGAAGGGAACACGTGCTCGCGCAGGCCGCTGCGAATATCGCGACGAGCTCGTAGGGAACGCAATTTAGCCGCGTCGACGATTCTGTTGCGAGACGTGGAATCTTTTAGCCGAGGCGGGGAATTCCGACACGCGCTACCTGGCAACGGCATAGCAACACCGTCTCCCGCCGGCAAACCCGAGCTAATATATGGCGTTGTCATTGCGCATTACAATAGGCGTTACGTTACATAATCCGGTCACGTGTTCTGCTTTGCCGCTCACCAACGCTGGGATCCTGTGGCTCGCGCACGTGTACATGTGTACATGTGCCCTGGCTTGGCCCTGTGCACAGCCACCACTACCCCTCCCTAACGGGGTGGAATTATGGTCACGTGTTCAGGTGAGGAGCACGCACGATGCCTTGCGCCGAACCGATTGTTACGGAACTTTCCTGGCAACGTGCAAGCATTCTTGATCCTGTGGATGGAATCCGGGGTGGGGGGTCCTTCAATGACCGAGTGGAATACCATTGGGATCGTGGTGCATTATCGAATATTTATTTCAGCATGAACGCAATTTTTCGTTTAGATCAGAATGCGGAAATTTGAGACGATTTTAGAAAATGTGATGCTATTATGCACGTATAACCAAAATGAGTGAACAAAAACAGAGTAAATAGAATATGTAAAAAATTTAGCATTATAATACAGCAAATAAACTTAATACAAAAGTCGACTTCTTTGGCAATTCATTGAGCTAATTTACAAATGCAGCAACTCTAGCCATTAAAACAGACCCTCTGTAGTTACTTCGTGACACACTCTTATATTATAATTTTTAATTCATATTATTTAAATATATTCCGGACTATGTATATATACAACCTCTATGTAACACAAAAGGGTCTTACTAGCCCGTTAATAAAGAATAATAATAATAATAATTATTGGTACACTGTTTACGACCATCACATTTGCTAAAAGGAGAAAACAATTTTTACTTAACTTCTGTTGCCAGACAATTATTACTTCGAAACTAGCAGGTTGCTCATCGTGTTCTTTCAAATCACATCGATTTTTCCTATCGGAACAAAAAATGCAGCATCTCGCGAGATTACATTTTCGCTGTCAAGAAAATCAGTTGTATAGATTTGATATAACGACGATATATTCGAAAAGACAATTCAATTTCTGCGCATCCGCAAGCTCGGTCATGCTCCAAGACCGTCTGAGACCGAAATTTCTTGGGAGACAAATCGCTTAGATTTTTTTCGAAAATGGAAAAGGAAGGATAGATAACGTAACAAGTCTTTCTGATTAAAATAACACCAAATACGATATAATTTCTGTAAGATTACGTCGAGTTTAAAAAGCAGATTACCCGATTTCGGTTTTTTAATTTGTATTATATATGTTCAATTTGTTCCTAATGGGAGTTTTGCCAATGCAACTGCCAAGTAATTTTGATTAAAATAACACCAAACTCGATATAATTCCTGTAAGATTACGTCGAGCCTAAGAGGCAGATTACCCGATTTCGGCTGCACCGTGAGTAAAAGCGTTCGCGGCGAGGGATGCTCGAAAAATTAGGTATGCGGTGCAACGTCTCACCGTCGCGGGGTCGGTAGGAAGGATTAGTATGCCGCGCAAAATAAACCATTCCAGGTTGCGCTGTTAGAAAAATTAGTTCTATCTGGAACCGAGGCATCTGATATACAGCGCACGCAGGCCTGCCAGCCGGAAGCGGTGGCGAATGAAGCGCGGAGCCGGGAGGCGCAAAGCCCCCGGAGTGCAACAATTGTGCATTCATCGGGCCAAGGGGCCTCTAATTAAAACGCATTGTTTATATTCTTTGCAGGAAGCTTCTCCCGAGCCCCGTGCTACACCCCTTGGGAGCCGACTAGACGCGTTCCTCGTCATCCCACGGCTCCCAGGGGTTCTCTTACGCAAACTTCCCTTCTAACTCGTTCGAGATAAAGCTGAACGGATATCGTAGGCTACTTCGGAAACGCTCGAACAAACAATCGAGCTGGCCCCGCGTTAACTTCGCTCCTTCTGAGACGCCACACGGCTGCTACCATCCCAAGGGGCTTCGAGATCCTGCGAGAAACGGAGGACTTTTATCGCGGCTGGACGACGATGTCGGCGATCGTGATACGGTTCCGCGCGAATTTATATTTTCTACAACATCTAGGGAAATTGAAACTGAAATAGGACCTAACGGAGGGTTCTGACAATTTTATTGAAATTAGTATTTCGAGAATTTTATTTTTCATTTTTTGACGTCGCAGGCCTTTGTTTTAACCGTTGGCACTACGATTATTTTCACTGCTACGACGATTAACACATGTTTGTCGTTAATACAGTTTTAATTCGAGCAGATAATTTACTGATAACAGCAAGTTAAAATTTTGTATATTTAATGGAACATGTTCCAAATCTTTGCAACAAGCCTGACATGAATTCTTCTTTTGCTGCGAACTTCTACTTATTATAAATATTCGCTTTTAAATTCATGGAAATTTATGAATACAGAGAAAATTCTGTCCATTTATAAAAGACGCTCCATTTTTTTTTCTGCAAACGTTCTGTGTTCAAATATATTTTATTTATCAGTTCCTCAGGCATTTTTTTACAGCTATTAAATACTGTAGTACTCAATGTAAATTGCATTACTTAAATTTGCGATTAATATGTTTTTTAAACTGGTAAAATATGTACAATATTAATTTGAAATGTCCTTATTCCCGTAACAGCTAATTACAAATATACACATAAAAGGACAGATTTCTCTTCGTACTCTACGTAATATACGTAATCTCCTTCGGTTTTCAGAAATTTTAAAACGCACACTGTCCTAAATTTATCTCTTCTTACGAACATTGTGCCTGCATTCTGGTAATTTTATTACTAGTATGCCAATCATGCAATGATTTTTACACGAGATAAAATGGTTCAACTGGAATCTTTCTAAGTTCGGATACATTGTTGAAAGCTTCAACTCGTAGTTCGACCAATTGAAAAATCGTTGTTTCGACGCAACGGTCCGGGTGTATGCCAATTAGAGGAAAATTGGATGCAGGGTGATACGTTTCACGGCGACGAATTACGTTCGTGACTGAATGAGAAAAGATGGCGACGAAGATCGAGGACGGCGAGCAGAAGGAAAAAAGAAACGGGAGAAAGGGGGAACGTGGCCAGCGCGTTTGAATCGGATTTGCCTGGGACTTTCATTTCGCGTCCCGTAACTCGTGCCGAGGGTTCGCGACGTCGACGGACGTGCCGCGTCGAGCACTTCCCTTTTTCTCCGGGAGAATTACCGTTTCGATACAAATCGTGACCACGTTCCGGCTCCGACACAAGTTCGCAGCCATTCTCAATTTTTATAGCCTCGCACTATTTACCAAAAAGGTGAGAAAAGAAAGTCTTCTTCCAAGAGCATTCCAATAATGAGCAATTTGATCGCAGATAGTTCGTTTGAACATGATGCATTAGCGGTACTTCCATTTCAATTTTAACGTCCCTACATTTCTTCGAAATAGACAATCATGAAGTTACAGAAATTACAGAAAACTAGAATTGAGCCGTTTATTTTCAAAGTGGCCTAACTCCATCTATGTTCAAATCGACATACTTAAGGGTTTGCGTTTCAATGAATTTCAAAATATACGTTTAGGATACTAATGGGTCATACTGCTTAAGTGTACCTAAGGGTGTTCAATTTATAGCTCCTATTGAAATAGTGGCAATTATTAAGTGAATGATATGCGTTTTCTTATCAAGAATGGAGTTAGGCCACTTTCGAAATTAACATCCAGATTCATTGTAAAATTTGAAGGTGTCCAAGTCCATTCAACATAATTTAAGGTGCTTCAAATTGAAAAAAACAATACTTAATTTATTTTACATATCTTTAAAACACTTCGAAAACTTAATATATGCGATTCAAAACATTTTTTTAACTACATAACGTACAAAACATAAAAAACATAAATTTATTACAGAACAATTTACTGCTCATCTACATTTTGTGTGTGTGTGTGAAAGGGATTTGAAGAAATCATGATGATCCGGTGGTATGTATCGTAATAGGTCAATTGTGTCCTTGAATTTTGCTGTTGTAATTTGTCTGATATTTTTATACAGTGGTGTCAATACAATATTTTCGAACTTTTTCGGTCTACCCCGACGTTGTAATAAATTTAGGACTTTAAAATTTTCATTCTCGTTCATTGATGTCTTATAGAAAATTTTATATGGTTTATTTCTAACAAAACGCATCCAACATATTTTTAACCAGTTTATTGATTCGCCATCAGAATTCATTACTCTTTCAAAAATTGCGTCTTCTAATAATTTTGTTGATACAAAATCTTCTTATCTCATTTCATTTACAATAAAGTTATTACCTTTCCGACAATTTTTAATAATCTTGTAATAATCTTGGGGAACGAACAATAAATTATTTTTTTTAATGACATTTCTACCATGCCAAAATCTCATTTGGTAAAACCGAATGTCCTGATATTAAAAACTTGTGATCTATGATTTCCACATTATTTTCGAAAATTTGGACAAGAATAAAAAAAAAGAAAGTTTGGAAGACGAATATTATTTTATTATTCTGTTTCTTTTTCGATTTTTTTTTTTTAAATCATTAGTTACTATTTCTTCATCACTATCTGAACTATATGGTCTTGTTCTGTTCTTCCCTATGGGTGAAATAATTTCTACAATTGAATAATAAATTTTAAGTTTTATATTAATTAAACGTACTGGTTATTCAACTTGCGCAATTGTCCAAAAACTGAGGTTAACTTGTTAAATACTAATTAATTAAAATAGCCTTCATCACTGCCTTCAGACATTATCAATAGTAAATATATTATCTTGATGTAAGTATAAATGGAGTTAGACCACTTTCAAATTACACGGTTCAAATATTGAACTATCTCTGAAAACTTATGTGTCAAAAATGATCGTATTTGCTCGGAATATAAGCAACCTGAAATGCTTTACTGATAAATAACCTGAAGTTGTATATGTAACCATGGCAACCGGAAAAAATTGACAAATGGAGTTAGGCCACTTTCAAAATAAACGGCTCAATTATTCATATTTTTTTCTTTGGTTAACTTGATCGCTTTGCAAAGGAATTAAGCCATGAGTATGTTCAACCATCATCGCGCCCTTGGTCACGTATGTGTACGTTTATTTTTCTTAAAATTATGATTGTTACATGTGTAAAGAAAATGATAATCAATTGAAAAAGTATTCGCTACAGAATCCCTTAGCAAAACTCCATCGAATGAAATGAGGTGGAAGATCAATAAAAAAGTAACAATGAAATAGATTGTTCCCTACTATAAAAATTCATCCCTGAAGAGGTTAAGTTGCTTCAAATATCTCGATGCTTGTCATTATTTTGGGATATTTCATTTTTGATATACATTGTGCTCCACTTAACTTGCCATCTATATTAGATATTTGAAAATCGCTACATGAGAAAATTTCATGGATAGAAATGTTATTTGTTTGATGTGTCTGATCTTTGATAGAATTACTTTTTCTAGATATCTATCATAGCTTTGGAATCAGAATATTAGAATACGTGGCATTTTCAATATAAATAGTGATCGTGTAAAGGTGTTACTTTAATTACTTGCAAATCATGTGTTATTGGATGTACACTCGAAATTAATTCTTTTGTATATTCTGTTAACTTTTCTATAAATCAGATTAACCCTTTTAAAGGTTTTACTTTCCCTTTCGCGAATCAAATTCATCTTTCTGCAAATAAAATTAACCTGAATTGGCGATTTTTAATTCAATTTTGATGCTACAAATGATTAGAAAGAAGGGAATTTAATTTGCGGAAGGGTTCATTTTTATATGCAGTCCGAAGCTCGAGACTAAGATGTTATACTCTTTGCGAGACCCTTGGAGGTTTGACATCAGACGATTGTATATTTTCTCACGAAGAAGCTAAGCGAAACGAAATGCGAGGACGTGCTTTGGGCTCGTCCACTTGAGACTTTCCCATTTTTTTCCCCAGTGACGTCTTCCACGTCGAAAGGACCGAGGGCCGAAGAAGTCAGTCTATACCTGCACCTCGGCACGAAACGATCGCGAGAAAATATACAGGGTGTCCTATTTGAAATAACAAACTCAATTATCTTCTAAACGATAGTTCATTTCAAACTATATTTCAAATGAAGCTTGCCTTAACTTTTGCTAAGTGGACGTGCTTTCGAGATTTCAAGATAACTACGGGTTTTCTTAAAAATCGAGCTGTACATTTTTTATGTAAGCAGAGGATGCATTTCAATGTTAATTAATGACCTAAATACTTTAGTCTTTGAAGATAATTCGAGGTCATTTACATACGAAACGATACTGACGGGAGATGAAATTTTTGAAACGTTGACATGATCATGGCATACCTTTGACTTTGAAATGCAAAAATTGTTTACATAGAAAAATATACAGTCCATTCAAGAAAACACAAGGAATTAAAATCTCGAAGCACGTTTCCCCACAAAAAATTGGCGTCCATTACAGAATGTCCTTCTAGAAATGGGCAAGTTTCATTTGACACAATTCCTGAAACAAACTACAGCTTTGGAGATAATTGAGTGAGTAACTTCAAACGTGCCACCCTATACATTACGTTTCCCCGGTTCGATCACCGATCCAGTTGCCATCCACATTCAATTTGCAGAAAGGTGAACACGATCTACAAGAGGGAGAATTTGAGGCTTAACGAGATAAATTCGATCTGCTAAAGTTTTGAGTGCAAAACTCGGCTTAGAAAATGATTAAAACAAACACGGTGTTGTTTTCAAAGAGCACTCAGTAATTTTTCGGACTTCTGGATTTTTCGCAGTGATACAAAGGTCACCTTGAGTGTGACACAGCTGTAATTGCGACGGAATTAAATGTACAAAAGGCATGAGAGGAAGCAACGAGTGAAATACAGAGTGTCGAAGCTAGTCGGGCTTAGGGAAGCTCCAGTTACAGCAATTCCGGGACGGAGAACTGTGTAGTTGCGTACAAAGTTGCGCGTGCAGATAGAACAGACTCGCTCGCGAGGGGGGTGAAGTACACGGCCTCCTAATAAAAGTACCAGACGAGTCTCTCCACGTAGCTTCCACCTTTTTTCCCGACACCTACCCTTCGTGTAGACTGTAAACTGCTCCTCCTACCCTCTCCCCTTGCCGTTGCTGCCGCGTTCGCCACGCCGTTACAACCCCCGTTTGATCCCCCGACCCAGAGCTATCGCGTTAACAAGCATATTTTACATTTCATCGCGGCCACTTAACACCATGGCCGACGTTACCTTGCTTCGAACTAGCTGCGTGACACGCGTCGTGTAATTGCTGCGATAGGGGTCGCATGATATCGCTCAATTATTTACAGAGTTATCTGTCAAGGTGGTGGAACACCTCGAAAAAACAAATTTCTTCCTCGCTTAACTTTCTCAAAATTTTATTTTCAATAATATAACTCCGAATTTATGAAGTTTGGCGACAGTGCTTCGAATAACATATTTTAATAAGTGGCGTGATTTTTTCGACGTCTTATTTCATTTTATATTATAATTATGTTAGATTTTGTAAACTTACACGCTCATTGCAAAGCATTTTCTGTTACTGGTGTTCCAAGCAGGTAAACTTTCGAAATACAGTCATTAACATCTAAACAATTCTTAATATCAATTTCAAACACTATATGTTAAATGTTACGTCTTTTAAATATTTAAGCGTTAAACCGAGTGGAGCCGTAACGACGTTTACATAGACTTTCACTCTCGGTGATTTTTATGACTTATGCTCAGGGAAAAATAACCCTTAAAAAGGAGAAAAACTCAGGTAAAGCAATAAACAACTTTGAGCAGCAGAAGTATACAAGTCGTAGCTGCGACAGTCTCGAGTCAGGAACGGCACAGGAAACATAAAAACGCTCACGTATCCAGTTTTTAAACCATTGTATAGAATATTTAGTAGTTAGCGTAGTTCTGTTTGTAATAAATTAGTGATAGATAATTTAGTTTATACTCTATTATTCCAGTCCTTATCATTCACAAAACCTACCGAGGTCTAAAAGAGAAGAACAGAAATTGCTTCGTAAGAACTTTGAGATAGAATTTATTCAAATTTTTCACAATTTGTATAATAGTGCGTCACTGTATAAAGAAATATATTCAACAATTTTTAATGGAAGCAGCTTCATGACTTCAATAATTATGAAATAAAATATGTAAAACCGGTCATTTGACCGGCGGAGAGGTTTAGAAATCCAAAAGTTCCTTTGGAATTATTATTGTAAAGACGACTATGAATCTCTTTTATATTTGCTGAAATATAAAATCGAACGAAAGTAACGATGATCTGGTAACATACAGTCAGTCCCATAAGTATTCGTACCCTCATTGCTTATAAGAAAAATCTGTTGTAAAACTTTTTATTATCAATGAACACACGCATAAAGTTTATTTGTACCAAATTATAACAAAATTGATTAACTAATAACACAAATATATTGAATTTACTCATCGTAGTACGTAATAACAGTCCACAAAAGTATTCGTACCATTCTTAGCAAAGTCGATTTTGTTATGTTACACCGGCATTTTGCATTGAAAATAATTTCCACAGTTGACAGTCGGTTGAGCGAATGCCAACAAAGTAGTCTACCTCGAAACTTTGTCAGAATAACATCAATAATCAGAAATGAGTCGACAGAAGTCCGAGACTACTCTAGAAGAGCGTAAAATAATTTTTAAATTACACCAAGAAGGCAAAAGTTATGTTGAGATAGCAAAAATAGTAGACAGAAGTAAATCGACGATTCAATTCATCATTAAACGGAGAAAAACAAGTGATGGTTTGTTAAATAACAAACGTACTTAAGACCAAAGATTTTAACAGTTCGAGAAAGAAATACTGTTATACGTAATGTGTAAAAAATCCTCGAATTAGTACGCCTAAGTTAGCTACAATGTGTAACGACATGTTCAATAAAAAGGTTTCTGCTGAAACTTGTCGAAGAAAATTGAGAAGTAAAAATTTTCATGGTCGAACACCGAGCAAGAAGCCCTTCATTAGTAAAATTAACAGGGCAAATGGATTGGCATTTGCGAAGGAGTACAGAAATTAAAGTAATACTTTTTTGAAGGAAGTTATTTTCTCAGATGAGTCGAAATTTATTAGGTCTACAACTAAGTTCTTGCTGTTTGCCTATAAATGGCTCCAGCAATAAGTGCTTGTCGATTTAGACATAGCCACAACGTCATGAAGCAAGCTTAGACATCTGGCAAACAGCCCCCGTTAACACGTTAGTGAATTTGTTTCGGCGTCATACACTTTTGATTGTTTGAAGATGTCTGGTTTTGTTCCAAATAATCGTCATTTGCGGGAAGTGTTGATTTTCTTATTTCATTCGAAGAAAACGGCGGCTGAAGTGCATCGAGAGCTCCACAAAGTTTACGGAGATGCTGCTCTAAGTGAAACAACGTGCCGTGATTGGTTCCGTCGCTTCAGAAACGGTGATTTCAATGTTGACGATCGCCCGCGTGAAGGAAGGCCAAAAACGTTCGAAGACGCTGAATTGGAGGCATTGCTTGATGAGGATCCGTACCAAACGCAAGAACAACTTGCTTCAGTATTAGGAGTTACCCAGCAAGCCATTTGCAAGCGACTGCATGCGCTGGGAATGATTCAAAAGCAAGGAACTTGGGTTCCAGAGGCACGAAAAGTGATTCTAGTGCATGACGGCGCTCGGCCTCATGTTGCCAAACCCGTTAAAACCTACGTGGAAACCCTCAAATGGGAAATCCTACCCCACCCGCCATATTCCCCAGACATTGCGCCATCAGATTATTACATGTTCCATTCGATGGCACATAGTCTGGTTGATCAGCAGTTCCGAACATATGAAGACATCAAAAAATGGCTTGATTCGTGGATAGCCTCAAAAGATGAGGACTATTATCGCAACGGTATTCGAGCTCTGCCAGAAAGATGGGCAAAAGTTGTAGCTAGCGATGGGCAATACTTTGAATGAGTCATTTGTAACAATTTTTTCACAATAAAGTTGCGTTTTCATACAAAAAACAGCGAGAACTTAGTTGTAGACCTAATAATATATTTGGATGTGAGGGAAGAGAAAAAGTTTGAAGAAAGCCTAATACAGAACTAGAATTAAAAAATGTACAACCAACTGTAAAGCACGGCGGAGGCTCCGTGATGGTGTGGGGCTGTATGGCGGCATCCGGAGTGGGCAAACTTGTCTTTATCGATGGAATTTTGGATAAGATAAAGTATAAAAATATACTCGAAGAAAATCTGCACTCAAGTGTGATCTAGCTTGATCTGGAAGATGACTACTATTTTGAACGCGACAACGACCCGAAGTATACTGCTCAGATTGATCGTGAGTGAATACTTTACCACGTATCCCATTTTTTACATACACCAGAGTCCAGATACAAAAGACTACACGAGCATAAGATTTTCAATAACGAAATGCTAAAAAACAAAATTTTGAAAGTTTGGAATAGTATTGAACCATATATCACATTAAAACTGGTAGAAAGTATGCCAAATCGATTAAACGATATAATAAAACATACAGGTGGACCCACTAAATATGAGAAAATTAATATCAAGTAAAAAAGCTACTCTATTGTTTGATTTTTTGACAAAATCTGCACTGGTACGAATACTTTTGTGGACTGTTATTACGTACTGTGAGGAGTAAAATCAATATATTTTTCTTATTAGTTAATCAATTTTGTTATAGTTTGGTATAAATAAACTTTATACGTGTGTTCATTCATAATAAAAAGTTTATTGCAAAATTTTACATGCATCCCTTGATTTCAACAGATTTCTTTCATAAGCAATGAGGGTACGAATACTTATGGGACTGATTGTACATCATCGTAGAAATTTAGATGGAACAGTATCAAATGGAGGCGATAATCTGTCGGTAAATACCGGTAACGCAGAAAGAATATGGATATTGAAATTTCAGCGAAAGTTGAATCGAGCCTGTTGCGAATTGAAACCCCAGCGGAACATTTAATGGAATTAATAAATTCATATTTGGCTTCCACCTTCGCAAGCCGACCTATGAAAGTCTAGATTTGCATGAATATCTGCCGTCTAGTTATGAACGCGTAGAATCCGCTGTCTAGTGATTTCGGTGATTAGTATTCTTGTTAGACGAAGCGTGGCTTTTTGAATAATCATGGAAATTACGAAACGCGCGGCTACACAATCGAGCCCGTTGAAAAATTGATATTTTACGAGACATTTTGGAATTTCGACTGCACTGACACCGGATTATTCGAGTGGAATCCCGATTATACAAACAACTCTCGGCCAACCAATTGTATATACACACTGCTCGAATGACTAAATTTAGTTGGATAATCGACCGTCGATAATGAATATTTATGACAAAATATACGCGCGTGACGCATTGACAACGGTTCCATTACTTTATGCGGATTCTACGCTGATTTTACAATATCATTTTCCACAATTGTTCAACGAACCGTATATTTACGTTCGATCGTGGAAACTGTGCCAAAATTTGTTTGCACAGATGAAAAGAGTCGCGGAACTTTTTAATAGGTTCTATTTATAACAATATTTACGGAACTGTTTAAGAAAAATACCTTGTTTTCATGGAATTTTCATTATATAAATTCTAGAATATCTGATCTGTAAGAACACTTTTATAGAGATTCTTTGCGATGAGATTTAAAAATTCTTTGGGAACGGATATCGTCTTGAGTGAAAGATTTAACAGAATTTGCTCACAAAGGAAAGCTTTGGTTTACCTTTTTTATCAAGTATAACAGCGTAAAATCTCAGTGCTGCGTAAAAGATAGATTAATAAAAGATTTTATCACGTCCGTTACAAACCTAATTTTTCAGCAAAATCAAAATTATCTGCAGCAATTGCAAGAAATTCTTAAAAAATAATTAATTAGTCTGCTTTACTCAATTTTGTCATAAATGCATGAAATCCGTATATTATTATGCATAGTAACCATCTTTTCGTGAAATAAAGCTTCCTCTAATCTATAATAGGCAAAAGTTAAACAAAGGTTAATTTACGTGTCGATGACTCTACTGTTTCAACAGTAAAATACAAACAATATTAACTTTCATCAAACTTTACGTTCTACCGTATCCGTAATTGCTGAAAGCACGCGAAACAGTCCACTACTTATAAAGCAATATAAAAGTAGATAAATTCACTTACGTATGTTAACTGTGAAATAGTTTCGCTGCATTCTGCGTACTAGAATATATCACGGGGTCTCATAAATCCCAGACTGCGTATGTACCACATAGACCGCTTGATTCCGTGAATACACGAGTGTGAAACTGCGAAGAGCGAACGTGAGCCATCAAGTCTCGCAGTCTCGTGGGGCTCCATCGGGGAGAGCCGGTGGGAAAAAAAAGCTGTCGGTCGACAAAGACGCGGAACTTGTTACACAGTTTGTCAAGTCGAATGCGAAAATTTGAGTGGCCACGGTGGAATAAACTCCGTTTATTTAATGAAACACGGTGCATCAAACGGCGCGCGGTTGTTCGCCGGCGAAAGCCCTCGATGTAAATTCGCCGGGAGAAAAATTACAACGCTGATGAAAAAGTACGGTCGTTCCAGAGATTGTCTTTAATCTCGCTTCCGTTTCTCGGCGAGCGGCACCGTATCCGCTATGAAAATGGAATTGCGTGGAATTCCGGAGTTGTTACACACGGCCGTTCAATCTACCGCCGCCGCCGCCGCCGCCGCGGCAGAAAACCTCCCGAGGACAGGAATATTCGCCGGTATTGGCGAAAATGCTGGCCGATTTCAGGCAGATTTATAATCGTGTAACCGGATCTAGCTGTCGCGTCGATTCCCCAACTTGTTCCTGCTACAAGTACTCTGGTCGAATTAACGCTCGAACAGCAAACATTTTTCTCAATAATAAAACTGACAACAGACGTTGGCGTGCCCGTGAAATCCAAAACCGATGAAATTTTACACAAATATATTTTTATGCCCTTACAAAGACACTATTTCCTTTATTAGGAAATATCTTAAAAACAGCGAATGATACTGTATAAATATTGAAATGAAAATTGCATCCATTCATTGCGTCTACGAAATTGTGCACAATTTCTTGCTTAGATAAAATTAAAAATGGAATTTAGAATTGAATTAGAAATTGTGTATTAGATTAAATCAGGTATTGCATTTTAAATCCTCTTTAATGTTTGAGTATCTTTAGGCTTATTTATGATTTTATTGAAAAATTTTCGTCGACATATTTTTTTGAGGTACACGTTCTACACGCGATAGTTTTTATAGGATATTTATATCCTTAAATTATCAGTACTTATTTTAAGAGAGGAAAGTTAAAATTAATGATTATCGCCACTCTAAAGCTGTGACTACGATAGCAAGTAATTTGCAACATTTTCCAGCCAGTCTACAAAATTTTTATATTATATTTCCCACCAAACTATCGCGTTTTATTTATACTTGCTTATTCGAACGAATGTATCAAAAGAAAATTAAGAAATTGTGCCTTTCCTACTATGTCAGATTAAAAATACTCGATTAAGACTGTATAATGATTCCAAACACTAAATTTCAAAATTGCTAACAAATCGTTGTTAGTTAAACTATAGTAATTCCATAGTAATCGTACAACAACGAATCTGTGCTCATTTGAAAACGATAAGCTCATCTGCGAGAGAAGGCAAATTAAAAGTTTTAATTTCATACAGAAAGATATAAATTGAAACACCCCTAAAAGAACTGGGAAATCTTACTTATTAACCTCTCCATTTCTGTGATCCCTTTATGAAGCAGCACAGGCGGCTTCTGCTCGCAAAGCTTGAGTTTTTGACAGTACGTCACTGGACTATTCGATTCGGACAGTGCCCTTCGAGATTAACGATTCGCCGGTATAGCCTGGTGCGAAAGAACGGCCCGGCGTTCACCTTTTTTCCCTTCCTTTATCAGTATTATACGCGGTCGTTAGGCAGAAACATTATACGACGCTATCGCGTCGTCGGCCGCGAAGAGTTACGACTGCGAGACCGGCAGCCAACGATCGATCGTGAAAATCGAGCGGCAACCACGATCGGCTTGCTTCTCTCGTCGACCCCGCGGTAATTGATTCGGAGCCGACACCGGCGAGATAAACCGAGAAATATCTTCCGTAATTTACGCGGACGCCGTTTTCTTCCCGGCTCGTCCCGAGAAACGGCCGCTTTTATGTTTACCGCCCCCGCGTGTTTTGTGCGGGGGGCGGCATCCAGAGATACGGAACGACCAGCCGCCGCGCCGTGTCGGTGATTGAACGCGATTTTTGGCTCGGGTCGTTCGCGCGAACCCGAGATACCGAGGAAATTGCTCCGGCATTCGGCGGGCCTTTCGTTTTCATACGGCAAACAAATTCGTTGAGGAAAGCATCGCGCGAATTCTCGAGCGCGAGCTGCGGCAGCCTGCTCTCTTGACGATGTTTGCGACAGACGTCGTTGTATGTGACATGAGATAAATATTTAAGTAGGTCGCGCGATCGTGCCCGAGTAAATTGCAGAAGGCTTCACGGTTCTATGACAATTAGTATTCTTTCAATGAATTCTTAAGTGCGATCTATCACGTGGTGTTGCTAATAATTTTCATCGCAGGAATCAAAATGACGATGCCCATAGATTAATGATATGTCGTACAAGTACAATAGGTTATCCTACGACGAACGAATACTATTTTTTTTATTAAATCAAAGTACGAAGACGAACACGAGGAAATACAGTAAAAGTACGATTGATAATTCATGTTACTTGTATAATACATACACTATTTAAGTTTACAGTATGTATATTTGCAGGTTTTTACATTTTCTACTTCATATTAGATTGATCCTACTTTGCGTGAGATCCCTGTATTCAGTAATAAGTGTACAAAGAGTCATGCAGTTGGTAGCACAATCGGATAGGAGTTGATTCTACGTTAGAAAACAAGTTGAACATATCGAACAAAATATTCTCAAGGAGAATTAGGTTGCATAAATAATGCTATTGAATAGAAATCAAGTAGTGCGCCTAAACTTCGCCATATGGGTAATCACAGTCATATCAATAACTTCGTTGCATTTTTTACCTTCGAGCGGAATGTTTTCTTCGCACTATGTTTGATACATGTTAAAAATATCGCTAAAGGTTTGGCTAACAATGTTCTAATGTTTGCTGATGATATAGCTATCTTCTGACGAAGCCAACACGAGCTTGCGTTTCTTTTAGACACGAAATGTTATAATATTGAAGGATGGTATTTTTTGAACATTTAACACGTCCCGTGCCACGCAGTTTTTGCCTGACTTGTCGTTTAGGCCATTTGATATTTTGACTAAAGATTGATATATTAAATGTAATTATTAATTATTGTATATATAATAAATAAATAAACTTATGTGTTTCGTTCTATACTGCATTTTGTATATTACATCATTTTTTTCGTTGAAATATATTTTACAGAATTACATTTCTCATAAAATATCTGTTTTCAGCGCATTAAATAAATATGACTGCGTGTTCCACCGGTGGTACACGTGGCACGGAACGTGTTAAGGAAGGTTTAAACCGTGTTAAATAACCTTTGACCACCTTCGAAAACCAAAGTATTTAGGTCAATGAATTGACGTTGAAATGCACTATTTGTTTATATAAAAAAGATATATAGTTCCATTTTAAAAAAAAACCAAGGTCACCTTCAAATATCGAAAGCTTATCCACCCAGCAAACATTCGATATCATTATAGGATTTCTTCCTCGCAGCAGAATAGGTCCATTTGACACAGTTCCGGAAATAATTGAATCAATCAATGTACGGTTATCCCACTGCAATAGTAATTTCTTCTTCAAAAATGTTTGAAGCTAACTATATTTTATTTTCGAATTCAATGTTAAATACGGCGTTAAAAATATCGGCAACATTCTTCAATCAATACTGAATCGTAGAAGTAATACAACTTCTCCGTTTAAAACGTTTGAATTTGTATATAAATATTTTGTTTTAGAATTTGCCATCGAATGTTGCGTTGAGAATAACGAAAGCAATGCGAATAGAATATGAAGAAAAAGCGGAGCATTCAAATGAAAGTTTATAACGATACACCATCTATTTCCGACCTGAAATATAAACTTGCTCCGACTGGTGAAGCCGGTATAGAACAAGGTTAAACAATGTGTAGCATAAAACCGTAGCAGCGAACATCAACAAGCGCTTAGCAGCAGTTGGAAACTCGAGCAAGAGGTAGAGTTGTATCGAAACAAGTTTTCCGATTCCCCAGGAAACAGGGACGGTCTCCGGGTCGAAAACCAATCAGATTTACGTTGCTTCCCCGAGCGCGAATTTTCTTCGCTACCCTGGAATCGAGTGATTCGTCTGGCGCTACGAGAAAAGAAAAAAGAGAGGCGAAAGGGAGAGAGAGGGAGAGAGAGAGAGAGGGGAGGAAAGAGGTTGGTTTACATCTTCGTTCGCGGAAACAGCGACGAGGCGATCCTGTTCGAGATGTGTCGGATGAGGAACGATTTTTCTCGCGTCCGCAAGATAGCCGGCCCCGGTAACGAAAGAAACCGTCGACAAGAAGGAAGACCCATTTCCCTCGTATCCTCGAATTGCCTCTGTTCTATCCGCCCCTTTTTCTTTCGTTTTGCGGTTCCTGCTGACGCGGAGCTCCTCTTTTTCTCTGGGAAGAAAAAAGCAAGGAGAGCTACGAATTCCAGGTGGAACTTTCTCGTTGCTATTCAACACGCTCCGAGAAGGGAACGCCGATGGTTTCGTTGGTCCTGTTATATTGGTTCCATCCGGAAAGAGGGCACCTCTCGGCTCCGGCTCGTTTCAGCTGGCCGGAACTCGGTCGTTCCGGGGACACCCGGTATATGCGGTCGGTTTGATATTTCGCGTCGATGCAGCCGTATCTCTTCTCGCCTTGCTCTCCCTCTCTCTCTCTCTCTCCCTCTCTCTCTCTCTCTCTCTTTCTCTCTCTCTCTCATTCTCTCTCTCTATCACCGACGGCGCTTCCCCTCCTTTTTCCGTCTTTTTCCGTGGCGAACTTCGTTTCTCTTTAACGTCAGCCACTGCATCACCGCAGATCGGGTACCTACCCTCCGCCATCCGCAGAAATCACTGTGCCAGAGAATTTTGGCTCGACTTCGGACCCATGTGGCTTGTCGTTCATCAGCTGGATATATCTACCGCGCACCTTGGTCTTCCTTCGAGTCTTTTGATCTTGTAATTTGCAGCGGTCCTTCGATCCCTTCGACCCCGTCCCGAATTTTATAGAAACTGCAGGCAAATGAATATTTCTTTTTGTTGGTGACAGTTCGAGCGACCTATGACCACGTCGACTTAGAAACCACTGTTGGCTAATTCTTGGGGATGAAGTGTTATGTTTGTAGAAGCAGATTTCGCAAGAGGTATTTACTAAACGATCTTTCAGCACACGTTATATCTTTTCCACGTAACAATATATAAATATATTATATAGATATGTGGCGGCGACAAACCGGCGCCACGTCTCCGCCATGTGTTTAGTTTTAGGACGAAAGAATGTTTGGACGAATGGACCGGGCCGCGTGCTGTGCGATAGCGTCGAGCTGATGTTTGGACGATTGGTTCGAGTGTCACAGAGAGTGAATGCATTTAGTGAGTTTAGAGTGAAAGCGAAATGTGAGAATGAGAAAGAATGATTTTCGTGGGAATGCATGAGCGAGCGAACGGCTAGTCTGTAAGTTAGTTCAGTAAGAGCGTTCGGCGAGTACAGTACGCGGGCATCGCGGGTTTGTACCGACCGTTAGCTTGTAATAAATTGAGTCTAGTTAAACCAAGTCAAACGTTTCTTCCACCGCTGTTCCCGCTTCCACAGATATTTTGTATGATGTTAAGAGGGACCTCGGCGGAACTGGGCATCGCCTGCACTGTTCTTTGTTAATAACTCGTAAACACAGCATGTTAAGGAAACAGTTACTTCAAGTTACTTCAGGCACGCTCCATTTCCCGATTTTTAGAAGCTTTTGGGCCATCCTGTATACTGCCTCTTGCTATCTCTCCGGTATCCTTACGCCTAAGACAGTGCCTGCTAGATAGCTTTACTTATGATTCCGCTAGCAGGACCAGAGCGAAGAAACGCTTCTCTTCTTTTCCATTACATGTCCATCATTTATATCATGACTTATAATAAGATGCCGACTATGCTATTTAATCGAAAAGTTTCTTTTCTTGTTTTTGCCTATATTATTTTTATAGATATTACATTTACTGTTACAGTTCAGCGAGAAATTTTATCTGTTTTTGCTAATTTTTAAGGTATTATGTTGACTATGAAGTGTCAATTTTTAAAATATTCAAACCTAAACTCATTTGTGACACATCCAGCCAACACACTCTTTCGAACCTGTGATTATATCTTCAGCCACACCATAACACATAGTTTTCAGCTACCGCACTCAGAAATAGATAAGGATGCAGAAGAAAGCAACACGCGTGATGCTGAAAGTCATCCCTAACAAACCTTGACATGTTTATACCACTCTCCAGCAGAAATAAAATTAGTCTGTATTTTCACCTCAAGCCAAGTGAATCGTTATTTGGTTCAATCCGTAATCCAATTTCGTAGTTAGGCGGTCGGACCATAATGCATTTTAGTCGTCAAATTCGGCGTCTCCGTGACACGTTAGTCTCCAACGTTATTCGCGAACAATTTGAAATCCGATAAAATTAAGATTGCTGTTATATTTTCTATTTGTATTACACAATTCTATCCAAAAGATGTGATTTTATTAACATTTAGGAAAACCAAGTCAAAAACAATGTTTATACCAATACTGTCTCATGTTACACTTTGAATTTAACATTTGTTACGCTACATTCAAATTCAGCAAGCTCAGAAACAAAATATTACCGATCATCGTATGAACGCCGTACGAAGTTACAAAATCGCGGCCAACCATTTTGAAAAAGCTAGAACCGTGCGCCGCAACCTAATTCACTTCTGGGACTCGTCAACCCACATTCCGCGGCACACGAACCGCGTACGAAGTCGCAGTAAGCTTAGATCCTAAGAGGAGGCCGCCTAGTCCCGCATAAACCCATCCAACCCCTACCTAAAATCCCGAGGGCGAAACGCTATGAAAAAATGAGAAGCAAGGAGAAAGCAGTCCGGCACGCGGGAAATATGTACGCGGGGCGTTTTGATTCCCGGTGGCAGGGTAGTAAAGCCGTTCGCGTATTTGCGAAACGCGCGAGCGGCATACGAATGCGCGACGGTCCGCTCGGCTCCACGGTTCGATCGGCGCGGGCCGCGTCGGGCCGGCTCGGGCCGGGTCGGGCCGTGCCGGGCCGAGACACGCAACCGCCGCGGTTTATCCACAGTCAATAAAGGCTGGCTGTCAGCATGAATACCAAAACCGTGGAACCGAGGCTATCCAGCCTGGTCGACGGCGGTGGTTGGAACGGGGCGAGGGCGTGTGGGTGGCGGTCCCAGCCCGCCGCAAGATTTACCGAGGCCCGTACATCATACGCACGTGCGTGTTTCACTGTTATCGTAAATACATTCCCGGAGATATAGACCGGCAACGGTGTCGTCTCGTCCGCGCGGCGGAGCCCGCGGATATGGGAGCACGTACGCTCACTGGATTTTCCGGATCCGACCGCGTGTCCTGGCCCAACGTGTTCTGATATCGAATTCCACGCGCCAGCCAGCCGGAGGGGGAGATCCTCCACGGTATAGGTGATCCTTTTTGCGGTTTCCGGCCGCGGATTACGGCTGTGTTTCGATTGTCTCCATACGCGGCGCCGCACAGTGCTTTTCCCAAAAAGTTAGTCTTAACGCTATGCCATCCGGCGTCACCACACTGGTGTAACACGCAAAGTATTGCTCAACAGCCGGCAACACCACGGTGGTGTAACGCGCATGGTACCGCCCGATATGGCGTGGCATTTCATTCGTTTCGTCCTGAGCATCGGGCCCCAAGGACGATCTTCAAACAAGGAAGGCCAATTTACAGTTTATGGTGCTAGTAATGGTTAATATTTCGCGCGACGCATATTTTATCGGTTTACAATCTCATGATCTCGGTCTCATTAGCGAACGCTGGCATTATAAACCTCGGAGATTTCCAAAGGGCTCCGCGGACAGAGGCCTGAAGGCCCAAGGCAGACTCGCGACCGTTCCGCGGCCGGCTATTTTTACGGTACAATCAGACCTACAGAAAATCCCTATAAAACGTTGCTAAACCACCCCCTACCACAGAGTTCTTTCCTATCCCTACTATAGACATTTTCCACCTCTTCCAAATTTTCTCCTGCGACCGAGCTTTCGTAAAAGCTAATGCGACGACAAAATATTAGAATCGTTTTTACATTGAAGACAGCAAGTTTAGAATCGTTCTTGCATCGAGTGTAGTAAGTTCAGAATTATTTATCTATTAGAAATCGCGACGTTATTATACCGAGCTTAGCTACAACTGCAGTCAAGTCCTTTTGTAGCTAAGACCACTTCTGTACAAAGTCTAAATAAACGGATTCTCCGGAGTTAGACTTACAACCTTCCTTCGTTAAACGGTCGTAAATCCAAGTCGCCCATCGAGGCGAACGATACCTCACCACACTCTTGTTGTTTTCGTTTAACCCCTTGCACTGCCGTTCCTTTATTCAGTGACGTTTAGCACTTGTTCGTACTTAAGACTTTACCAACCGGTAGCCTATAAATCGGCTTTTAATACCTCGAACGATAACCAGTGAATCGGTTGTCATGGTAACCAATGAATTTAATATCTATTATTGAGATAAACTACCGTAAGCTTCAATATTATTGTATAATTTTTTAAATATCGAATATCTTTCGCGATTAATACAATTATTACAATCGAAAACGTAACATTGAGCAAAATTTTTACGGCCAAATCCCCGGTCGCTAAAGTGTTAATAATTTTCCTAACAGGACTAGACAATTTTTGTTTCCTGTATTGTCTTTATTTACCTTCGTTTCTATACATTGATAACTGAAGAATTGATTTTTACTTTGATATAGTAGAAATGAATAATATTCATATTTAGTAGAGCTTGCATAAAATCTTCACCACTAGCCTGTTTCGTTACTGTAGTGCAAGGGGTTAACCCTTTTAGTGCCGGACGAAAAAGAGGTGCCTATGCGAGAATAACCGACAGAATTTCACAGTTTTACTAGGGTTTGGGAAAATAATCATAAAAACCAAACGGGAAACAATATTTACATGATTCAAAAAGCAGTATAATAAGGATGAAACAGAGAACAAAACAATGACACTAGTTTTTCTTTACTCGTTTAAAATTATATAAATAACAAAGGTGAAAGTCTCCATAAGAAAAAGTAAACGTTGAGTTCTCTCTTTCAAAACGTATTTGCGCATACAAGAAGCCATCTTTTCATCATAATTCTATATAGACCAATTATTATGAAGTATATATTTTGCATTTATGTAACATCTAAATATATTTTGCTATTATGTAACAAGATAAACAATATTACATAACAAAAATAAAAGAAGAGATCGATTGCATAGTGCGGGCGATAAACGGATTTTATCTGCTGCAAGACAAGCAATTGGTATAGGTACTACAACATTGCTGAAACAAAATTTTACTATCACAAATATTGCTATTCTTTGTCAACGAAATTTGATTATTTACAATCAAATTAAATAATTTATAAATTTATTAACAGATAAAGTTGTCTCGCAATGCGGAGAATAAGACGTTATTACACGCACGACGATATATCGTCGTTGGCACTTTTGGCAAGTGTAGCAAACGACGATATATCGTCGTCCGGCACTAAAAGGGTTAAGTAACAATAAGTTACACACGTCAGCAAGGTTTTTGTTTTTAAAAGTACTTGTTCCTTTTCATCATGGCAGACGAAAGAGAAGATACGATTATAAACGATGAAGAAATTAGAAAATTTGAGGAACTATGAATTCAACGAATTCATTCATTTGATGAATTCGATAAATACGATGGAAAAACCAATTACACAATCAAAAAATCTGAAAGTGGAATGGAGGACGCTACTACATCGCGATGCGATTGGCAGACTTCACCTACCATCTAAAGCAACACCAGTTAATACTCATTTCCGAAACTAACAAAAGAAAACGAAGACACTGCCATATATGTTCCAACAACGAAAAAATAAAAACAATGAATTTAACGTGCAAGTCTTGTGGAGTTGCTTTACATCTTACAGATTGTTTTGCTTCATATCATCTAAAAAAGAAATACTGAGTAATTATCAAAGAAAATGTAGATAAAGAATTGTATAAATCAAACAAATTTTACATTTAGTTACATATGTACGTTTTCGAAATTTCATGAAAATAGGGAGACATGATTGAAAACTCGTGAGAACTAACGATGAGATTAGTGAAACTTGACAATTTATAATCTCCCGATAACCTTAAGAACGGCCGGCGATAAGCGAAATAATCTGAATTAGTTTTGCCGACGCCAAGCAAAGAAATTTGTACGAGGCGCGCGGACGGCAAAGTGTTAATATAATTTTCATTATTATTATCTATGTATTAGACATAGACCATAGAATACTGCAACGTGTATCGGACAAGGCTGCTCTTTGCGTGAACATATTGGAATGAAGTGTTTAGGGATGAAGCAATAATTTTTCTTAGAGATATGATAAATATACTTTACTTTTAATAGTTTGCTTTAATAATTAATAATAGAATTGAATATGATATATTTTGAAACACGAAACATCCGCAAAAGCCATTATAATGGCGCGTCGTTCAGAAGATGACACTCGCGAAAGCCACTATAGTAAAACATCGTTCCTAAGAGGTTAGTGATATCCGGAGCTTAGCAATAGCTTGTTTTCAAAGAGTGATTAAAGTCTAGAATCTTATAAACTTCAGGTGTAGATACTGTATGGGTCCTATCAACATTTCATTATGTTCACAAGATTGTCTCTCGAAAACTAGATGAAATAGTAATTTTGGTGACCAGTGATTTTTCTTCAAAATTAGCGCTGGCATTCTGCATCAAGGAATGAAGAGAACAACATTTCGTCGAAAGAGGAAGCTGGATAGAACAATCGTTCGACGGTCAAGAGTGCCGCGTTCTACGAGTCGGAAGTTCGTTTGCGAGAACAAGTTTGAGCAGCTTTGTGCGGGGTCCGCAGTTCGGCAAAGCCTGCCAGCAAATTATTTCCCTGCAGACCAATATTATCTTTCGCGTTTATGCGCGGATAACGGCCGTGCACGGACCCTTAAGTGAAGCAAAGCGGGGCATTCACTTTCTCAGAGTTCTCGAGTTTCCAATAAAGATAGAAGCCGGATGGTCTCAAAGCTGAAGATAGGATTCAGAGTATCTGATGCGAAGCGCGAAACACGTTGCGAAGTACACAGCTTTTGATAATCCTGTTTTATCTTTGTCTATGCAACTCGCAAATCGGCGAGGGAGCGAAGTTAGTTCTAGTTACTTTGATGTTTTCGGAATGAAATTTAATAGCCGGGCGTGCGCGTTGTTCGGCTGCACATGGTGGGCATCTTAAGATCATCCTACTACGACCTTAGGTGTCTCGCGTGCTTCAAGCTGCAACTAGTTTCCTCGAGAAACCATAATGAAATTACAAAGATTTCAAGGTTAGATCAGTTCTTTTAACGCGTTTACACTTTGCCAACCGAACGGGGATGTCTCACCGTTTCGAACGAAGTCGCTTGATGACTGAATCAGGAAATCTCACACTTTTAACCCTTTGCACTCCAAGTTATTTTAAATTAAAATCTAAAATATTTCTGGCTCATAGTATTTCTATTCTATGTAACAAAATGCACTTTTATACATGCGAAATTTGATTCTTTTGACTCATGCCAACAGTTTCACTATTTAACAATTCTTTAAATCTAAACGTTAGGTTATACGTGATAGAACAATTTTGGTAGTACCTCAGACTCACCATTCGAGCGCAGAGGGTTTTCTTAATTTTATTTAGAGTTGAAAGAGATGCAAATGTTGAAGAAGTGTTCGATGCCATATAAGTTTGCTTTGCAATTTTACTTTGATTGAATAGTATACATTAATTTAATGAAATTGTTTAGGTTCCTGGCGCGGTCGTGAAACCGTTAACCCTTTGACTACTGATGGCGCCTATTGGCGTCCGAAACATGTGGCTTCCCGGTACTGTAGGCGCCAATAGGCGTCAAGATCAAATTTCGCCTCCGTTTATTATTAAATTTGATTAATTATATATCGTGTAACATTTATGTTATATATTGTAAGAAAAGCTTAAAATTATTGTTCACTTCAAGTAATATCGGTTTAATGTAATAGAATTAATTATTTTGAATATTTTAATATTCAAAAACATAATATTCGAAAAACTACGGCTATGCTAAAGTCTGCCGTAGCCAAAGGGTTAAGTATCGTAAACCGGCCACAAAAATTCTCAAAGAATCAAAATGATGAAATTGATATCATTGAAACTAAAAAGTCATAATATATTATAGTGACGGAACTCTTACGTAAGATTGTATAACTATTATGTCATCGAATTTTGAAAAATAAAAAATATCCCTCTAATTTAGTTTTCCTATTTCAAATAGAAAAATTCCGATAAAATGGATTTTGTATTCCTAACAAAAAACAAATTCTTCGAGGGAATGTCACTCGTTTTAGTTAATAGAAAGTGCGAGGCTGTAACATTTAATTGTTAGTTGTACTAAAACTAATCGAACATCTGGGAAACCATCCTTGCGAATTGTTTGAAAAACTAACAAGTTGATAATAGGGTTTGCAGTGATACGAAATCGAGTAACATTAATCTCAATTCGTTTGGCAAAGCACGGATTGTCCACGGACATCGAGATTTCCCATTCGATCGAGTCAGCCATCGATTCCGACTTTCATTAAGGCTCCGTTCCTCGGACCGCTCGTATTTCTTCGGGGATTTCTTATTCCGCGAGACACGTATCGACGACGAATTGCGAGCATTTCGAGAACGTTGAACGTCCAAGGCCCGGCCGTCGGCGAACCAGGACGCACGCTCTATCTCTGGATCCGGCCAGATAAAGAAAACCGTTTCAATTTCCCTAATGCTGCGAACGTCGCGCTTTTACATTACAAACGTCTTTTCCTCGGCCCGCCGCCGTCTCCACTCCGCTTTATTTGTTTCCTGTCCGCTCGTTTTTTCCTCTCGTCGACCGCAGCCCTTCGCCTTCCCGCGCCAGCGGCTTCCGGTTTCCGTTTCAACGTTTCTCCATGGTTTTCCTCCCTTTCCATCTTCGTGTGTCCTCCTCTCTCTCTCTCTCTCTCTCTCCCTCCCTCCCTCTCTCTCTCTCTTTCTTTCTTTCTCTTCCTCTTTTCCTCTCGTCCCCGGCTTCTCTGACCGCAGTGTCCGTTCCGGACACGGAATCTACGTCGCCGCGTCGCCGAACGAAAGAACCTTGTTTGGATAATCCGAACGGGACCCGAACAATGGGACCGGGTATGGATCGCAAAGAATCGCCGGTCACCTACCCGTCAATCCGATTAATTCTCCGCCACGAAATCTGTGTCGCTTCGACGACGATCCTGCGACCGCAGGTCAGAGCCGGCTTCCGATCGACTCGTGGCTCTTGTTTTCCATGGGTTCCCTAAAATCGGGCTTGCCGAAAACGGATCCGATTTTCACGGAAATCTTCCTTTCACGCCTTTGAACAGAGGATGCTGTTTAAGTATTATTGCATGTATTTTTGCACGAATGCTAAATTCTTTATCAAATGTGCCAGACTGATCTCTTATTATATTGTCAGTTACTCAAATTCGACGAACTCGGTTCGATAAATGCCTTCATGGTTTTTTTTACTTTGGTTATGTTATTCTGATGTCAGTGCTAGTGCCCAGAACTAATATTCTTTATGACACGGACGTACCTGGCCGGCTATTTTTGAGTGTAGGATTTTTCGCTGACGGCTGGTAGGTAATTTAGATTTAAAATAATTTTCCTGTCGAGAGAACGCATACTTTATTGCTAGTTTTAGGATTTCGCTTCTCTCGGCCACAATAGCCAAGACGTGTCATAAGACAGGAAAGCTCCGAAAGGTAAGTCCCATATTCGTTTACAACGGTGGCCAGCCGTAATTACACCTGGAGGAATTTCCCGTCTTCGTTAAAAATATCGCTGTCACCCCCACCTTCCATATACCAGCAACTTCTCAAAAGGTCGCGCTAAGGCGCAGGGGAAGGGTGTCTTCTCGAAACAGACTCGCTGGCTGGTTATTGTTAAAATCAAGGAAAACCAATCAGCGAGTATTAGAAATGCGTGAGAGGGGTAACAGTTTACCTCGACACAGAACATTTTCTAGAAAGACAGATTTGGATTAGATTTCGAGGACCTCAGACCTCTTACAGTTGGAATGGCATTCGAGGAAAATAGACCTTTTAGAGTTAGAACAGAATTCGAGGACCTCAGACCTCCAAAGGAAAGGTGTAATATAGTAAGAGGCTAAATATATAAGGGTTTTTTCGCCATTAAATTCCGGTCCTACTTTTAATACAGTCCACACATATAACGTCACAATTCTTCGCTATTACTGACGACGTCGTGACGCCCCAAAAGTCAGAGAAATGGATTCAAGTACTAAGTGATTTTTTTTTTTAATTATGAATATTAACTAGTTCTTTGTAAATAAGTATTTGTGTAAGTTACGTCTTTATTGTCGCGGGCTGGATTGGTGAGAGGTTACAGAAGCGTAATTTCATTATCATTTAAGGAGTAGTATTTTAGTTACCAAGAAGTTTGAAAATTCGATTTATAATCTTTTTATATTTAAATGCATTATTGGATGACGGTTCGCGCTATTTTTATGTTTGTTCTAGATGATGGACGTTATAGTTTACTATTTGTTAACTACAGTATTTGTCATGTCTATTTGTTAACTAAATAAAATTAATCAGTTGAAGGGACAAGTAAGTAAGGTGAATCACTTATGCAGACTGTACATAAACAGATGATTTATAAAACATACAACAGATATATAAAACACTTAAACAGATAAATATATTGTGTCGAGCATTTATCTCGACAAATTGAAAGGTTAACTATTTCGATATGTATACAAACTTTGATTGGCGATTAAATAGGCCAATCGTTTGAAGAGAATGATACACTGTGTATGCAATGTCAACAGTAAAGTAAAGTAAAGTAAATTAATTGTTTTAACGACTAAGTAGAATAAGTTGATCACTTGGAGAGACCAGGGAAAAACATTGATTATGTTCAGTCAAGAATAATAGGCTATTCTTAGTTTGATACACTTAAAATCTCAAAATATGAATAGAATAAATTGACCAGATAAATATAGCAATACATAGACTTGAGGTTTCTTCAATTTTTAACAGTAGGAATAAACGATCCTGGTCAGCCAAATAAAATCAACGAGTAAAATAAAAATTATCTATAATCTGATAAATAACAAGCATTATCTATACTTCGAATATTAGAAAAAATAATTGCAAAGATGTAAGAAGGCGAAATGAGAAATAATGTGTACATTTGCGCGACAAGTTTGTTATTTATTCCATTTTCGAAACTTCCGTTAGATTTGTACAGTAATAACGGCTGCTGAAATATTCAATATAATTTTCAATTTGTATCAAGGAATATTGGAAAACACGCATTCATTTTGCAGAAACGTTCATGCCCATAGAAACGACAAAACGAAAAAAGGAGTCTCCGCAGCCTCCGCCGAGTTTTCTACAAACATGCAAACTTTTCAAAAACTCCGGATTTTCGTGCTGCAGAAGTTTTCTTATTAGTCACAGTTTTAAACCTACTGAGAGTCTGCTAACAAGCACACTTTGTAACTAGACTTTCCAAAGTATTGGGCAGGCCGAAAATTATTCTCGCACCTTTCGAAGAAGTTCCAAGACAAGTTTCACTTAATCAAATTCAATTTCATTAAACTTTATGCTCCTTGGCTTTATCAGCCTCCCGCCGTATTTGAGGCTGTATACTCCTACAGTTATTTATAATAATAAAAGTTACTTATGTTTCGACTACGCATTTCATGTGAAATAAAAATTGACCGCATCAATTGCAAGAAACTGTATAGCAAGTTCAGTTTCAACTGTGGATTTTATGCAAAATAAATGCCATCTGCATCGATTCTAAGGAAAAGAAACTGTATAACAAGTTCGCTCTTCCTTTAATCATTTTAATAGATCAAAGATGATATGTTAATATTTCGATATCCATTATTCTTCCTACTATTTCAATTTGCAGTCACTCAATTTTATTCTAAATACACGAAATCCGCAGTCTACCTGCAATAATCAATATATCCATAAAAACAAAAATCATAAAACTATTTTTTAACGATAAAAGCAGCAAGTAAATTTAATTTGAAATTAAACACAGCTAAAGTAATATTCCACTCGCAATTATCGTATGTTTTGAACCGCTTGAAAAATAATGTTCAAGAGGGATGCGGAAATATAAGGATACTACTTTTTGATGCGCGCCTAACTATTAAACCCATTAGCCTGAACCCGTATTAAATGCGAGGAACGGAGCGAAACGCAGATCATTCAAACTTGATTGATTGAGATTTTACCCCCTTTCAAGGGCCTCTCGTTCAGGCATTAATAAAGGCTCGCAGTATTCGCCGGTATCGTTCCACACTGCCTCGGTCTGCTAGCATTCAAAGGGAGCGATCCCGCGTCCGGATGAAATTGATAAATTTCCGGCGCGGTCATAATGAACGCTTTCGACTAGTTAACCGGCAATAAAGCCTGAAACTTTTCCCCCGCGTTAATGAAGTGCATGCGTGTAAACTGGCCGGGTCGCTATTACGACTTATAAAACGCGGGCGGGTCGCGTCGGTAATTAAAACGCTTAATCAAAGCCGCTTTATGGCCGCCCGGCGTTCTTCGAAAAATGTTATTTGGCCCCACGGTTTGCGTTTACCGCGTCCCATGCTTCATTCCCATCGTATTTTCGGCGGCACCGCGTTTTCGAAAACGTCCCCTCATTTACCATTTAAATTATTGCCTTTCGTATCTCGCGGATGGCACGCAACGATAATGTATGTAAATAAATTGACAAATAAAATGCACCGATTGCAAGAAAGTTGCATCAAAACTTTGCATGCGACTCTATGAAACTGTTTATTAAAATTGCGTGAATTCTGTCGGCGGTATTTGGAGAAATAATAAAGTGCCACTTTATTACGGGGAACATGTGTCGCGCTTGCGATTGCGTTAACCCTTTCAGTGCAAGGCAAGAAACGAATACCTGAGCGAATATAACCGTACGAATTTACTAAGGTTTTAAGGTAACTTTATATAGATGACTTGGCACGAAGTATATATTTTGCATTTTATAATAAAATAATAAACGGATTGCCGCAACGAAACAAGCGAATGGTGCAAGTTATGCAGCTGTGGAAAAATTTTAAAAATCCCCTGTTGCGAATTATAAGTTCATCAAGAACAAAATTGTTTGGCAAAACTGTAAAACAAAGGCGATAATAAAGTAGGAACGTTTCGAATCGTTACTGCTTCGAAATAGGCACATTTCCACGACAAAGATCAAAGAAAGGCTAAATATAGTTCTCCTCTCGCCGTCACATTACGATATTATTTCGTGACACGAGGACTTTCTGTTTAGAAAGAATTTTTCTGTCATTAGCGCAATAATAATATTAGGACTACATGCCTGTTGGCAGGTTGCGATTACGGTTCCAATAAGCTGCCCCATATCAAGTATCTACCGTTTCGCTTCAGCATCCAGGTAGTCTCGGCGCCAACCAGAATAGAATGCAACAAAAACTTACACCGAAAAACAATTTTTTAAGTTCTCTTGCAATGAAATTAAACCATTTATAACGTTTCATAAATTTATTTTGAGATAGATTTCTCCCACAATGCTAATAGTAAGGCGCTATTAGATGCGCAACGATTTATCGTCGCTGGTACTTTTCGCAAGTGTTGCGAACAACGATATATCATCGTTTGGCGCTAAGAAGGTTAAACTATGAATGGCAAATAAAATATACTAGAAGAAAATGTTCAGGATCAAATGTTCTTTTTTGCAATCGAGGCTCAGAAGTGAGGAGAAAAACTATTAAGTTTGTACAAATAATGGCATTTTAGTATCCAAATTGGATGGGTGATTATTATTCGACGCGATCGAAGTCTACGAAGTGAACTGATTTGTTTCTGACATCTTGAGTCAAACGATCGGAGCATCCCGAGCGAAACGGGGGAGTCGGAGGCGTGATTCAAGGAGTCATCTTGAATGGAACGATAGCAGGGACTAAGCTCGGGCAGCGAAGTGAACGCGCAGACATATCACCGTGGTTAGGGCCAAATCCATTTCTCCTATTACGACACACGCCATTACGCTCTTGACGTATTAAACGATTCATTTAACCGGCATCTAAGCTACCGTGGAGCTTATGCAACATGTTTGCAATTGAATCCTCGGGGATATTACGTAAATACTCTTGACCGTAGGTGAAGATTTCAAACCAGACCATTCGAGAGCGTGATTCAGATTCGATCTATGGCAATTAACTTGCGGAAGCTCGTCGAATGGAATTTACTTTCCCAGACCTTTTGTTCTCTGAATTAAGTGCTATTCCAACATTTTACATGGCTGAAATAAACCGGTGGAGATTCAGAGAGGAATCGGAGCCGAAATGAAACTTTTTGGTCGTTTCGTGGAAAATGTAGAAGGTCTCGGGACTGTTGGAATCGCAGTTTTCCTAAAATTGGAATTTTATTAAATCTTCGCGCTCGCATGTCACGGATACGATGATGCTATATACTCATGTCAAAGTGACATTTCTTTTTAATTACTTTTTTTCATACATTAATGTCATCGTGTAGAACATATAAATAAAGATCAGTAATGAAGATCATGCTAACGATCTTTCTTTCATCATTGTGCTTTTGTTCATTTAAAAATTCCTTCTGAATGAATAAACGCGCGACAAAAAATATTATTCCGTCGCACGACTGAAGACTTAATGATTGGACGAAAGCCATAAGTGGGTAATATTCCACTCAAATTATATATTATTATATTATTATAATATTTCGCTCAGCAGGTTACATACCTTCAGTAATTATTTTTTAAAGAACGATATTCATTATAACGAATGATGTAAAAAAGCAACAGCTATACTAATTTTATAACAGAAATTTATTTAAAGTAGAAAAAAAAAATATATATATATATATATATATATATCATATGTCCTTAAATTACTCGTCAACTTGTACAAGGTAGTCCATATTTCTTATTAAAAATGATTATTCCTTTTCTTTACACAAAGCCTCCTAAACTGACTTTTCTCCTTGTCGATAGAGTAAACATTAACCACCGTATACAAAAGTAATTCGATAACATTCGGAAAATATTTAGAAAACAGAATAAAGCGTTGGAGCAACAACAGTTTGACGAATTAACGAGTTTCTCTTTTCTTAACAAGTTCCGTACACTTTTTTACGTAATTTATAATACCAACTTTCTCGGAACTGCAGGCGAAGTTGAAATGCGAAGGATTAGTAGTTAGATAGTCGCCGATTGACATTAAAAAAGTGGATTCCTTAAAAGTTTCATTGTAGGATATTTCGGGGAGAGTCTAGAACGGGAACTGAAAAATTTCGTCCTTTCACCGAAGTTCGTCTCAGTCAACGTCCAAACAGTTTCCTTATTATAACGAACGAATCTCCTTTTACGCGAAGAAAAGACGATACTTCGAGAGGGATTTCGCCTCGATATAGCTGATCCAAGGATTATCCGACGTGCTGCACGCTTTCCTCGAGAAAGCCCGAAGACTTTCTTGCATTAACTCGTCTCGGTGGCGCAAACCATTCCGGCTGGTCGTTAGGGATCCGTTAGTACTTGGCCCCCTGAAAAGCGGCCCTTGTTACTGTTTAGTCTCAACTTCTTCCACTTGGCCATCCACGGATAGTTTAATTAAAAACCCTGGAACTCGACGTATTTTCGCGGAATTACCTCTCACTTAACGTAAAATATTTCCATTGGAACTGCTTATGACGCGAGCCCCGCAATTATTTCTCATGCTTGGGAAATTGTATCGTTACAGAGTTACGGGAACACACTGGCGTTACTCGCTTCGTACTTATATAAACATTCTCAAGAAAATTTCTGATTTTTATACGTCAAATTGTTATCCGATATCCCTTTGCTTTTAAGTGCAACGTGAAGAAACAACTTCTCGAAACTCGATAGAAGAAAGTTAGCGCTGACTGATTCAATAGGCAACGTAAACATTGAAATCCTGGTGCATCTAAAAAAAGTCATTCGGAAAATTTTCTGAATTCTTTGTGTAAAGATAGATATATTTTTTTACATTTGCGTAGTGAGTGAATTTCTGTTCAGTTAAGTAAAGTAACATGCCACTGGAATACAGCGTTTATTAGTCGGACAAGTAACGCAGACTAAGTTTTAATCAAGTAAGTAGAGCAGTCATTGATACGATAACTGGGGCGGTATGGTAATTCATCGGGTAAGTGAAATGGAACGGTTATTGATCAGTCAAGTGGGATTGGCTGGTTAATGATGAGACAAGTAGAATAAAATCATATCTGTGGCTAGTGGAATGGGAATGTCCGTGACTACACACGTGAAATAGAGCTATTGATCAAACAAGTAGAAATATACTGCCATTGGCCAGACAAACTAAATAGGCCAAATGTAATTCAGATAAGTGGACCAGGAGTCTTCGATCAAATATGTAGAAGGGAATGGTTATTGTTCTCGCATAGAAAACAAGATGAATATTTACTGCGCGACTGAAATGAGACGGTTATTAGTTAGACAAGTGAAATTAAGTAGTGGAAATTATGGCACATGAAAATGTTATTTTCTGTCCAGTGGAAAGAGGCCGTGTATAATCAGAAATATACAAACACGGAATATGATAATTTCGAGCAAAATATAGATTCTCATTAATCAGACAGATGGCGTAAAGTCAGAAGTTTCTGCAAAATCTGTGATCGAATATATAACCGAGAACAGTCATCGATTCGAAGAATAGAACACCATAGTAATTTATCAGACAAGAGAAATGGAGTAATTATTGACAGAAGAAGTAGAATGAGGTAGTTAGAAATGAGACAGAGTTATCTCGAGGTTATACAGAGTCTGGGATCGAATCCCAGAACAGTCATGGATTCAGCGAGTAGAACACTATAGTAATTTATCAGATAAAAGAAATGGAGTAATTATTGATAGGGAAAACAGAATGAGGTGGTTAAAAATGTGACGAGTAAATTATATTAATTTTTTAGGGCTGTAAAAATGTACGTAGCTCAGGTTGGTTATTATCATAGTTCTAGACGATAGAATTAGATTCTCATTAACCAGACAATCCAAAGAAACGGGTATTAAGCAAATAATTAGAACGTGGAAGTCTTCGATCAAGCAAGTAGAATGGGACAGTAATTAACCCTACAAGTACACCAAGACGGTTATTAATCAGACAACTGGCATAGTATAGTAATTGGTCAGACAAGTGGAATAAAGTGATTAATGACGAGACAAGTAGCATAGGCTAATTCGTCAATGATTAGGTCTGAAATGCCGTCGTTATTGATCAGACAAGTGGAATGTGACTGCATACATCAGACAGTGACGTTTCTGACCATTTCAGGGATATGTTACTAACTGTAACTTTCCTAAAATCTATCGGTGCCGTAAACAAATATATACGACACTGTCAATTACAGATTCAAATACTAGGGAAGACCGAATGACATAAACTATTTTATTTACGATGACCATTATTATACAAAACTCTTATCAACGTATTTGAAATTATTCAGTTACAGTAATTTCTTTGTGCATTAAAGCACATCCAAGTTATTGATAAAATATAGGTATCGAATAAAATATTGGCTGTAGCACTGCATGGTATTTATTTGCACAATCATTAAAACCACAACATTGAGCTCATTTTTCATTTGCTTGTACTGTGAGGTTCCTAGCCATCTTCGTATACTTTTTTATATTCATGGTTTCTTTATTAATTTTTCTAATTTTTGTACGAGGCTAAATCTAAAACTTGAATTATGATATTAAATTTTAATAATTTAAATTGATTAGTTAACCTAACAAATGTAGGTACTTATTTAAATTATATAATTAAGAAAATTAGACTTATAAATCTCTTACAATCAACCTGGATTGGCAGTGTTACAATAGTCTCCGACCGCACTAACAAAATTTTATAATGAATTGCTATTTAAAGAATTCTTACTAATGCGAAGCAATTATCAGTATTCCTTTAGGACATACAAATTCTGAGATTTGAAGTAAGAAAGAAGAATATAGTTGCTAAAATGCACTTGTATTACAATTTTAAAGCAGTAAGGAAAGTCAGCTTTTACGTGTAGCTCTTCCTCTACCTAAGCATGATACATGAGTGTGTTCCAAATGCCATTTTATATTATACATTTAATCTGCATAATAATATCTATCATATATTTTCAGATATTTAAATCGACCCGTGTTACTACTATCATCTGCCTAACCTACTTAATTTAGGCAATATTAAAATGCGTGCCACGTCTAATATTTCATTTCGAACCTCCTTCATACATCGCATATGCAGTACGAACGTGACTAATAGTGTTCGCACAAAAATCTCGACTGACCGGAGCACCAAAGGTTTCTCGTCAATAGTGGTTCTACCCAAGAACAGTTCATATTAAGATATCCCACAGTAATAAAAGGTTTTCCTTATAAATCCTTAGCAAAACACGACAATTCTCTCGTAAGCGTCGCGTCGCTACGCGTCCTTTCCAAGCTGCCTTGGAAAAATCCAGTTTTTACAGATGAAAGCGACGATTACAAGCCTTTCGTCACCACGGGACAAACTTCCGTATCGCGAGACCCTCAGTATCCAAATAAAACGCCGGAGAACTCTTTCAATTAGAAAAAACGTGCCAATATTGTGCTACTCAACGCTAAGCCTACTCAGTCAAAATGGCCGGTTTCACAATACTTTCTATTAAAATCACTAAAATTATAGAAGCAACATTCGAACAATCGTGGCATAAGGTCCAAATAAACATAGCCATTCGTAGTTAATTACTCTTAGGGCTGAGATATTGTTAACATTCGAACGACAGGTGTAAACTTCGACTCGAATTGGAAATTTTGTTACATGACTATTTAATTTTTGGCAAATAAGTCAAACTTTCCCATGTTTTACCTATTCTTAACTATTAGGATGTCCCATAATTTTCTTTTCTTTTTTAATGCTAAATCAATAAATGATATTCGATGTTTAAGGATGATTTATTGTGTTATTATATGAACCGTTCTGCTGCATTACTTTCTTCCATCTCCTAAGGAGTCTTATTATGCCTTCTTTCCAAAATTGTTGAAGCTTATTTGCAAAATATTCATCCAGGTGCGTTTTTATTTCGCTCATGGATTTGAAAGATTTACCACGAAGAGAATTTTTTAAGGAGAGGAACAAGTGTTAATCGGATGGAGCAAGGTCTGGGGAGCTAGGGGGATGAGGTAGAACGTACCAATCAAACTGTAATAATTTTTGCATTACGCCCAACGCAACATGCGGTCTTGCGTTGTCGCAATGGAAAACGACGCCTCGTCGGATCGCCAATTCTGGCCGTTTTTCTGCTATGGCGGCTTTTTAATTCATCCAGTTGATTGCAATATCTGTCAGCATTGATCGTATCGCCTTGAGGAAGGAGCTCGTAGTACATTACACTTTTCCAGTCCCACCAAATGCACAAAAGAACCTTCTTCGGATAAAGTCCAGGCTTCCCAACAGTTAAAGGATTATTTTCCTTAGACCAAGTTCATTTTTGATACACATTTTAGTATAAAATCCAAATCTCGTGTCCAATGAAAAGCCTCTTTAAGAAAGGATCCCTCTCATGTCGCTGGAGAAGCAAATCGCACGTAGAGAGGCGGTTCATAAGGCCGGTCTCCGTCAATAGGTGTGAAACCCAAACTTCATATCGATTCGCATGTTCCATCTTGATTAAATGATTATGTACCGTTGTCTTGGGAATATTAGTGGCATCCACTATCTCACGCAGACTATATCGCGAATTTTCAGTGAGCACAGTGTTGATAATGTCCGTATCCGTCGTTGCTGAGCGGCCGCTGCGGTCTTCATTTTTCAACTCGAAATTGCCAGCTCTAAATTTTGTAAACCAATTGCGGATGGTCCTAATAGTCGTAGTACCACTCCCGTAAACGGTGCAAATCTCGTCTGCAGTGTCCCTTGAACTATTGCCTTTTTTAAAGCAATGAAACATAACATGCCGCAAATGCCTCTTTTGATTGTCCATATTGAACGATGCAGAAAAAGTTTTAAAAAAGACGTTGTCACCAACGAAGCGTACTTTGAAAGAGCTCTGGGACGACTGAAACCGATGTCATAAACAGCTAAGAGATAAGCTTGCATATTTATATAAATACAGCCACTTAGAATCACTCATAGCGTAGCGCGGAAGAAACTTATGGGACTAATACAACCGTGTTATATCGAGCAGACTTCCGTTCGCCGATCGCAGCTCTCCAATATACAAATACTCGATTCCGAAACTAATCGTACCCCCCTGTAAAAAGGGAGCGATAAGGGAACAGGAGGAAGAGAGAGGGAGAGAGAGAGACGAGTTTCTATTGGTCGGAGATAACGACGCCAATTCGCTTGCCGGGCAACGTCGCTGCCTTAAAAGCATCAAGGGACTCCCGGATACTTCCGAGAATATTATAATATAATGAACACCGGGGGACTCGTGGCCCGACCGCGTCGATATTGACTTTTCTAATTAGACTTGGTCGAGCACTGGAACAAACTGCCTCGATCCTTAACCCGCGTCCTTTCCCATCGCTAAGTAGCGAGCCCCAAACGAGTCCCAGCAGCGTTCCCCAGGGAACCCAAACCGATAGAAGCCTCACGATCTTCGTATACATTCTGCGAGAGGCTTGGTATTTCGATATTAGAATTCGGGACAAGGAATTCTCCTATAATATCAACTAATTTCTCTGGAACGACAGCCATCTCCTCAAGTTACTAGGCTGCGATTGTAACCTGCTAACGCTTACCCGGGATTTTCACTCGGAAGTTGCACCTGTTTGCTCTAAATAAGGATCCACTGTAATCGTTAATCTCTTTTATATTTCTTCTTGCAAATATCTAGATTTTCATTTCAGGTTTTAGAGTTCTATCGTTGGCATAATATACGGGCGATAGTATCAAGAATTTTGTATGAATCCGCGAGTTTGTTACTGAAAGCTACACCTTTCTTTCCTCTCAGTCCGTACTATAATATTTCTTTGTTTGTAACAAATTATACATTCTTTTCAAATTGTTTATAATTTATTTATGTACAAGAATGTAATTTTTAAAATTTGATGTCGCCAGACATCGATGACTATTAACTCTTGAACGACCGCTCACGATATTTCTCGTGCTTTAATGTATAAAGAAACTTGACTTCAAAAATATCATACCCTGGGGATTTATTACTAAATTTACTTCAAGAACTACTTTTACAATTTTTATATTACTTATAAGGCTAATAAATATGTGGATTTATAATTGTCTGTATGTTATAATTTCCATTTCCAAACCAGGAAATCATCGGTTTTGGAGTAAGCCTACACCAAATAATATGCGGTCATTTAACTGTTAAAAGACTTTTCAGTGCCTGAACTGTATAATTTCAGTATATACAACGTACTTATATATCCATGTACAAATATTCAGTATATGTCATGTATAATTTAAACATTATGGATAAGAACAATTGTATAAGAAATCAACGATTGATTTGTAGTTTGAACAAAACTATGAGAAAATTGCCGGAGGATGATTACAGCTCCAACCTTCCATAAACCAGCAACCTCCCAGAATGACATGCTGAGGTGTAAGGGAAGGGTGTCTTCTTCGAAACAGACTCGTTGATTGGTTATTGTTAAATTCAAGGAAAACCAATCAACGAGTATTAGAAATGCGTGAGAGGGGCAGCAGTCTACCTCTAAACAAAACAGTTTTCGGACGAGCAGAGTTGTAGAATTCGAAGATCTAAAACCTCCCGATCAAAGGTGTAACATAGTACCAGGCTAGATAAATAAGTTATTTATATAGTCCAAACATATAGTGTCACAATTTGTTGCTATAACTGACGACGTCGTGACGACCCAACATAGCGTGTTAAGAAATTTACGAAAATAGTTCGTCAAACGCGAACGTATCTGGTAATAAACGAGGAAGAATCTGGAATGAACGCAGCATGGTGGCCCCCCTCGTCGTAAGTCAAGGGGTTTTAGCACCGTCGTTTCGCGATGGATCGAGCGCCGCTTATCGATCGGTCGAGGGGACACGACATTGCGGTAGGTCGAGCAGAATCAATCATTGGTCGACTTTCGAATCGGACCACGGCCCCGAAATATGGTATTCGCGGCGGGATGCTTGGACGTCTGCACGTCAATCCGTTGGAAACCGGCCGGGACATCAGTTTTCGTATCTGTCGCGGCTGTCGCGAGTTTATCACCGACAAAACGCGGCGGCGCTCGTTAACGCTGTGAAATACGGCCGTCCATAACGAAGGGACTCTTTTTGGTGCCGATATCCTGCTCCTGCTCTCGCTCCCTGAGCCGTTTTTTATGCGTCGCGCCGCGTCCCCCCCCCCCCCCCCCCCGCGACGTCCCCGTGTTATGGAGCTCTAAACGAGCGTTATAATGACCATTGGTCGACGTTGATTAAAAAACCTTCAACCGTTCGGTTGACGGGGGCGTTCGTAGGCCGAAGCTGGAATCGTTCGGAGGCCACGTGCCTACGTCGTGGGAACGCGGTCGATAACGCCGCAGGCGGACACGTAGTTTCGGGACTAGCCGGGCTCTACTCCAATTTTTATAATAATTCATCGAATGATCATATCGACACAGTCGAATTAGGTTAGCGATCCTTGCCTAGATATGGTAGCGGTCTCTAAATTATGACGATCAATTTCAATTTCACTTAGACGCGCATCATATAACTACTGCTCATTTATCTAGATTGTTCTGTTCAAGCAAAACAGATGCACGTTTCACTTTCTTAATCCTTAGCACTCGGCGCCATCAAGGATGTTACCTACCAGCGCTTATAAACAATAATATTATTATATAGTATACGATATATGTATATGTATATATAATATTGTTATTATAATATTTGATTTATATGAATTTGTAGACATCGAGAAATGTTTAGTCATATACTAGAATTACGATGTCCCCTGAGAGGGGACAGTCGAGTGCAAAGGGTTAATACGTCGAATATCGCGTGAAATTCATTTTTAAATAATTTCATTTTTCTATCAACTACGGCATTAGTTTTATTTCTAATCAGCTAACTTTATTCTAAAATGTATTCTTGTCATATATTTTTACAGAGATACGTGAAGGTATATCGTACAAAGTATTGTTTAACTTTGTGAAATTGTCCTTTAGGTGTCCCATCGAATAAGACAAATTGGAAACAGCCCTATGATTTTTAGGAAACAAAGAGTTTTAAACATTTCATGTGAAAAGTTTTAATTTGTTTCAATTGTATTAATTAAATGATTTCAATATCTTTTCGATTCTTTGAAGTTGATATTTAACTTGCAATTACAATCAAAAATGTAGATTAATATCACCGTAAAATTATCCTTAACCCCTTGCACTATTTTAACGAGTCAGACTCGTGACACAATTTCTTCAGCATCGAAATAAAAATATATTCTTCTGTTATCAAACAAAAATACGTAAAGACGATAAAAGGAACAAGAATTGTCTGGTCCTTTTATTAAAAATATTGAGGTTAAATAAGTGTTTATCATTGCGGTGTGAAAAGAATCGTAGTGCAAGGGGTTAAAAATTGGTGCGACAAAGTGATCATTTTCATATAAATCTTTATCCCCTAGGGCACCTACGTCATTATAGTTGCTTTCGCCGATTTTCATGCTTTACTCAATTGTATTATTAATTGTTAAAATAAACGATTAAAGTGACAGTGTACATACGATACACTAAGAAAAAGATATATATACATATGTAGTTATATTAAGGAAAGTATATATCAAGAAAAATGGTAATTTAGAATTTGTAATTAACCGATTAAATTTCCTTATTCCAATTCATGTGTAATTGTGTAATATTGTGTAATATATTTACAGCATAAAGAATTTATAGATTGTGGTCAGGTAAGAAAGGAACATTTGTCTACTGTCAAGTAGATAACGGAAAATGCATTCGTTAACAGACAAGAACAATAGGTAGTACCGCCGACTGGGTTAAACAGCAAGTGCTGTTAATGATCCAGCTAGTTAGATGTACACAGGAGTCATGAGATACGTGTCTGTATTGGCCAATCAATCAAGGAAATTAGTGCGCATAACTCGATAGATCAGCTGATTGGCGCTTCACGTGATCAAATGGACGTGCTCGTGTAAGTTCTTCGTGTTACGAGGAGAATAAAGCGGGGCATATAACAGACATTCAATAACAAAGAGCCAATTATGTAAATGATATGTTTCAGTTCGTCAATGGTAGTAGAATTGCTTTTGTATTACTCTTTGAACATTGATGATCCAATTACGTGAGAGGAGGACACCAGAAAATGTTCAGGAATATGTCCACGTGTTAGCAAACGAGTAGAATAAGGTTGAATTGGTCAGACCACTGGAATAAGATGATACATTAAGTACGATTACTACGAGACGAACTATTTTAGAAATATAATAAGATAGTTGATGTATCGAATGAATTATGCTCGGACAAGTAGAATAAAGCACGCGTGTTCATACAAGTAGAATATGAAAGCTATGAACGAATAAATAAAATATGACAGGCCCAAGGGGACGATTAAATATTATTATGGTCCATGATTACAAACAAGTAAACTGTATCGCCATTAGCCAGACAGGTATAATAAGACTCCCATTGTGAGACAAGTAGTCTCTTTAAAAACAGTATATCCCAGAACCAGCAGAGTGAAATAAAAGTAAATGAAATTGTTAGTAAAATCTAAATAAAATATCATATAAAAATCTAAATCCGTATACGAATATTCAGCGTCTATTAATCAGGCAACTGTAGTTACCACGACCCGACACTAACCTCGCTACAAAGAAATATTACAACTGACTCATAAAGTATTTAATTACATAAAACGACTGGGATAAGCAATTCAGACAGTAATTGGCTCACGTATTCAATTACAAAAGTGGAACGATGCAAATTCCCCGGGCGCATAAATTGTGCCACGCATAACTTGGAACAACTCGAATAGAAACTGAGCAAGTGAGAGCAAGGAAATAATGCAAGTACGTGATCAGGCAGCCAAATTGCTGTAAGTTTCTGATCAGATGAAACAAACTATGCTGGGTTCGAAACCGACACGCGATGTACTGCTCCCAGAGACGATCCGAACGAGTCCGCCGAGAATTTCCGTCGAACCGTTCAGGATTTCAATATTTTCTCCTTTTGCAGCAACTGTTAACGATCGCGATAATTTTCCAGTGATTCAATCGGTCATAATTTCTCCCATCGATTCCCATCTCCACCGAGCATTAATTGAACCGTTTCGACGGACGCATTAATTCCGCGGGATCGTAAAAGTTGCCGGTATAGTGCGGCGCTCAGGGGATCGCGGCGCGACCGGCTCGAAAGTTCCGGATTAAACGGACGTATCGTATTCGACAGCGGCAATAGAATGTCAACGTTTGATTTATAACCGGGTAATCTTCTTCCACGGTATTATTAAAAACAGCATGGGACGTAACGTGCCGGTGAATAAATTGTAAATACGCTGTAACACCGTTTGTTCGCGGTGCCGATGTTTTTCGTCGCTTTGACGCGCGCTCCAAATCCTATCAGGGCTTAACCTCCTCGTTACAGCTGTCCCGCCGATATTTCGAATAAACCGTGCGACGCGCGCGTCCGTTTGATCGGACCCGGCAAAAATTAATCCTGTTTAGCAAGACTTTCCAGTCAATTTCGCGGGCGTGGAAACGCGCGCACGAACACCGCGGCGGAATTAACTCGATGCAACCGGCGACGGATCCTCCGCGATGCTTCCTAACTGTTTAAAGTCTCTGAAAAATCAGAATTAAAAGGCGTTAGGTAACAATTTTAAATTTTAAATTTTAAATTATAGATTTACTTTCTTTTCAAGGATCAAAAGCGGTTCCGTTTGATTCAACCGACTGCCAAAGAACCGCCAACTTTTTTCAGATCTCGCACTACTGTGTTGGCTGCGGATTCGCAACAGTCGAACTTTTGATCCCGACTCCCGTGGCAACTTCTGACACGGCGTTATTGAAAAATACTGAGCTTCACGCAACGGGAAACGAGTTTATCAAGAACTTCCCGGTTCTTTCCGATGCACAAAGTCCGAGAAACGCGAGCTTTTTAAGTGTGAACTGGTTAAAGCGATTTACGGCGGATGTGATAATCTCAGGCGTTGGAGCGAAAGATGTTCTCAGAATGCGGCATTTTTGTACACGCTTACGATGTGATTTAGAAAGACGCCAACGTTATTTTCGACATTTTTCTTGCAGTACAGATAACAGACAAATATTTGAACCCTTATGTTCTTTCTTTTTACAGCGAAATTTGCAATAGCTAACACGCTTCGTGCCACGTCTACCATCGTTGGAGCATGCATTTTTATTTAATCCGTTAAGAAAATAGTTTACAACAAATTTAAAACAGGAGTTAGTCTATTCTACAAGAACGAAACGTAATAAGTTTGTTTTATTGTTATATGTACGATAATGAACTCGTTGCCCTCGCGGGCTTCGGAACGGAGCCATTCAAAATTTACCTTCATTGTCTCCGCAGCGGAGCTGTCGAGTTTGAAGATAAATTTTTAATGGCTGCGCTCCGGAACTTTCGAGATCAAAAGATTAAAGTATTTTTTACATTATTATATCGGTTTATATTTAAAGAATTGTTAAATATGTGATTACTGTTTAGAATAGCTTCGAGCGCAAAGAGTTTACCCTAAAATAATTACATATAATATATCAAGGTTTCGCAAAATGTCAAATGGCCACTGTGAAGAATTGAGTAAAAACTCGATCGTTCAATAGACGTTATAGTTCTTTTCTTATTATACGAGTAAGCATTAGAAGTTATCCACTTCGTACACTTTTTCTTCTAATAGCAGCTCTAATGACAAATTATGTGTCAAGTGGGTCGATTTGAGAACGTGACACAGTATCAATTTAATATCATCTATAACGATCGTAGGACACCCTTTAAAACAATGGATAGATTAAAATAATCGAAAAGTATTTATGTACCGCATTCAGTGTGTTGAAATTATTAACATTTAATGTAGGTGTTTCGGCGCGAACGAAAATAGAAGTAGCTCTGAGGCAACTTGATTGAAAGATGCTTTCAGTTATCGTTCGACTTCACGTTGGGAAATTAATCACAAGTGAATGTTTAAATAAATCAGTCAAGTTTACAATAAATCACTTTAATATTAATGTTGGACTAGCGAGGTAATGTTTCGAGAGACAGAGGTTCTGCGTAGTATGGTTCTAGTTGATTGAATGTTGAATTTTATTTTTTGTCGGACCTTTTATACTAATTTGGTGGCCCAAGAGCGCACCAATCAGGGCTTAGCATTGACTGCGTGCAGCCGACAAAGGGTCGCATGGTCGCGCCTACGGTCGGAGTTTGCAACTTTGTTGCGCCGTATCATGTGGTACTTTTTACCTATTCTAATTCATTGTTACGCCGTAACAGTAGGAAATATTCTGTTTGCGTAAAAATCTACGGTTTAATGGTCACTGGCAAGTACAGCTTACAACAAAAATTGGTCTTTAATATAATACTGAACGGACTTCGAAACATTAAGCAAAATGAAAATTCTTTACCACGCTTGATTAACCCTTTCGTTGCGGCATTCTGTTCGGCTAGAGTGATGCCACGGAACGGGTTATTTACAGTCTTATATTACATAATATTATATTGTATTACATAATACTGTATCTTATTTTATTGTATTGTATGCTATTATATATTTATATTATATTTAAATAATACCATATACCGATTGTAGTCGGCATCCGTGCCCAGAACTAATACTAAATAATCCCCTAATACAAATCAAACATAAACAGTATTATATATTCATTTCCATATAATCTTATTTTTTCTCTAATAAATCCCGAGAAATGATTTACGTTCAATTAGGTATAAACGTTAAGTGTCTCTTTCCAGTAGCAACAATTTCACACACACGCGACCACGGACAACGATTCAACTCCCACCAAGACGTAATCTCGGAGAATTTTCACCAACACCTGACACTTTTATCTCCCTTTGAAACTTTAATCGCCCCGTGTCGCGGTACATCACAGCGCGAAATGAAGAATCGCGAGGAAAAATGAAAACGAAACACAATCTGCTTACGCTAGTCTCTTGATCGCCGGTGACTCTGTCACCGTGGAGGCAAGATCATCGCGAATCCGAGCTGGTTTAATAAATCCGAACAAATTTAATAACCGAGCCGCGAGCGTCCGCGGAACCCGCGCGATTCCACAAACGAGTCCGCGAGGATCGAGAACAATGCTCGTCGGGACAGCTCGTTCCGGTGCTCGCGCGATCCTATCAGGAGCAGAGCCACCCTTTTTAATAACATTACCGTGATGGAACATGATAGAGAGAATAAGAGTGAGACAGAGGGAACGAGAAAGAGGAGAGAGAGAGAGAGAGAGAGAGAGAGAGGGCGAGAGATGACCGTCTGTTGTCCGCTTTAATCTCGGTGGTCCGGCGCGCGGCGCGGTTTTGCAGTAAAGGGGGCTAAATCTTCGTGGCTACCGCGGAGGGACAGGATCCTCTGGATCCTCTGGATCCTTTGCAATGGCGACCACGCTGCAGGCTAGGGGAGGGACTTTAAACCAGCTGGATAATCCGAGGTTTAAAGCGTTTCAGCAATAACGCCCGATACCATCCTCGCGGCCGTTTCGCTGCTCGTTCGTTCCTCGCCACTCTACCAAGCGAGCTCAAAAACCTGCGCTGCCCCGCAGTTTCCCTGTCATGCCCGAAACGCGTATGAAGATCGAAGCAATGATGGACGAGGCTCACTGTCGTCGAATCCGAATGGCAAACGAAACGATTCGGAGCGTATCGCTCGAGCAACACGCGCTCGTCGATTTCGCTTCCCGACGATTCCGAGAACGCATGGCCACAATCTGTGGGCATTTTTAATTGGCGTCTAGCTAATTGCACGTACTCGTGCAGATCGATTCGCTTTTAAAACGTTGATCGTTCGTTCGTTCGTAATTGCCGACAGTCTTGCAAATCAAAGTAGTCGAGGTAATATAACAAACTATAAGATGCGTAATGGTCTTATCGTTTATTGTTACGTGTAGCATTATTTGCAATTTTTTCTATTTTCTTATTATAACACCGGCAATTGTTGGCCTTTGTTTCTTTCACAATAAATAAATTACCCAACCGTTCTGAGATTTGTTTTTATAAAGATGCTTCAATTGAACAAATAAAAGTATTCTTGTACACACTGTGAATCGATCTGCACGAGATTGATTTGGGGTTTTCGTAAGACATGAACGCAGAATTCTTTTTCTTGTTTCTGTTTTCCTTAAATTATAGGTACTTTGCCGCAGCAATTTAATCGTAGAGAAGAATTAATAAGGTGGAGCACAAGGGTACACGGAATAATTGGAAACATAAAACAATTGAGAAACTGCATAAATCTATATTACGATGAAGTAAAAAATGAAGAAGAGTGGAAATACACGTTATTAAAATGCAAATAAAAAGAATTCTATGTGTTGATTTTCTACGAAAACCCGAATCTGTGTTACACGTTAGTACAGAAGGTATACTTTGTGTACACGGTGTCTCAAAATTATGGTTACGTTACACTATAGGGTTCCTGAGTTTATTTCAAATAACTTTTTTTCTTAGCAGAAACGCAATCCATGACTTTGTTTATGAGCTATTAACAGAAAACAGTGATCAATGAAAAGCGAGATCAGCTGGCGCGAAGTAGCCGAACCAATGAGCTCAGCTAGTTTGGTCTGCACATTGGCTCGTCTCCTAATCTCAGCTGATCTCGCCTCTGATTGGTCTCTGTCCTTCGTTAATTATTCATAGACAAAGCCGCTGATTGCATTTTCGCTAAGGAAAAAGTTACTTCAAACGACTGCAGGAAACCTTCATTTCTCGGAAGTATCATAATTTTGGCAAGTACCATGTACAAAAACTATAAATATTAGGTCGACGGGAACGTTCTGTCGGATAATGTCATTTCAAGACATATGTTTTTCAAAAATGTTATCTACAATTTGCCACCCCGTTGACTAGAAGTCCTAAGTATTAACGAAAATTACACTTTACAATAAATAGTATTAACCTCTTAGGCACGACGCGCCACTGTAGTGGCTTTCGCGAATAGTTCGTGCTTTACTCAATCGTTTCATTATTTATTAAAGCAAACAATTAAAGTGAAAGTGTGTGTATATAATATATTAAGGAAAGAATATATGTTATTGTAGTATAATGAAAGTGTGTAGAGACAAATGTTTGTAGAACGAGACGAATGAGTATGAATGTGTATGAGTGTTATTAAAAGAAAGCGAAAAGGATGAATATGTGAGAGATAAAGAGAGACCGGAAAAAGACGAACGATTTTGCAAAAGAGGAGCGCAATGGAATGTTGGACGATCGTAAAGGTTTGACGCTATAAGAGATTCTGTGTAAATTTCCTGCTTTGGCGAAAGACCTGCTTTAATGTAATAGTTTATATCACATTATTAATACTATATATAGATATACGGAAAATATATATACTAAGAGAAAATGGTAATTTATTATAGTTACGAAAAACTTTATTTGCGCAAAATCCTGCCATGCCTAAGAGGTTAAACGTATAAAAAATTTATTCTATTCCTTCACTTCACAAAGAGACATCCGGTAGATCTAATATGAACACTAGAAACTTAGAGGTGTCTTATAGTTTTGCCGCGACGTGTATGGTGTCGATGCTTCGTGTTAATGCAATCTTGGAGCCCAGTAGAGGTTAAAAGACGAAGTCAGAGGTTGCAACGGATCTGGAAGAGGAGGTCCGTCGACGAGCGGGCTCCGATGATGGTTATCGTCCAGGTATCCTCGTAAAAAGCACGCGCTCGACGGGCTGCGGGGATGGAAGCGATTCGCAGGGGGGGCGGAGATGGGAGTGGGCGGTCGGACGAACGAGAGGAAACGAATCCGGTTATCGGTTATCCATAAATCGAAACTGAACGAGCTGACCGTGGTAGATGGGTCATCATAATCCGAACGGACGAGCATCGGTGATCGAGGTTGTACGCAGTCGGACTCTCGGTGGCTTCGTCGTTACGACGACCAACGAAAAAAAAAAAAACGGACATAGAGACGTACATACACGATGATATGTGCAGATGAGATAAAAAAACGGCGCCCGGAATCACGATTCCGAATTAACGACCCACTTTTTGCGAGCGGTCTCTCCTGCTTCACTGTCTTCACCCTTGGTTTCTCTCTCTCTTTTCGTTTCGTTTCTGAGTCTATGGTTTTTCGGGGACACAGTTAGAAGCGGCCGAAGGGTCGGCTTTTCGGCAATGTCGGCGGACAAAGGGAATATTTTTCTCGATTGCTAGATCGAAGTGAATACGTCGCGTCTCTACGTGCATGCTTCGGCCCGGCGACTCCGAAACAGAATATGAAAAATATGAAAGGACCACCGGGATTTATCGTGCTTCGAGTGTCCCGCGTTGCGCTGACATATTCGCGTCTCGCTCGGTACCGATCCCGACGCGAACTGCGTCGTAAAACCTCGCCGCATTGACCGTCTGCTCCGGCAATAAACGCGTTGCCAGAATCTGGAATGTTTGTCGGGACCACGCCGCGTTCATGTTTTTCCTATGCTGGCTGCAGTTTTCAAGTATCTTGTTTTTATGTCGAGCGAATACCGTACCCGCGGGCTGATTAATAAATATTGCATTGGCTTTTAATTGTGTGGACAGCCTCGAGGGGATATGGTTGGCTGAAATCTTTAAAAAATTGATTTCTTTTTATTACATTTGTTTTAAGTATATACCGTCGAATATTCATACGTTTCCAACATGATTTGTTTGAATTCGTAATGTGTACAAGGCTATGGGCCTGAACTGGAGTAACCGCTAGTATACGTATTTCGGCGTAACAAATACGTAAAACTTTCAAAGCGTTTTCCTCGAAATTAAAAATAAATTTTGCGTCAAAATGTTCTGTGTATTAAAAACGAGGTCAGCAAAATGCGAGAAACCTGAATAAATGTGCGATATTATACGATCCAAATTTCAATACATAAATTGCTTCAAGTTTGAGGATTTTTTATGGCCGTTTAGTTGACAATCAAAGTGTCAAGATATTAAAATTAGAAAGCTAAGAAGAGCGAAAAGAAGGGTTGGAATTTTTTAGCGATCAATAAGAGTACGATGGATTTATGAAAGCCTTCATTGCCGTCTATTACGACGATAAACAGCGGGCACAATGGTAGCAATAAATTTTCGCAGACAACAGTAACAAATTCTTCACTCGCTTTATCTCGGTCGAGAAGATTTTTCTTCGTTCGAGCCACACCGACAAATTGTTCAGCCTCCGGGATAGCACGTATCGACATTCAACCTTCGGGAAGACGAAAATTCCAACGAATTCGGTGTTCCCTAGCAGCAGGTCGGCGATCGATTCGCAGTCACGATCCGCGATATTTATCGAGGCAAATCGAATAACTTTTGTGTCTCCCATTGTCCCTGTTACCGCCGCACTTTCCCCTGTAACATTTCAATTCGCCGCGAACCCCGCAGCCATACCCGCTCGAAGTTTAATCGAGTTCATCTGGAATTCCTTCGAAATACTCTCAGCTAACAGCCATTGTCGGGGGCAAACGCTTCTTTCGTACCCTAAGTCGACGCTCCTCGGTTAATCGTCTCGCGTATGTATTCTACTCCGAATTCGACGACTGCTGCGGTGTCTGTCGTTAACTCACGCACGTCCCTCCACACTCCTGCCTGACTGCAGCAATTTCGTCGAGTTTCTTGTTTATTTATTTCCTATCGCATGTACTTGTTTATCGATCGTTACCAGTCACGCGATAGGTTTAATAGTAATTAATCAGTGTGATATATAAATGTAATTGCATATCATTTAACTCCTGACAGTTTATTCCCAGCGAGACATGGACAACGCGTCAAATCTTGAACGATTTATTTCGTTTATATAATATATATAACATAAAATATATATATAATATTTCAGTTTACCCTTTCATTCATACTTGTCTTTTAAATCTACGAGACAATGCACAATGTGTTGTTCGAAGGAAGAACTTATAAAGAAACAAGGCGCTACTAGCAGGTTCACAGTCTCACGTTTTCCAATATATCAAAATCGACGAAATATTAAACAGGTATTTGCAAAATAAATGTTAACCATTTCTTTGTCTCAACTTATTTAGAGACATCTTGTTATTTCTATTACAACGCATTAATTAATTATGTAATTTATTCGATCGTTTCCTACAAAAGACGTTTTATTGTGATCATGAAAAATTAATTGAAATGTTTGTTTCTTTGAGAATATTTTGCGATGACAATCGCCTCAAAATCTGTACAAATATATTTATATTACTTTTTTTAACAGAAGAAGTATTTCAATTTAAGCTCCATAAGTGTAACGTTAAAGCTCACAGCTATAATATCAGACATCATGCTACATGCGTTTCAAGTCATCGACTTCCGCACAAATTTTCGCAAACATTCGCACACATTTCAGGTTTCAATTAGAAATCCCACGGAGCATTTCCGAAGAGACGCACCGCAAGATATCGTCCTAGAAAATCGAATTTTTTGGCAGTGAAAAAAAATAGATTTTCCCCACTTAATTCGCGCGGTCAGCTTCACGTGGGAGGGAATCGGCTGCCGGACGGAACAGAGGGTTGTAAAACGGTGACGAAGTCAATTCCGGGTATCGGAACGTTCGCCAAATATCTAGCTCGTCTGGTCGGGCCTAGCGGGCGCGTCGTTGCTGCTGGAGAACAAATGATTTAACGAGCGAAGGGGTTGGAAACCCGACAGTAGCAGCCAACCGGGAAATGAGGGAAGGGGGGCGGGAGCGACGGGGGTGGCTAGAACGCGGGAGGAAAATATGGGCGACGGACTAGAGGCGAAATTCGAACGCAGTCTGTACCTTTCGAAACCATCGTTCGACCGCAGTGCACTATTTCTGCCGTGCGGCGGACCCGACCTGCCGTTTCGACCCTACTTGGTAATCATCGCCGTATTCTTCGTTAAAAATTCGCAGCGTGGCCCCGTTGAGCCTTGCGAATTCCCCCATTTTTTTTGCAAAGTTCCTCATTTTGTGGGGAAATTCGATTTTTAAATCTTAATATTACCGAAATATAAGTCGGACTGTTTGTTGGTTTCTTTACGTAGATATCTCATGGTAAACGCCTATCAAGACGCGTTTCTTAAAGATTTATAGCTAACAAAAAAAGGATTTATTTATTATTTTTCGCTTATCATTACTTATGTATTTTAAAAGGAAAAGAAATACTAATGTAAA